>NC_056743.1:836456223-836831223 GCF_019279795.1 Protopterus annectens
ACCTGATTTACCACAAAAGTCTTCTGTCTTTAAAGAATACTCTAAGGCAAGCCTACCCCAGCTAACTGATGACCTGATGAAATTTAAGCATCCTTCATATTTCAATGACCCTATCTCGTACTCTGGCACATTTGTGGATAATTTCTATGCCTATTTCAAAAAAATGAATTGAGGTATTAGTCCCCATAAGATACAAATACAATGCCAAATTCTGGAATAAACCCCATACAATGAAACCCTAGTACTAACAAACTGTACACTATTAGGAAGAAACTAATAGCGAACAAAACTAGAGGGGAACTCAGGAAGATTAACAAAGGTCACAAAAGCAAAATCAAATCCTTCAAAACAGGTCTGAACTGAAAATGACCACAAAGGACAACCACAAAACCTTCTTCAGCTATGTCAGAAACCTAATTAGTAATGCTCAGTAATGCACAGAACTAAAAAATAACAACAACGCATACTTATTCCCTGAGGACATAGCCAAAACTACAAGAAAAATTCATCTCAAATGTTACTCCACTATCCCCCCAAACTTTCCTCAGCATATTAGCATACCGTACCCCCCAGTCACTTCTGAGCAAGTCCTGGTTGCTCTCCAAAGGCAAAGCACTAGCTCTATGGTTCCTGACAGTATGACACCTTGCCTTTTTGTTAGCACCAGACATTGTCTCACAGACTTGCTGCTAAGCTTATTCAATCTCAGCCTTTCCACTAGAGTCAAACCAGAAAAGAGGAGAAGTGCTATAGTCATCCCACTCCAGAAAGAGGGATCTACTACTGATACTGGAAACTATAGACCTATAAGCTTCATCAGTGTTATCTGTAAAGCAACAGAACATACCATTATGGATCTTACTAACAAGGGCATAGACATCCTACAAGCCATGGACCCAAGCCAGTTTGGGTTTATTAAAGGCAGATCCTGCCTCCTGAAACTGGTGGATTTCATTGAACAATTCAGTGATACATTAGACACAGACAAATTGATTCACACTGCCTACCTGGACCTGGCCAATGCCTTTGATACCAGCCCACATCCTGGCAGTACCAATAAGCTAATTGAATTATATATAAACACATATATTACTCACTGGATAGTAAACTAGGTTATTTGCAAAATCCAATCTATTAGTTTTGGAAACATGCTCTTGTTGAAAGAGTAGATGCCAGTGGTGTCCCCCAGAGAATGGTCCTAAGACTACTTGTCACTAGTATTTAATTCTCTGATCTCAAGGCTGACATCAAGGGCCTGTTGCTGACCAAGTTTATGGATGACTGTAAATTAGGAGCTGTCACAAACTCCCCATCAGACTTCCGGATTCTCTACAATGACATAACATGTGCAAACAACTAGTGCCTGTACCATGGCCTTATACTAAATGCCATGAAATGCAGCACTGTGTCCTTTGGCAAATTTGGGCATCCATGTACCTATCACATAGGTAACACCCCTCATTAGGGACCTGAGTACTTTTATTGAGAATGACTTATCCTTTGATTACCATGTATCCACTGCTGCTAAGAAATCTTTTTATCTAGCCAGACTAATCCCCAGGTGTATATCTCTTAAGGTCTAAAGAATTTATCATCTGACTCTATTCCTTCCTCAACAGGCCCATAATAGAGAATAATGTTTCCTTTGGTAAGAACTAGTCTAAGCATATGACCAAGCTTAAGTTACAGATCACAGTGTTTCCTCACTAAGGCAATCAAGGGCATGTCTTCCTTGCGCTGCACAGACCATCTTAAAGTGTTCTTTCTCTATTCTGTTTCCTTCAGCTCTTGAGAAGTGACTTCTGTATATTTTACAGAACCTTGAAGGATCCAATTCTATGCAACCTGCTGCACATCCACAAAACAAATAACACCCTAAACATCCAATCAAGAGAGCTAAATGTTCACCAAAACATAAAAAGGACCTGCTAATGAGGCAGCTCCCTCTCAAAGAAAATCCCTCTTTTACAGAAAAAACCTTCCCTGAATATAAAGCAAATTAACTCCCTGACCCTATTTAAGTGTAACCTAGACCTATGTATGGGCAATCTTAAATACACCCCAGGCCTGACTCCTCAAGCCCTCATTGAAAGGGGGTGAAACTAGGTATAAGCATTCATGTTGATGGACACTTACAATCTGGGATATTGTGGTTAGGTTACAAATGGTCCACCAGATTAATAGCCTACTACTAATCCATGAACCTATAAATGGAGTAGTTTCACACACACACCTCCCCAACCACACGGCTCTCATCCAGTAATTGAAGGGAATTTGCAAGCAGTTCAGTAAGTGTAAACTGGAGCAGAGCACTACATGTGCAGTCTTGAAGGTAAACATTCAAAAGTTTTTTTAACCTCTTGATATACTGCCCCCTATATTAATGAAACATACATAGTTGCATGTAGTGGACAGGTCTGCTAATGCCCGTGGCTAATATTAAACTCACATATGGATGTTCTTGTCTTTTGCTTGGTAAAACTACTGTAATAGTTTTATCTTTCTTTATAATGATGTCCTTACCATAGCAGAATTTGATTATTAAAATCTCCAGTTCAGGTATACTTTTTAAATATCATAGTACACTGGCTTCATACAGGGCATATTTAGAAGACAACAAAATAGTAAATTCAAGAATACTAATAATGCAACATCAAACACAATAAGTTTAACAACAACCAAACAATTCTGAAGAGCTGCTGACACATTATATAAAGTCACATTTGTATGTCATACTCAAAAACTAACACTTTAAATTGTTTATTGTTCAAATACAATTTCTGGTAAAGGCAATGTCATTTGGGCCACTTTCTCAATATTCAAATGATGATTTTGTAAATCTTATATATAGCATCATCTTAGTTTTCAAAAAGCCATTAAATCTGAACCATTTTCTCCTCCCAACACTCCAGTCAGTCTCAGATTCCTCCACTGAATCTCCTCCTCCATTTCAAGCAGCTTGTGGTGCATATACTCTGTTTACCCACTCAAATTATTCATTTTATTTTATATTTCAACTGCCTGCTGCTGAATCGCTCTCATGGAAACATGCTGATCATGTAAAAATGTTGTCAAGTTTCATTCTTCTTATGTATCTATCCAACAGACTAAATAACTGCCAAACATCCTCTTCCAAACTTTTCACTATCTCCTTAAAATTCAAATGACTGTATTTTTCCATCAACAGAATGACACCTGGGCAGATGGTAATCACCTCAATTGTCATCAGTACACATTTTTTTCTTCAGTACTCATTAACTCAGCTAGCATTTATATTTTTTTTAGCAATTGCAATACTGTAATCTTTATTATCTCAACCACCAGCACACCTATCAAATGTCATTCTTAATCACCAAAAAGCTATAACTTGAATTCACCTCACAACATGGAGAAAACAGAACAGGCATGATACTTCAAGTACTGCAAGATTCCATTTTTTTCTTTTGATGCTGACATAATGTATGTTAGAACACAAATATATCTACTTTACATTTTGTGACATCATATACCTTGTCCTCCATGATAGCAAAAGGGCTTTATTGTACGTGAATAAATTAAGAGTTGACCAAAATTAATCTAATTAGACAATACATTTCAAATGCATATATGACTGTATTACCAGTGACCACATACAGAAATACTAATACCAGCTTTATCACACTATAGCTTCTTCAGAAAGGTCTAACTGCAAGAGTACATCTTGAAGAAGTACAACATTTGTGTCACCATAACTGTAGGTGTTCAAACTATAGTTTCACTATCAGACATTCCTTCTAATATTTGTGCCTAGGGCTGTACTCCAACACAAGTGCCTACAGAATCATAACCACATTTCATTGCATGCTTCTCCACTTTTAACGCAATCCAGATCAATTTAGAGAAACTTTCTCTCTCACTCTTTCAGGGTATAATGCTGAATACCATTACTCATGTCCTTTGTCTGTGTGAGGTATCCTCTAAATACTGAATCACATGGGTCTGGATACTGATGGTCCTAATTCCGAAGTTAGGAGAAGCATAAGTATGATTACCAAATCAACTGAAAACCCTGCTTCTCCTGTAACTGTGGATGGTGCTGTGCCTACGTGATACCCTAAATCCCCTAGCTGCATCCATTAAAAGCACAGCAGAATATTCCACATAATTTCTGCATAAAATTAATATTTGTCTAAGACCCTGTAAAAAAGGGCCAGTTTCTTTAGGCACATGAATAATGTTGTTGTTCTTCTTTTGGCTTTTCCTGGTTAGGGGTCGCCACAGCGGAACGCCGGTCTGCTAATGATTGGCAGTTGATTTTTACGGTGCCGAGGTGCCAGCCCAACACCCAACCTTCAATGAAGGCATGCCTATTCACGCGCATGTCTTTCCAATGCCACTCGACTGCGGGGAGAACATGCAGACTCCACACAGAAGGCGCTCCAGCCGAGAATCAAACGGGAGATATAGGCAAATGAATATTAACTGACAAAATGGCTGGAAGCCTGAGCTTTTGCATACCAAGCGGATTTAGGTACATTTTGTTCAGTTAGAAAACTCTCTGACCTCCTGAAAATGTTCACTCATGAAATTCATGGCATCCTTAAAGGAAACATCTTCCAGTGGGGATCTGTAGCAACAGTATCACTGTCAGCCGTATGGTAACGCAAAGGGAAATGCATCTATTAGAAGTAAACCAGCTCCTTTTCTTCTTCTAGCTTGTCAATGAAGGAACTACACAAGGTACGGTATAGAAAGGCCTGAGGTGCAGTGGTGGTGGGGGTTGCCTGCTGCCAAGCTACACACGTTCTTCTGAAAATTTCTATAGACAAAGTGTGTTGGGCTCAAGGAAGGAATCACTAAAGTGGAGATATGAGGATCAGACATCAGTACCTGCAAAAGACCTGTGGTTTGAGAACTGCTAAAATGGTAGGAGCTGTGACAGCTTCACTAGGTATATCCAGTCAAAATAGAAGAAATCTTACAATGGGGAAGGCTTGCATAATTTCCTGTAGGAAATCGCTAATTTGCACAAAATTACCACCTTCTGCAACAGCTTGTTATCTGGTGTCCAGAAATGACAAGGCCATTGAAATTATTAGAGTCTGGTTTATTTCCAAAGCTGGAAGTTCATTATCTGCCTCCTAAAGGGCTACTATAGGCAAAGACTTTGATAAAGTGGCATTTGGGCTGTTCCCTGTTCACACAATCTTCAGTTACCAGCTTTCTTGGCTTAGCTACTTTGCAATGGCTGTATTTCTTTCTGGGGAATTTCTTGTTTTATGCTTTTTCATGGTAGGCTCTGACTGGGGGAGGGGCAGACATCCCTTGATATAGTGCAAGAAGTTTTTTTATACTCTAGAAAGACCCTGAGATTTGGTGGGCAATAGAGTAAGATATTTTAATGAAAGATTTGAGGTGCTTATAAGTGACTACTTGATGATGTTCACACAAGAAAAAAAAGGCACTTGATATAATGATCTTTTGGGATAATCAGTGTCCATGATGTATATACAGTGGGTAGATTATAATACAAATGATTCGGGTGGTCACCTTGGGCCTTTCGAGTGGCCCATGGCTGGCACATAAGTACAGTGCAGTAGGAGCAGTGGCTGCTTTGAACAGAGGCACTACAGGCCATTTATCTGCTTATTTGTATTTGTTGTTTCCTTACTTAAAATAATTAAATAAATAAGTGGCCCACAACTTCTTTACTTAAAATAAATAAATACGTGACCCATAGCACCTCACTTCAAAACAGCTGCAGCACCCTATGGACATTAGTTGCACCTGCTCAACACATTTGTAGGCTTTCTGCTCTTTGCTGTCCCATGATGTGCCAAATTCATGAGATGGCAATAAACATAAATTCCAATAATATTAAATGGTAAAGGGATGGTAACTATGCAAAAAGAGCATCAAAGGCTGTGGCATTAGGTAATTTTATTTATTTATTTTTTTAATTCTGGCACATAACCAGATGTGGGCAGTGGATGTCTTTGCAGAATGAGTTCTTCGCTGTGGGGACTGGTAACTGTGTGTACTGAAATAATAAATATTTTATTTGATTTTAATTATTTATTTTTATTACAATCAGACATCTGAGAAGTACAAAGACGAAAAAGTACATATACCGGCACAGCACAGGTCTTGCCTGGAGATGAAAACCAGATGACCGCTGTTATCTGCTCTTTATTCTAGCTTTGCAGGACTAATGCAATTTTTGTGAAGCAAGCTAGAATACTTTACTGTGGCTATGTTTGTGTAACATACCTTACCTTTACTACAACAATTATATTTTTATCACAACTGGATGTCTCAGATGTACACAGTTAATTCAGTTATAACTGCAGGGTGTGGGTAGGGACTATATATGTAAAAAAGTAACTTACACTATTGTTGTTTCTTTACCTTAAACAGTTGTTAACCTGGCTTTACAGGACTACTGTGCATTTGTATGATTTAAACTGGAATAAGTTACTGTGGCTATTATTATTGTATGTATATAACAAGTATGTGTATTTTTGCATTGTCCTAAAATAAACAACTGTGTGGGGGGGTCCCATGGATTAAAAAAACACCCAGGGCCAAGAAACACATAATCTATCACTGCAAGTAAATTTGTTGGTAGTATTTTCCAGTAATTACACGGGATACTGAAAAAAAAATCCCACACCAGACAAAGAGCAAACAAGATGAATATGTTTTAGAAATAACTAGGAAAAATGAAAAGGCTCAAACCGGAGTGCTTGCCAGACTCTAGAAGGAACTGGCAGGTTTTCATGAACAAGCAACTGTATGCTCTTTGCTGAAAAAAATATGGTGCAGGCTGCTCATTCCTTTAAAACTAAGCATCAAGCCGATGCCCCAGCATATGGAAAAAGACAGTTCATCTGTGGCAATGTATGAGAAATACTGCAAAAGTCTGTCCAGAATGGCAAACATCTATATGCACCTAATTCCCATCTACAAGAAATTATACTGCAGCAGTTATTCCTAAGATGAACATCATAATGCATTATGAACATTTTACGTAAAACTGAGTATCTACACATATATGGTGATCTATTCAGGTACTGCAGTACACAAGCTCTATCAGCAAAAAACTAAGAGACCACTAATGAACTACATAAAGTTTAAACCAGCCATCGCACATAAAACAGAAAATACTGCAGAATTTCTTTATGGTTATATAGTGGGATAAATACCACTACCAGAGTTACAACTACCTGACATTTTTTCAGACTGACCCAAAATGGTATAAGTCCAGTGATTTGCTTAAGTTACTACCACTATGGTAAATTCATGTCTGTCAGTTATTTTGAAGCACTTCCATATTTTCCCTTGCCAAGCACCCTGGTTGCAAGAGTTTCAACAATATGTAACATGCCGACCAATTTGACTTGTTCAGCTTTGGAAAAAACTGAATTTCAACATAAATAAGACACTACACAGTAGTAATACTGGCAATGCTGAAGGTAAATTAAATCAGAGGATTACAGCTTAACATCTGGCTTGACCAAAACTCAAAATCATAAACAGAAATATTTAATAATGGATCATCCTCAAACGAGGAATCCAAACACTCAAACAATGGTTCAGAATGGTCCAATACGGTAGTTTCATTTCTATTAGCATAATAAACAGTAAGATGCAGCTTCCTACAGTATTGCTTAACTTCAATTAATAAATCAGCCAACACAGGATATTTTGTAGGCACAAACTTTCGACCTTTAAGTAATAATTGCTCAACCTCAGTTGAAATCTTAAGGTCCGATAAATTAAGAATGTTCAATGAATTAGACTTACTAAAATCATTCACAACATGTGACCTTCTTAAGTCCAAACAGTCCACATTAGTCAAAACAAAAGGACGATTCAATTCTTCCAACCTTTGGTGCGATACTTCCGTCCCTTGCCCTGGCCATTTTTGGAAAAACATTCTGTTCATGCACTATGGTGTTCCGAAAGATCGGAGAAGTCCGATGATTCACCACCTAGTAAGTTATCAAATGAAACACTCTTTGCAAGCAGGTTCCACTGAAGAAGCTGAAGAATCACATACCAGTGTAGAATGGCCAGCCAATTCCTTGACTTTTGACCTTCCCTGGCACAATTTACACTGCCAAGAATAAATAAGACTGCTGTCAAAGTCACCGATATCGCTGATTAACTTCTTTTTCTTTCTAACAAGAATCTTAAGATTCCACCTTCTCCAATTTAACCTTGATCTCCTTCATTTTCATGCAATATAAAGCCTCCGACAATTCACTCGTCAAGGTTTGCTGCAGTCACTATCTCTTTTTTAGCCTTTCATGCAACCTTAAATTCCATCAGCTCAAGATACAAATCCAGCCCAAGGTGCACTGAAGTGAAATTTGCTTCCATTCCTCCAGGAATTCCATCTCATCCTCTCCGAAGTCCCATGCAGAGACACGGAGACCTCTAGGAGTGTTACCAAGACTCACACATTTTTCCATTTACTTGGAATCATAGAATAGAGAGATCTCCTTAACTATTAGATGCTCTAACTGTTCAAATTTAACTCCTTTGTCATTAATTCCCACCAAAAGCCATGGATCCTTAATGGCCAGTTTGGCTTGTCGTTGCTTAAGTAAATCATGAAACAAAAACTTATCCGACTCTTCTGGGATCCAAAATACCCCTGGCACAGCATCTGCTCCTTCCATCAACATTACAAACAAAAAAAAAAAAAAAAAACAAGAAAACTTAAGACTAACAAAAAAAAAATCAAAAAACAAAAGCTGAAAGAGCAGCAAAGCTGTTTATTCCGTGCAACCAGTCAAATGAAATCTGGCACCTCGGCTTTTCGCCTTCTAAGGAAAATAACAATGCACCATACATCATTTATATCCAGGTGAACCCCTCCTATATTAAACAATTAACCAATACAATTTTTATTCAAGCTTAAAGAACATTATAATTTAAAACTACAAAACATGCTTACATGTGACTCCTGTGGGATTTACATTATAGGCTGTGGCTGTGACAGGATTAAATGGTATGTGGGGCAAACTAAAAGGAAGGTAAAGGTGGACATTATGGAGCATTTGGGTGATATCAGGAACCGTAATCTTAATAGTCCAATAGCGGAGCATTTTCATACAGTCCACTTGGGCTGTGATTCTACTTTTTTCTTTTCTATCCTAGCTAAACTTACAGTTTCTTGTGGCAGTGATTTTGCAAGTAAATTAAACTTATTTGAAAGTTGATTTATTTTAAATTATAAAACGTTATACCTTAAGGGGCTGAATATGAAGGTCAATTTTTATAATGCTTTGTAGTTTTAAATTATAATGCTCTTTAAGCTTAAATCAAATTTATATTGGTTAATTGTTTAATATGGGAGGGGTTCACCTGGGTATAAATGATGTATGGTGCATTATGTTACTTATCCTTAGAAGGCGAAAAGCCGAGGTACCAGATTTCATTTGACTAGTTGCACAGAATAAACAGCCTTGCTGCTCTTTCAGCTTTTTTTTGACCAACATGAACCCAAGGCTGAGCGATTGACAGAAAGATGAATGGAACCCAAGAAGATGTACAGTTCTGTAGATTAAGTGAAATCAGTAATGGAAGTTTGTCTCTTTAATGTGTATTTCTGAGAGATAAAACATGTATAAGTTGTAGAACTGAGTTCTTAGGTGTGGACAAGAAATTACACATTGTAGCTCTACCTCTCTATGGCTTTTTCTAACTTGATCATTTGGGATAAAAGGTGGGTTTACTTTATGGAAAGAGGAAGGTTCTTTACACACAGGGTATCCAGTATTGGTACACCACGAAGATGGCAACTTTGCCATCTGTATATTTGTTTGTAGATGGTTGTAACTCTTCCATTTACTTATTTATTCTAACAATAAGGTATCCCACCTTGGAATAAAGGCAGACTCTTTAAGTTTTTCAATACTCTGAGGAAATATGAATTCAGTGTTAGAATAATTAAGTAGCAGGCTGTGAGGTGGCAACTGACATACTGGGGAAGTGAATGGGGGACTTGCTCCCTGCAAAAGGAGGAGTTGGTTATTGTGCTCTTGCTTTCAGTAATAGTGCAATGACTATGTTAACATTTTTCCCTATTTTACTGCATGTTAAGGGACTTGCTAATTTTGACATGTTTCTCATTAACTGATCACGTCTTTTCAGTTAAGACTGAATGTTTTCAATACTGAAGAGCCTCATAAAGACAAAAATAGCATATGCTTTGTTTTTATCACTTATAAGAAGTATGTTTTGCAAGCCTTGTGATACTTTTGCAGGGTGTTTCTAGTATTTTTGAGTTTGGTACACAGTGATATGGTCAAAGTGCAATCCTGTTTTGGCCAAGAACTTGGTAAAAGGAATTCCTTCACCCAAAATTCAACTACTTCATCAGCTACCACCTTACTAATACAGTACATAAACATCTCAATTAGCCAGTGGAAGGGGGTACAATGCAGCTTTATAGACCATCCAGTGATGAAGCACAGCTATCCCAAACACTCAGTGAACTTCATACACTGCTCCATAGAAGTTATCTCTGCCCTTCAATAAGCAACAATATATGGCAGTCCTTTGCACTTTCTGTTGATTTTCAAAACTAACTTAATTGTGGCTTTATTCTTCACAGACATTTATATTATTGCCATCTTTACTTGAATTCAAATCCGGTTTTAAAGTCTGGTTGCATACAGATATGCAGATGCTTCTACAGTGGCCACTAAGCTGTCTACTCTGACTACCTCTGTTGATTATGTTGATGTAAACAGCATTATGTTAATGTTAAAAATTGAAAGGTTCTTCTCTCGAGCCATCTACACTAAACTGTATGCAGAGTTTGGGTATTACAGTCATTGTATAAATCTTTACCTTTATCTTACTGTGTCTTTCATTTTTGCATCTGTACTATATTATAATCTGAGCTACAATTAATAGTTTGAGTATTTCCAAAAACAGTCCAGTTACCATTGAACTCTAGTGTTGATTTTGTTAACCCTAAAATCATGCATGGAAAAATATGCACTGTAGCTGGCTAAGCATCTATTAAAAGGCAGAGTTTTCTTTTTGACAGAAAGCAGTGGATTGGTGCTACGGTAGTATAGGAGATAAGGTGTGTGAGATAATATAGTTGTATAAGATCATAAATAACAGTAGATGTTTGAAGATATCACTGTTGCAGTATTCCTGACTTTTGGGATGTATCCTGCCTATGATACCATACATGTGGCAAATCCACAACAGACTAGGCACCTTCGCTTGTACCATATGTCCACCACACAACCTATACCCAACATTAGTACTTTAAAGATATACGGGCATGAAAATCCTCTGAGCTTTGTTGCCCCAGAGAGAAGGACTAATAATCAAGGAGGATAGACAAAATCATAAATTGAAAGAAAGAGACAGTAAAAACTTATGGGGGGGGGGGGGCAACGAGTAAAGGAGAAGAAAAGAAAGTAGGGGGAAGAAGGTGGGTGCATATTATTGCAACAATGATCTACATGAACATCTACTGCTACGGTAAGGTCTTACACAACCACACTATATTCTTCACTAGATCACTGTTACAATATTCCTGACTTATGAAACAATTCTCAAAGGTTTCTAAGTGGAAATGGTGGAGGACGAACCACTAGAGCTGAAGTCCTATAAATCTTAAAAAAATGGTTCTGGCAAAATCTGATCTGGCTCAGGAAAAAGTAACTATCTTGCAGTATTTTGTACCAGGTAGCTCTCTGTAGAATAGACCTAGAAATTAAAGCCATTGAAAAAGGATCTGAGCACACAGTTCTGGCAGAAATTGCCATGGAAGGAGTAATAGAAGATAATGGAAAGGAATAGCCACCTGGAAATAGTCTGACTTGAGAATGGACTACCTAACTTATTTCCTTCATGGAAGATAAAAAGTTAGTAAGACTTTTTGATAGTCTTGGTCTTTTCTAGATAAAATCTCAACAATCTGTGGACATCCAACAAATATAGAATCCTTTCTCCTTTAGTATGGGGATTGGGAATGAAAATGGATGGGTTGATTTTGAGACAGCTCAGTAACAACTTTTGCATAAAAGAAGGGTTAGTTCTAAGACCAGCCGTATCTACATGAAAAAATAAGAAAAGAAGATAACATGCCTATTGCTGAGAAACCCATCTGGCAGAAATTAAGACCACTGACAAAACTGCCTTCCAAGTCAAAACTTTTAAGAAGCAGAAGAAGCAAGTTCAAAAGAGAGAAAGTTACATTTTCAAGGACCTACTTCAGATTTCTCAGTGGAAGAATACATTTCCTATGTGGTCTGATGTCGTGGACACCTTTAAGAAATTGTTTGACCTAATAATGTGAAAAACAGGGACTCAATAGGAAGACAAGCTGAATGCTACACCTGAACTGTGAAGCTCACATAAATATTTGAGGATAATACCAGCCCTTAGTTGGGATAGGCCCTGTCCTCTTACTGCAGCACCATATTGAAAATATTTTCCATTTAGAAATACAAGATTTTCTCATTGCAGGTTTTAGTGCCTCCTTTATTAACTTAAGAGTAAAGGTGCTCAAAAAGCATCAAAAACTTATCTTCCATACTGTGAGTTTCAATAGTCTTTAGGACTGGGTGAACGATACAGCTGCTTTCCTGCGTTTGCTAGTACATCCAGTGGGGCAACTTGTGATGATTGCCTTTGATTAGGCAAAGACGAAGGGTGAACCTATGCTGTCTGGGCTAAATGAGGATCATGGAAAACATCTTTGGATTGTTCTTATGAATCTTCAGAAGGATCTTTGCAATGAGTGGAAAGTAAAGGAAGACAAACAGCAGTGCCACTTTCAATGGAAAAAAGAAGGCATCTATTCTCTATGTTTCTTTGCAAGGGATACTAGTGTAAAAAAGTCTGAGCTGTTTGTTTAGAGTGGAAGCAAAATATATATCTGAGGAGTTCCCTACTGATGGACAATCTGAAGGAAGACCTCTCAGTTCAATATCCATTTGTGAGGATAAGCCATGGATCTGCTCAACTAGTCTGCCATTGTGTTTTGTTCTGACGGAATGTATACCACATGGAGAAAGCGGTTATGTTAAATTACAATGTCCCTATAGCAAGTCTGCAGAGGGGATAGAACAGTGTTCTTCCTGTTTGTTGATATACCACATGGCTGTGGTTTTGCCCACAAGAATTTAAAGTGACCATGGGTTCCAGAGATTACGAAGAGTTTGAAGGGTGAAGATCAGAGCCTTCACCTTTTCGATGTTTATGTATTTGCTTTTGTCTTGACTAGTACAGACAGCTTGTACTGTGATACCTTCTGAACAGCACCCCCCCCCCACCTCATGCAAATCTGAAGCATCTGTTGCTACCTTTTGCTGGGGAGATGTGACAAGAAAAGTAACTTCTATACCAATTGATACCTGGCTGATCCACCAAAGCAGCTCTGCGGCACAAACATACCCACATTTAATGGAATGCCTTGCTAATTGGGAGGATGAGCATATCCTAGTAAGAAAGACAATGTCTGGGTCTGAAATATTAGACACTGCTTTTCCCATATTATCAAAAACAGAAAGCATGTATCTGGCCTTTTGTGCTTGATAGTTAAAATGATAAAGTGAAAGATGTGCAAATTTTTTATCATATCTGTTTATGGCCCTGCCATCTTTGTCACTGGGTAAAGAATTAGTGGAAGCAAAGAGTTTAGAGACCTTATCTGATTCTAATGAAATAACCACAGGATCGGAACATTTTTTATATACATACTTATGAGTGTTGGGTACATTATAACAGCTAAAAAAATGTCATTATGGCACTACAAGTTATGGTAGATGTAAAGCTTGTAAATATGTAGTAAAGGAATTTTCAAAAATTAATGGTATCAAATTTAGAGTGTGTGGTCAATTTAGTTGTAACACTGAGGGCATTGTTTACGCCCTCAGATGTCCTTGTAACAAATTTTATGTAGGAGAAGCAAAAAGGTCTTTTAAAATACGAATGTCAGAGATATTATTAACAGAAAGGAAGAGAGTTCCATTGCTACACATTTTAAGAATTGTCACTGTGGGGACAGTAGGGGATTACAAGGCACTGTTTTAGAAAAAATGTGTCACCCAGTTTGATAAAGTGTTTTTGAAAAATCTTTTGTTGTTTAAAGAATCTATTTACATTTTAAAATTTGAAACTTTAGTCCCGAAAGGATTAAATGAGGAATGTAACTGGCGATATCTTATTTAATTAGATAATTAAGTGTTGATAATTTTATTATGAAGTGTACTTAAGGTGTGTGCTTTTTGTGTAAGATGTTACTCCTTGAAGGCTTTGACCGAGACGTCAGAGTATATTAAATTCTTGTGGATATCTGGCTTGTTGTTTTTTTTGTTTTTATTCTTCAGTTTGTGGTGGTATACATTATAAAAGCTGTCTGTCTTCTTTGGAGCAAGTGCTTGGGATTCAGGAGCTAGAAGCAGACAAAAAGGTACCCTCCAACGATTTTACAACTGGTTAAATAGTTGACAGTTAAAGCACATTCTTATACATAAAGTCATAATACATTTTTGGGGAATCAGACATTTACTTATCTTTCCAATTAAAATGTTCCACCATCTTGTAAATGGTACTGCCACAAGTCAGCTCATCATGAGAGGAGACAGAAGACATAGTGTCATCTGCATCAGATTCATAACCCTCAGGAAAGTGTACTTGGGATGAATAATCCAAGTATTCAGACTCTGACTCAGAATAATGTTCTTCCATACAGGATGACTCCCACTTTCTTTTATGAGGGGTAGAAGCAGAATGTGGGGGTGCAAAGTCATCATGGCTTTAAAAGCCCTTGAGAGAAGCTGAACCACTCTTTCTTAGGGTCCCAAGTGAAAAGAGGCAGAGTAGCTGGAGGAGAAATGTGTTTATTTTTTTGTTTTCATTTCTTAGGAACGTCAAAAGAAATTGCCTACAGACAGTCAAAGCCCAGACATATATTCCCCAAATTTCTTCAGAGAGATAATCAACCTTGGTGCTCCTTCTGTGGTAAAACCGGCTGTCCAAGTGGTTGTTTTGGATGGCTGGAATGCTGCACCATGCCAGCCTCTCCAGGAATCCCAAAATTGGGAACAGGTATGGAAGTTGCATAGTCTGAGGGCTGATCAAGTGACTCAACAGAGAGAACAGGTATGGAAGTTGCGCAGTCTGAGGGCTGATCAACAGAGACATCTAACTCTAATTGACTTAAATTAGCACATTTTCAACCAAGTATTAGTTTAAGGGTGTGCACACTTCTCCAACCAGCATATTGTACATTTTTTAATTTTTATATTTTTCCCATAACAGATTTATTTGTTTTTCAATTGAATTATACAGGTTATAGGTCACATTAAAGGTTGAAATAATTTATTGTGGTCTCATTTTTTATATCACAAAAACCTGGCATTTTAACAGGGGTGTGTACACTTTTATATCCACTGTATATACCATTCTTTTCTATTTTGTTTCACTCATATTCAATTTCAAATTCCATAATAAGATTTTCTTTTGATTTTCTTTTATTTCTTCATTCATGATTCCCTTAAATCTTTTTCCTATTTCCATTTTCCCCAGAACATTGATATTTGTAATATATTGTGTATTCTATCTGATTTTTACATTGTTTCATATAACCTACTAAAGCTCTATATAAATTTAATGATGCAGCATGTGCAATAGGGTTTATTAGACCCAATCCTCCTTGTTCTTCTTTCATGTACAAAACACCTCTTTTGAATGGGTTTAGTCTTGACCCCCATATGAATGCAAATACAACAGACGTTATTCCTCTATCATATTGTAATGGTATCATGTATGTATTGGCTACATACCCTGTTTTACCTATTATAACATAATTTATTAAATACAATTTCTTTCTGTATGCCAATCTATATGTTTTCCAAAAATTATATGTCTTTTACTTCTTGTACTAATTTCTCCCATTGTTTGTTTTTATCAACACTTGAACCAAAAACTATTTCTAGTATAGCTATAGATTCTTCATTAAATTTTATATTTCCTATATTTTCTTTGAATCTAAACCCCTTACTTTTCTCATTTATACATAAACAAATCTTCTTTAACAATTTATTTAATTTTATACTTATTTCTTCCATCAATTCTTTGTTTCTTGTTATTAACACAATATCATTTGCATATGTGTACATTATAGGTAGTTGCATTTCTTTTACTATCTTATATCCTGCAATATATGTCATACAATTAATCTTTGTCACTACTGTGTTCATAACTGGAGTGAAAATGATGTTGCTACATGGACATCCCCGTTTTATTCCACATTCTAGTTTTATTTCTTCACTTATCCATCCATTCACATTTAATTTAACATTATTTCTTTCATAAACTGACTTGATTACTTGTATTGTTTTCTTACCTATATTATATGTCTCTAGAATATCCCATAGTGATTCATGTTGAATTTTGTCAAGTGTCTTGGTTAAGTCTCCTATCATAATCTTTGCTTCTACTCTCTTACTTATGCTATCATCTATTATCTGTTTCATCAACCATAATGTCTTGACTTCCTTTTACCTTTCTACCAACTATTGTCTAATCAAGTAACTTATCTATTTTATTTGTTACTCTCTTCATTATAATTCTCAAGAATACTTTATAGTCTCTATTGTTTAGTGTTATTGGTCTCCAGTTCTTTATATCATCACTTTTTCCCTTTTTCCATATAAATATTATACCTATACATAATTCCTTATCTATCATTCCTACATCTGACCATTCACTTAAAACTCTTATGAATATAAGTTTCTGCCAATTCTCCATATTTTTATACATATGATATTCAATACCATCTAATCCTGCATCTGTATTCCTATTAATTTAGTTTAGTATTTCATTTAACTCTTTTAAGATTATACTTTGTTCCAAAGTTTCATTGTCTTTTTCATTTAATTTATTAAGGTCATATTTTTGATTTCTTTTATTTCTTTCTTAACAAAAGATTGTATTATATACCCTTTAATTATCTCACATATTCCTTCACATGTTGTTACTTTATTTCCTTCTTCATTTCTCAGTTCCCTTATTACCTTTTTATTTTCTTTCATTAGTTTATTTAAATAAGGTGCTACTTCTTCTTTCCCTTGTAGACAATACCTTTGTTTGTATAACAGATTATTCATCTTTTTATTTTTCATATAATCCCTTTTCCTTTTCATAAAAAGTCCTTTTATCTTGAAATAATTCACTAAATATACTTGATTTAGTGTTTTATATTCCATTTTTCTTTTTTCCTCTTGCTCACTAAATCTTCCAAGAAGCATTTCTTATAATTTTCTTTAAAACATATCCACCAACTTGTCCAGTTTTCATAAAATCTTCTCATACCTATATGATCTTTCTATAATTTATTCATTCCTTTCCTATCATCTTGTTTTAAGTCTCTTTCATTCAATATTTTAATTCCTTTACCTATTCTTATATAATCTTCTTTATCGTGTACTTTTAACCATATAGATATATGATCAGAAAATCCTGACTTCTTTATCCCTTTCTGTATAATTTTTAACCTATCTGATAGAAGAAAGTAATTAATTTCAGTCTTAATCTTGTTTCTTTTGTAAGTCCAAAGTTTAATGTCCCACACATAGAATTTACCACTTCTCATTATTTTATATACTGTTTTAACATCACCACTAATCTTTTTTTGCTATTTTTAGGGGGCATACATTTCACTTTACATTATGATATTAGCAATAATACTTTTCTGGATGTCCAGATTTCACGTAATAGTGATGGCACCTTGGACAGTAATGTTATTCAAAAACATTCACAGTTTAATACCCTGTTGCATGCAAGTAATTTTCATCCAAGACATATCATTTGGAATATTCTTAAGTCAAAAAAAAACAAAACACACACAGAGTCTGGAGTAAACGGTCACTATCCAAACCTTTACTGTGCTTCCTAGTAGTTCGGCATAATGCCTTCCGGGGAATAATTCACACAAGGATAGTGCTGAATTAAATACAATTCAATAAAGCAATTAACCAATGGGTGGGTCATGGTGACAAAGATGCATCAAAACATTAACAGCCGAATAAGCTACTCAACTCTGACATACTAACTGCTGACATTTAATTTTACTATATAAAAATAATACATACATATAAAAAACCCACATTCTTAAACACTAAAACTCTATAAATATAACACCTCATATGTATTCAGCAAATGTATGCCAAAGAGCTAATAGATCAAATAACATTTAGAATGAAAACATGTGTGACTTAAAAACATTAACAAAAACCAGGCAAGTAACACACTGAGCAGTGTCAAAGCAATAAAAGAAATTCAAATTTTATTAGCGCTTTCGGTGGGGTCAGTGCCTCACCTTCATCAGACAACAGCTAAATCAATTAACACCATTTTATACTCAAATAAAAACAATTATTCAATTAAATTCAAAAAGTGTCTCATAAACTTATCGTTAAAGAGACATATATTATAAACCAGTTCCTACCGCATAAAGCAATATAAAAACAAAAAAGACTCAATGCATCACAAAATAAGCGTTATGTTAAGTCCTATTAAATATAACACTCTAAACTTATTGATTGCATATTATACCACAATAAATATACCGCTAGTTTTATAAAAAAATATATATATAATTACTATAATACTTTAAATTTTACAAACCATTATTATAAAAATGAAAATAAATAATAACTTCTCAAAACAACTATAGGTAACCCTTGCTAATATAAAATATATGTGTACGTGACAACTTATAGAATTAACCAACCATAAAAATTATTTTTTAAATATTTACGAATTTAATAAAAACTTGTATTTATATTTATTGATATCATGAATGCACAGATTATTCTAGAGCTAATGTCCATGATCTAATATAGAGTTTATATATAAAAAAACCTTAATAACATAGACTACTCGAGATGTTAAATGTGAAAAAAGGAGTTTTGTTTTAATGCTACAACCAGAAATTATGTGGCAAATTAGAACAGCGGCCCATACTTATCCAGGCCTCAACGAATATATCTCAATAAAATGTATTTTGAAAAGTCTAGCCTTAAGGAGGTAAACTATTTTTGGTTGTAGCATTAACATTAGGATTAGGATAGTAGCATTAGGACTTAACATAATGCTTATCATTTTGTGATGCATTGAGTCTTTTTTGTTTTTATATTGCTTTATGCGGTAAGAACTGGTTTATAATATATGTCTCTTTAACGATAAGTTTATGAGACACTTTTTGAATTTAATTGAATAATTGTTTTTATTCGAGTATAAAATGGTGTTAATTGATTTAGTTGTTGTCTGATGAAGGTGAGGCACTGACCCCACCGAAAGCGCTAATAAAATTTGAATTTCTTTTATTGCTTTGACACTGCTCAGTGTGTTACTCGCCTGTTTTTTGTTATTTATTCATTTGGTTTGTTTGGTGAAAATGACTTAAAAACATTATTTGAATTTCAACTAATGCTAAAGCACTGATATCAAGGCTAATTTTATACACATAAATCCAATTCTATGTTAAGACAATTTGGCCATAGGGTCACATAATTGATAAAGCATCTACTCTCCATTCTTAAAAGGGTACATGCATGATTAACGCCTTGATTTACATAGGGCTTACTTAATACACTAAAAAATAAATCAGTTGTACTTCCATTATGAACAGAATGGAAATGCTGAGCTACAGTATTGTTGAGCCTCACATTTCTAACATCACCTACATTTTCCATAATTCTTTTCTTAACCATACGTTTGGTTTGTTTAACATACCACTTGACAGGTTGACAACTACATCTGATGGCATAAACAACCCTGCTACTATTACAATTATAAGACCCTGAGGCCCTAAATTTTTTCTCATTAATCAAACTCCCTGAAATATTCTTAACCTTATCACATATCTTCCATCTTCCACACCTGAAGATGCTCACTGAACTACCATTATCAGTGGCTCTACTGGTGGCCTTCAAATTAAGTAACTCCTTTAAATTAAAAAATCTACTATGTGAAAACACAACCCTACCAGTAAAAAAACTCCCAACCTCATCATCCTCTTTGATGATGGGTCAAAATCTATGTACAAGGGCTTTCAAAGTCCCTGAAAAGGGAGAATATTTATTAACAAAAAAATATATCACCCTCAGAAACTTTCTTAGAACCACTGTACATAGGGACTTTTCTACGGCCTGATGACCTCGAGGAAATAATATCACCTCTGGCCCTATCTTCAGCTTTTTTCAAAATGTCCTTAGAATAACCCCTGCTGGCTAACTTAGATGTAACTATATCAAACTCTCTGTCCAAAGTTGTCTTGTCATAAACATTACCACCAATGCGTTTATATTCTCCAAAAGGCAGAGAATTTAATAAATGTTCTGGATGTATGCTGTCCGCACTTAAAAAATTGTTAGCTGCTGTGTCTTTGTAATGAGGTCTGAAAGAGACCAAGCTATCCTTCCAACAAAAAACTACATATCTAAAAATTGTATGCTCTCTCTATGTGTTTTGTAAGTAAATGTGATACCACACTGATTCTGGTTAACTTCCAGCATAAACTGTTCAAACTGGCTGGTTTCCCCTTTGCATACAAAAAACAAATCATTAATATATCATTTGAAAATTACCACGTTCTGAACAAAATATGTGTGCCTATAGATATAGCTATATTCAAAGAACTCCATAAAAATTACAGCATATGATGAGGCATATGATGCCCCCATTGCTGTACCTGTTTTTTGTAAAAAATGAGAATCTTCAAACGTAAAAATATTGTGAGTGAGTGCAAACTCTAAAAGCTGTAATAAAAAGTTCGTTCTGGGTCCTTCTCCCAACAACTTGGCTAAAGCTTCTAAACCCCATCGATGGGAAATATTGGTATATTGTGATTTTACATCCACACAAGCCCAGAAATATTTTTTTCTCCATTCCATGCCTCCCATAATATCAGATAGCTCTTTTCCATTCTTAATATGTGAGGGGACACGACCAAGATGTTCCTTTAACTGTGCATCCAGAAATATCCCCACATTCTGAAGGTAACCCCCACCCTTGATACTATGGGCCTGCCAGGTAGACTGAATAAATCTTTATGCACTTTGGGAATTGCATAAAACCTAGCCAGTTTAAGATGTTTGATATGCAATTTCTTGACATCCTGGGAAGAAAAAAATCCCAATCTCTCTCCTTTTTCCTGTAAATTCAGTAGAGAATCATTCTAAGCATCAAGGAAATTTGCATTTAACTGTTCATAAACACAGTCATCTTGTAACATACTTTCCACCATGTGGTTATATCCAGACCTTGACATAACCACCCAGTTGCCCCCCTTGTCAGCCTGTGTGAATACATAGCAATCATTAATACTACGTAAATGCTGTAAAGCCTTCTGTTCATTCTTTGTTAAATTATGAGGCTTAATAATGTTATATAACTTCCTATATTCTTCCTGTATTTGCTTACATAGTACTTTTTCAAAAGCTGTTATCACTGAAGATGTCCTGGGGGGGGGGGCAGGGGGGGTTAAAAGAGCTGAAAAATGGGACCATAGGTATTTTAAATTTCCCATAACCAGTTCTAAATGAAAAACCACCTGTGCCATTATTTGAAATATGTTCGTGTTCACCCTCATCTGTGAAAATATCAACAAATTCAATTTCATGTAACAATAAATTCAAAAGCAGTTCATCAAAGGAACTATTCACATCACCAATAGTGTCAGATTTACTAAAAAAAACTTTTAAATGTAATTTACGACAAAAACACCCTACTTCCAACATGATATCAGCAACATTAGGAAAATACATTGGTACAAATTTTACACCCTTCATCAAGAAACTATTAATGTTTATACAAAAAAGAAATAAAATGGTTGCAAGATGTACGGCACCACAAACATACAATTTAATTGTATACAAAAAGATTTAGCACTTTTTAGCGTAATGGCATATGTAATTCTTACTCCTAATGTTTCCAGCTATGTTTGCAATTATTCTTGATCTCATCATAAACATGGCCTTACAATGCACGCTGCTCCAATCTATAAAAACATTCTAAAAAACAGAATGCAACTCAAATGCTTGTGCTGCCTACCTTCAGTTTATTATTTTCATTTCACGTCAATCTATCCAACTTAAATATATTCCATATTGATGAACACAATCCTCGCTAACCCATGCACCAATTCCTCACATTATTTAAAATAGCTTAATCATTTAGGGCATGATATCTTATATATTTCTTACTTTTACTGCCTCAGACTTCGTTTGCAGCTCCTCATTGTTTCAGTGAAGTTACGCACATGCTTCCTATCTCCGCTTACGTCACTCAACCAACTACTCTAGGTGCATTAAAGGCGCAGTATACAGTGATATTCAATATCCTTCCATCTACATACACTGCTGCTACGGACTGTATTAAAACCATATATGATGTAGAATCTCTACTATTGTACACATTAATATAAATATATAATCCTACATATAAACATTTAAAATGAACATAGTCATACTACATTCTCCTGTCAAACCAAAAAAATATATGTTTATATGTACAAATATATCCACTCTATAAAGTTATGGAAACTTAACACAATTTCATGCCCTAGTGTATATTTCTATCACATGCATTTACCAGAATTATAATTCCAGAATATATATGCCACATATGAACTATACATCTAAATATGTGGGATGAAAAAAATACTACCTAAAAACTCACTAAGTTCTAACCCCTCTGGATTCAAGAACAGGCTTGACTGTAACCTTCATATTAAGGCCATATCCTTTATCCGCTCTCAATCTCAGAATCCATTTAAGTTCCTTACTCTCCACCTTATTCCTGATATCTTTCATTCTGTCCCCTGGTTCCAACTTGTCAAAAACCACAAAGCTAAATCTGTGTACCTTATTGTTAGTCAAATCATATTTAGATAAAGCACTAACAGAATCTTTTGCCTTAATACTATTAATATGCTCTTTTACTCTGTCTCTTATCATCTGTGTTGTCATTCCCACATAGAAATACTGGCAGCATTCACATTGTGTTATATAAACTATATTTTTAGACATACAGTCAGCATTGATCTTAAAGACATATTGTTTACCCGTGGTGGGATGTACAAAGCTATTACTGCCTTTCATATAACTACACCCGTAACATTTTTTGCATGGATGTGTACCCCATATATTCTCTATCTTTTCATTCCTTGGATAGCACAACATCCTTTTCAAGTTTTTACAATTTCTTTACTGAAAATTGGGTCTTTCTTCTACTACATCCCTTATCTTGTCATCTGTTAACAGGAGCGACCAGTGCTTCCCTATCACTGATCGTATCTTTTCTATGTCATTAGTGTATGTTGTCAGCATACTAATACCTCTTTTTGTCCTATCAGCGTCCCCAGATCTAGCGCCCTCATCCACTCCCATTAAGTAATAGGGTCTAGCTCTACTATTCCTAAGACTTATAGCTTCCTCTAATTTTGTATTTATGTCTCTTTCCTTATATCCTCTTGATGTAAGCTTACTTGCTAGAGTCTTTATTTCTTCCTCAAATACATTCTTCTCTCTACTCAGTCTTGACACCCTCATCCCTTGGCCTTTTACTACATTATTAAAGGTCCTTCTGGGATGCATGCTTGATCTATGTAGGAGTGTATTCCTATAGCATATCTTCCTAAACATCCTTGTATCTAGAAATCCATCCCTTATTTTCTCTACTTTCACATCCATATAGAATATCTGTGTGTCCGAAGACTTCATAGTGAACCTCAAGAATGTTGTAGTATTCTGTATTTGCTCAACAAAATATTCTAATTTCTTATGGGTGCCTGCCCATAGAATAAAAATATCATCCACAAATCATTGATAATATTTCACATACTTCTTGTATGAATTTAATTTGAAAATTATGTCATTCTCCCAATTTAGCAACACTGTGTTGGCATAACTATTGGCACAACTAGTGCCCATAGCTACGCCTTCACGTTGGAGGTAATATGAGCCTTCAAACACAAACACATTATTACATAGCACTATTTCCATGAATGAACAAAGAAGGTCCACTAACCTTTCTCCATAGCCACTTTCACTCAACAAATGTTTCCTAACAAACTCTATACCAGTATCATTCGAGATGCTTGTAAATAGGGAGACGACATCTAATGTCACCTATAAGCACTCGTTGTTCCCTTGTGGGTTATACATAAACTTATAAAGATCCTGCAAAAATATTTTTGTGTCTTTAAATACTATTTCAGTTTTCTCTAACACTGGTCTTAGATGTTTTTCTATAAATATAGAGAATGGCTCCTTGAGCCACCCCCTCCCCGCTACAATGGGTCAAAAGAGTGACCTCACTGGATCTTTGTGTATCTCAGGGGATCCTTGAAACATAGGTGCAACAGGATGTTCCACACTGAGAAAGTGCATAAGATCTAGGGTAATCTCATAGCATGTTAAACAATCATTAAGGTTGATGTGAACATTTCTAATCATTCTCTCAATATCATGCATGTTACTGGGTTTATATACTTTCACATCATCTAACAGATTTTAATGAATTCACATAGTATTCTTTATCCATAACTACTATCATCCCACCCTTGTCTGCGGGCCTTATCATAATAGATGTATCAGCTGTGAGTTCTCTCAGCTTCCTGTTCCAATCTGCTTAAACTCACAAACCTCCTCCACTGCTTCTTTTGCCCCAATAATTCTTCTTCACATATTTTGTTAAATGCTTCTATAACCGGATGATTTATAGGTACAATGTTATTATATTTCTTAAATGTATTACTATTCATCACATCATTGTCATGATACATGAGTTTCAACATAACATTCCTACAAAATAATTTTAACTCTATGAGAGTATCAGATATATCAGCACCCTGAGCTGGAATAAAGGACAAGACTTTATTTAACACAGATAATTCAAATTCAGTCAGCTGTTTACTAGATATGTTCCACACTATCTCTCAATCTGGTTCCACATCTTCTTCAGGGTGGGGTAGTTCATCAGTTCTAACTGTTCCTTCCATTTCCTTCTCCCCCTGCTCACTGAACGATATTGTTCTCTCCCTCTCTCTTGGTGTATGGGCAATGGAAACTTCGGAAAAACCTGTTGTGTTATAGGGAAAGTGTTTTTTCTTCTTACTACTTGCGTCAGTTGTATCTCTAGGGAAATTCCCTGAATATTAGGCCTCTGAGAGACAGTCTCTTATAGCCCCTCAGTTGAGTTACCCTTCCATTTATCACTTGCTTTTTCAGGTACTCTATGTGACACCTGCCTTCTATCAGTAGGTGTATCAACTTGTTCTATTTCCTGAACAGATGCTTGTGCAGCAGGTTGTTCTTTATTGCAAGCCTCTTCATTGTGCACATTATTCACTTCTCTCTTAGCTTCTCCCTTAGGCCAAGAGAAAACCTGCCCTTTATTGAAGTCAGACAGATCTCTGTCCTACTTTTTCTGCTTTTGCATGATTCATTTTTATCATGCAGGCTTACAGTCTTTGCTATATCATTGATGGCTCGATCCACCATCTTTGCTGGAAAGTTAGCATATAACCCTTCCTACTGCTTCTCTATTTCTTTTATACATCTTTCTTCTTCAGGCCTAATAAACTCATTCATCAGTGTTAGGTAGCTAAAACTGGTCTCCATATCTATGCTCTGCCAGCGAGCTAGATTTCAAGATACTGAGTGCCATACACTGGCATTTTGAGGACCCTAAGTCCTCTTGGCACTACCTTATAATGGAGACAAGCCTCAAAGTGGAATCTTTGTGCTTGCTGTCTTTTGAGTTTAAACATATTGACCTCCAGCTTACTCAAGCATTCCTAAATCTGGTGCGGTCAGCATTCGCCTCTTCCTCACTCAGCATCTCATCCCCTTCCTGCACTTCCATTAGGAGAGGGTTTGTCTCCTGATACAATACAGTACTTAAACCATCAGACTTTTTACCACTCCGAGGCTCTAATGGATTATAATCCAACTCTGTCCCACTGATTCCATTTTCTTCTGCCATACTCCTGCTTGTATTCACACAACAAATGAATAAAACGAAGAAAAATACCAAGCAGATAAACGTGCGTCCGTTAGTAAACAATACTGTGTATATGAAAAGGAAATAAAATGGTCGCAAGACGTACGGCACCACAAACATACAATTTATGTGTACACAAAAAGGTTTAGCGCTTTTTAGCGTAATGGCATATGTAATTCTTGCTCCTAATGTTACAAGCTATGTTTGCAATTATTCTTGATCTCATCATAAACATGGCCTTACAATGCACGCTGCTCCAATTAATTATTGATCTAAACCACAAATGATTGAATTACACTTGAAACTATGTTAGCTTGCAGAAAATGACTGTTGGTTTCGTTTTGAAGGATGATTATAATGCAAATTAGTGCAACTCATTATTAGTTCCTTGCTAATGCCCACTGTTAAGTTGTACCTCTATGTCTAGAAGTTTATGTGTGTGCCAACAGTGATTCAGTGTCTCAGGTTTATTCTCTTTTCCCTGCGATTGTGTGACTGTGGAGTAAGTATACTTAAGCTAGGGGTGTGTGGGGAGGTGCAAAGAAGCGAATTTCCCTCCTGCAAAAAAAAAAAAAAAAACGTTTGGAAGTATATTTAGTTAAGTGAAATGTTCAGTGAAATGAGTTTTGTGGTTTAGATCAAATGAGGTTTCTATCAAATGAACCAATTTTTTTTTTAATTAGATCCAATGATCCATAATTATATAAATTGTCTTTTTGTTTTGTTTACTAAAGGGGTTTCAACTTCAGTAACTATAACATAACTGAACTGAAAATCAGTATTAAAAAAATAAATAAAGAAATAAAAAAAAAAGAAACTGCCCAACACAAATAACCACCAACAGAACAAGATGCTCAGAGAAAACCAAACTCAAAAGCAGAAAACCTCGGGATTGTCTCGACACATGACGAAGTTCCGATTGTTTAGAATGAAAGCCCTTAACATTAGGTGGATTATCTGAATATTGAAAACATTTTATATTATATATCTGCTTTGATTTTTATGATTTTATGCTACTGTTCACTTGGGCTGTTTAGCCTTTATGTTATAATTGTTCTCCAGCATGTGATGACACAACCCCAAGGTTTTCTTATTTTTAAGTACACTAACACACTAAGTGCACTCAAAGGTACATCCATAACATGAACATGCTCTTCATAGCGGGCATATACAGAATCAAATCCTCATACTACTTTCTATAATTCTACACTCAAAAAAGTCAACCTGACAAGTAAAGGACTACAAATACACTGTATCAATGCAACAAGTGTAAATAACAAAATAGCCAAACTGCACACATGGCTTGCAAATTGCTCACATGATATTCTAACTATATTGTTTGGAGCCTTTCAACCTGAGCCTAGAGGGACTTTTCTTGCCTAGTCAAAATAGCCTGGTCAACAAAAATAGCTAAATAACTAAATATCTAAAATATGTTTAAACCCCACCAAGAAAGATGATGAAATTCTTCCGCCTGGCACTATCTTAATACAAACATACCACATTAGTAAAAGATCTGGAGAGGTTGTAGTATTATACTCAAGTTTCATCAATGTCATTAAATATGACCAAGCAATATTAACCTTTGAAAGTACAGAAATACCCTTAGCCTTACTACATATTCATAAACACAAAAATGCACAGTTATAATTTATACACATCCAAATTTTTCACAAAACAAATCTAAAACTCAGAAAGATATTCTATGCTGGTTATCTGCAGCCCTTAGGCAATACATCATAATTCTAGGTGATATTAATATAACCTACAGCCACTCGTAAACATGAATAGCCTGAACCAGTTAATCTCTGAACATATCAAAACTAACAAAACTGACAACTCCACAAGGAAGAATAGCAAACTTGACTGGATCCCGACAAATAATTTAAGCAACATTATCAACACTGATATACTCCCTAATATTCTAAACAATCAAACAAATCATAGGAAATATGGAAAACTGCTAAGGCACAGAAACACAAAGTCTACAGCTATAACATGAACATAACAAATTTTAGTCAATCCCTGTTCATTTCTTACTTAAATATATGTAAACGGACATACTTCAGTACTACATTTTTATACATTTTTACTACACAGAAAGAAGCAAGAAAGTCAGACATACCCTCTAGCTTGGCTGACTGACCAAACTAAAACTAAAATTAAATATAAATTAAAATAAGACAAGGGTATAGCATGGAAAGAATGGAAAACAAAAACTGCACAAATTCTGCTCTACAGACATACAAAACTCTACGTAACCATGGACAACAGATGATAAAAAGGAGATAAAAGGTAGTATCTTACTACCATCCAGACTTCCTACACAGCTAACCCCAAATAATTCACAAAATGTATTAGTAAGTTAATTACATATGGAACAAATCCCTACCAAAACTATTTCCTGAAGACACCAGTTATAAGACAGAGAATTATCCGCAGGTTACAGATCACAACCGGCTTATTATGTATTCAAGACATGGATGCTAAGAAATCTGAATCTTGGCATCCATGTTGAGATGAGGTAATACCAGGTTATGATTGGAGACCGTTACAGTTCCTTGTAGTGGATGGAGCTTTATCTGCTCAATGCACTATTAGTTACAAAAGAAAACAAAAAGCGCGTTTTGCCAGCTTTCAAACTCATAAAGGACTGTCACTGTCAGAGAGTGCATTCACTGTTACAGTCATCACACTTGGGTTATCATGCCAGGGGTAGCCCTCAGTTGGCCCAAATACCAGAGTCTTAGTATTTCTGTGTCGGGTGCTGTCGCTCCAGGACTGACATCAGGTCGTCAGTGGTATAAAATCAGGCAGCCGACACCATTACATCAGTTTTTCTTGCCCCAACTATCAGGAGCCCCCAAATAGGGAGCTAGGTTATGGTGGAAGAACACCACCAGTAGAAAGCAAATACCAAAATTTCCCTGTAAAGAGAGAGGAAGAAAGAGAGAGAGAGAGAGAGAGAAGGGGGATGGAGGGTGGGAAACCAGGACTGCAACAGTGAGTACACTCGAACATCTACATTTATGGTAAGTGTACACAACTGTACTATGTTATTCGTGTTTCAGTGCTGCAGTCATCACACTTGGGTTGATTCCCAAAGCTGAAGAAAAGGGTGGAGGCAGTCAAGAAGACTGGAGGCTGGCTAGGATGCCCTGCAAAACTGCGGTGGCAGCACCTGCCCTGGATTTGGAGAAGATAGGCAGGTGGTAATACTTGGTGAAGGTATGAACAGAAGTCCATGTTGCAGTCTCCAGGATATCCCTGGTGGGGACCCCCTCTGAGAAAAACTGCAGAGGTGGAGGTTGCCTGGTGGAATGCATCCTGACTACCTCTGGGGTGGTTTCCCATGCTATTTGTAGCAGAAATGGATGCAGTGTGCTATCCATTTGGAGATTGTTTGTTTGGATATGGCCTTGTCCTCTGTCCCTGCTGTGAAGCTGACTAGCAATTTTTCTAAAAGTCAGTTTATCTAAAAGATTTAGTCCTATCCAGAAAGAATCTGAGCTGTCTGTGCACATCTAGAGAGTGCAGAATCCTTTCCCCCTTGTTTTGTGGGTTAGGAAAAAAGGTGGGCAAATGAATGGATTGGTTGAGAGCCACACTGGCCACCACTTTAGGCATGAAGGATGGGTTAGTCCTGAGGGAGACCCTGTCAGCACTGAAAATGATGAAGGGCTCTACAGCCATGAGTGCTTGCAGCTCTGAAACTCTTCTAGCTGAAGTGATGGCCAGAAGCAAGGCTGTTTTCCAAGAGAGGAATTTTAACATTGCTGAAGCTGCAGGCTCAAAGAGGGGTAGGGTGAGCTTTTCCAGCACAAAGTTAAGGTCCCAAACTGGGGTAGGAGCTCTTCTGGGCGACCTTAAGTTGTTAGCCCCTCTTAGGAACTGTTTGATCAGAGGGTGTGAGAAGAGAGGTGGCTCTGTGCTGTAATGAGCAGAGATGGCAGTGGCATGAATTTTAATAGAAGAAAAGAATAGACCCCTGTGTAGTAGGTCGACCAGGTAATCCAGGATGAGAGGTAGGGAGGGATATGTTGTTTCAGCTCCCTTAGCCTGGATCCAGGTGCAAAACTTTTTCTACTTGTCAGCATAGGATTTTCTAGTGCTGGGGCATCTGGCCTCACGTATAACATCCAGGACTTGTTTGCTTAGGCTGGCAGCTGGAGGAGAGGTCAGGGAATAAGCCAGGCTGCAAGGTTCAGGGTCTGCAATTGTGGATGCATGAATTCTCCATTCTTCTGGCTCAGGAGTGTTGGGATCTGAGGTAAGTGCCATGGTGCCGGGGGTGACAGGCTGCGCAGCAGTGAGTACCAGTGCTGACATGGCCAGTCTGGGGCAATCAAGATTGTCCTTGTTTTTTTCCTCCCTTATTTTGAGCAGTACCCTTGAAATGAGTGGTAGAGGGGGAAATGCATAGATCAAGAGGTTTACCCATTGGAAGGATAGAGCATCCACTTTCCAGGCCTTGCTGTGAGGTTTCCTGGTGCAGAATTTGCTGAGCTGATGATTGGAGTTCATAGGTTCATAGGTTGGTACTAGGCTATCAGCCCTAGGGCCTATACAAGCCTAGCCATAACAATTCCCTGGCTATTTCTTCCCACACTATTTACTTCCCTGGACCCCTGTCTAGCAGGGTGACTGACATGATCCCCGGGGTGAATTCCCTTTCTCCCATCCAATTGTCAAGGTTCCTTTTGAAGAGGACCAAAGAGGCACTCTGCTTGACATGTATGGGCAATCTATTCCAGAGTCTGGGGAGTCTCTGGGTCAGGAACCTATCCCTCCAGCATGTTTTGTTTATTGTGATGATAAGGTTTAGATCCCTGGAGCGTGTGGCTCTGAGGGATTAGGATTTATTTAAGTGTAGCATGTCCAACAGCTCTGGGTTTGACATGGCCTTGTATGTTAAGCAAAGATCGCCTCTGAGTAGACGATATGCGACAGAGTATAGCTGGAGTTTTTTAAGGCGGTCAGCGTAGGGCATCTGCTTTAGGCCTGTGATTCTTTTAGTGAGGTATTTCTGTGGCCTTTCCAGTTGTTGCAGATGTCTTGGGATGTACATACCAAACGGGGCATTGTATTCTATAATGGGACTAATGAGGGATGAGTACAGTGGGACAATGACCTCCTTTTTTCTGGATGAAAAGCCCTTAGTGATGAGGTGTGCCACATAGAAGGATTTCCTGACTGTTGTGGCGATGTGGTTATCGAAGGTGAGACCACTGTCCACCTGTGTCCCTAAGTCTCTTATCAAACTTTTAGTGTTTAGTGTACTGCCACCTATATGGTAATTCACGGATACATTTTTTTTCCCAAAGGGGATAACTATACATTTCTTGGCATTGAGCTTGAGCCCATGGCTCTGGCACCAAGCATCTGTTTCTGTAAGGCCCTTTTGTAGAGTATCCACATCATTTGGGGATTCAATAATGGCTCCCAGTTTGCAGTCATCTGCAAACTTTGTTATCCAGAGTCCCTTAGTGTTGGCCTGTACTTCAGAGAAGTAGATGCCAAACAAGAGCGGTCCCAGGACTGAACCCTGAGGTACTCCACTTGTCACTTGTCTGGAGCTGGATTTGGAGTCGGCTACTTTTACAGTGTGGGTTCTATCAGTAAGCCAGTTAGCAACCCATTGGGTGACGTAGGGATTAATGCCCAGCTTAGTAAGTTTATCTATGATTCCAGAGTGGGGGATGGTGTCAAAGGCCTTGGCAGGGTCTAGATAGGCTGTGTGGACCACCTTACCCTTGTCCATGGCTCTGGAGACTGATTCGAAGAAGTCAATCAAGTCAATCAAGAGTGGGAGGCAAAGAGGTCCACCTTCAGGGTGCCCCACTTCTGAGTTACAAGGTTGAAGGTTTTGTGGTCTAGCTGCCACTCGTGTGGGTCTAGCAGGTTTCTGCTTAAGTTGTCTGCCAGAGAGTTTAGGGAGTCTAGCAGGAATTGTGCTAGCAGGTGTATTTGCATGGCTGAGGCCGTGTGCCAAAGGGTCATGGCGAGCCTGCAGAGAGGATAAGAGTGAGTCCATCCCTGCTTGTTGATATACCACATCACTGTGGTGTTGTCTGTTTTGATCACTAGATGCCCCGGGAAGAGTAGGGGTCTGAAAGCTGTCAGGGCATGCTGAACAGCTAGCATCCCTTTTTGGTTGATGTGCAGATGTATTTGATTTGGGCTCCAATGGCCCTGAATGCACCTGCTGTCCATGAGTGCACCCCATGCATAGTCTGATGCATCTGTGGTGAGGGTCTGAGTGGTGTGGGGTTGTGAGAAGAGAAGTCCCTTGTTGTGGTTGCATGCTGCTGCCCACCAAAGAAAATCTTTCCTTAGACAGGGTATGATAGGTATGACAGTTTCCAGGTCTTGAGAGTGTTGACACCAAAGGCTTTTTAGTTACCATTGTAGTTTCCTCATATGCAGTCTGGCATATGGAATGAGTAGAATGCAGAAGGCCATGAACCCTACAGCTTGCAGGATTTTTCTTGCGGATAACTGGGTTCTGGTGGCTAGTTGAGAGAAGTAGCCTGTCAGGTAGGATTGTTTTTCTGGAGTAAGGAATGCCATCTGGGGATGCTGTGTCCAGGCTTTCTCCCAGGAATACAATTTTTTGTGTGGGGACTAGTTCTGATTTATTTTCATTCATAGTATATCCCAGGGAGTTCAACAGGTCCTTTACAAAGGTCAGATGCTGTAACAGCTTTTCCTGACTGTCTGCCTGAATCAGGCAATCATCTAAGTAGGGGTAAATTTGAATATTTCTTTGTCCGCAAAAAGCAATGTCTGGAGCCAGGCATTTTGTGAAAACTCTGGAAGTAGTGGATAAACCAAAGGGAAGTGTAGAGAACTGAAAAGTGCATAGATCCTGACCTGAAATGTAGACATTTCCTGCAAGATTCCCTGACTGGGATGTGAAGGTAGGCCTCTTTTAGATCTAAGGTGGCTAACCAAGCATCCTTGGAAAGCATAGGAAGAAGCTGCTGGAGGGTGAGCATTTTGAATTTTGGTATCACTAGAAAGGTGTTTAGAATGGATAGATCTAGGATTGAATGCCAGGTGCCCTCTTTTCTGGGTACCAGGAAGAGTCTGGAATAGAAACCTTGGCCTATCTGGTCTGCAGGAACATGCTGTATTGCCCTCACAGAGAGCAGGGAATGGACTTGCTTTTAAGCCTCTGCCCACTGGTTTGAAGGAAGATCTGGGAACCATTTTGGGGTCGGCAGAGTGTGGAAATAAAATCTGTATCCTGGGACACTATGTTGAGGACCCATCGGTCATTGGTAATAGAGGCCCAGTTGTTTGCATGGAAGGAGAGTTTTCCTCCTAGGGGCACAAGCAGGTGGGCAGAGGTAAGGGGTGGAGGTGTAAACTCATTGTGAGCTCTTACCATAAGGGGGTGGCTTAGCACTCCCTGTTTTTGAAGAGGAGAAACCCCATTGCTTAGATCTCTGCATTCCCTGTGACTGCTGTTTGTGGGGTCTGCTTCCCCTGGGCCTTGGCTGAGCTGGCCTGGAGGGGGCTGGAAAGGACCAGTGTTTGGAGAGGCAATGCCTACTTAACCTCGGAGGCTGGACCTGTAAAAAGTCTTTAACTGTTTGCATAGATTTAACTTTTTCTTCCATCTTTTTTAAGACCTCTTCCGCCTTGGTGCCAAACAAATTGTCTTTCTTCAATGGTGTGTCCAATAATTTTGATTTGACATGGTCTGGCAAAGTCTGTTTCTTAAGCCAAGCATGCCTTCTGAGGACAGAACCAGTGATTGCTGCCCTGCAAGATGCTTCTAGGGCATCAAAGCCACATTGCAAGGTGTGCTTAGTAACTTGGCTTGCAGTATGCATAAGCTCTTGTAATTCTTTAGTTTCTGCACAAGCAGGAAAGGAAGACATTTTTTGTTTGAGGTGTTCCATGGTATGCTGCTGATATTTCAGCATGTGAAACTGACAATTTAGTGCTCTAATGGCAAGAGTTGAAGAGCTGTATACTTTTTTACCCCATCTGTCTAAAGCTCGTGAATCCCTGTCTGAGGGGGTGAGATTGTTAGCTGAGGTTGCTTTAATTCCTTTAGGTCCTTGGGAGATGACCTCTGGATCAGCAGTAGGATTTTTGAAAAGGAATTTGTGAGAGTCAGGGACTCTGTAGTACCTGTCAGGTTTCCTGGGAGCAGGACGAAGGGTGTCAGGAGTCAAACTGGATTCCATAAAAACATCATACACAACATCCAGGACAGGAGGAATGGCTAAAGGTCTGTACTTTGGTAAATTTAAGAATTCCCTGAGTCTCTTTTTTTGACTGAGGATAGTCCTGACATTCCCATTGGAAATGCTCCCTTAAATTTTGTAGGGTTTCACCAAATGAAAAATCCTCGGGAGGAGAGGCAAAAGGAATGGATTCTTCTGCATCGGAATCCTCATAAGCAGAGAGGGGTTGCATGTCTTCATATTCAGAAACCTCAGAGGCAAAGAAGCAGGTGTCTGAGCTTGGGTCGTTGTTTTTTTAGGCGTAGTTTGTACCCTGGGCCTTAGAAACTTGGTAGTTTTAGAAAGAACTGAAGACGCAAAAGAAGTCGGTTTGTGTCAAGTATCGGTAGTGCGAAGAACGTCCTCGTAAGCCAGTGCCTGCTCAGCGGCTCTGGACCCATCCAAGGTAGAGACATCCGCAGGATCCTTAGTCGAAGAAGAGTCTTGCAGCATACCAGACTCCAAACGTGTCTTGGTAGCGGCCTGCGAATCCACAGAAGCAGGCATTAGGGGCTGCAAAAGTGCCTCACTAAGGACCGGAGAATTGATGACTAGCTTAAAGGAAGCGTTGTCAGCAGTTTTGGACCTGTGCGGTCTGTCTCTGTCTTTATCCTTAAGTTTTTTCGGAAGATCGGTAGTCAGATGGCTTACCGAAGCCATATCGGAATAAGAGGACTGAGAGCGAAAATATTTAGCTACAATAAGGGCCCAATGACGTATAGTTCTGGCGTTGAACAAAGCACAAAAGTAACAGTGAGGGACGTCGTGGTCTGGGCCTAAACAGGTGATGAAGTAAGAATGGAAGTCTCGGTGTGGTATTTGCTTTCCACAGGCGAGACGATTGTTAATTTTTTCTGACATCGGTTAGAGCAAGAAAACAGGATCCAAAACGGGGTACTTAGGTTTAGAAGACTTCAACTTCAATTCGGAAATGAAAACTCAGCAGCCAACCGGCACTCGTGCGAACTTCTTCTGCTTTGAACTCCTCGGCAAGAAAGACTGATGTAATGGCGTTGGTGGCCTGATTTTACACCACTGATGACCTGACGTCAGTCCTGGAGTAACAGCAACTGACGCAGAAATACTAAGACTCTGGTATTCAGGCTGACTGAGGGCTACCCCTGGCAGGATAACCCAAGTGTGATGACTGCAACAGTGAAACATGAAAAACATCAAATATTTATTTTTTTATTCTACCACTTTTGGTTGTTAGTCAGTATTGGCAGGTTTAACTGCCTAGCATTATACTCTATCTTAATAACCGAAGCATGGGGTGCTTAACAAGTATTTAGATCAAGTCATGCGCTATGGAAGCACTTAACTGATTTGTCTTTTTCTAGATGTTGTTGTGTCTTTCGGCTTTTCCTGGTTAGGGGTCGCCACAGCGGAACTCTGGTCCGCTAATGATTGGTAGTTGATTTTTACGTGCCGAGTAACCAGCCCTGATGCACAACCTTCAACGAAGTTACGCCCATTCACGCATGTCTCCATGCAGAAGACGCTCTAGCTAAGTTTTTCTAGATATTGGACCATAATCACTGCGCTCCACACACTACATTGCTTTTAAAATTATTTTACTAATACAGCAACCACTGCAATCTGCAAACAAAACACTTTATCTGTACATGGTAAAAATGTATTACATTATAGCACTTTCAAGCTCTAAGCAGTCTCTGTTAACCAGATCAAAAATTCCTAATGAAAAAACACGTTAGTTCCACTTAACCTTCCATAAATGTACTGCACATCCAATTACTGTGCTTATCAACAGAAGCAATCTTATACATTTACATAAACTAAGCACCTCAACTGACATATTGTCTTCTAGGAAAATTCCTTAAAATATGCATATACAAATAAAAAAAATGTAAAAAAAGATGGAGAAAGCTTGTATTTTATTCTGGAGCGCTATCATCCTCAACTACCAGAATTAATCAGAACACAGGTTTTTTTGTTGGCGGCTGATTTACTGTAGACTTCCTTATGTTTTATTTTGTACAAACAAGCAAATATTTGGTTACCCCCTAAAAAATAACCTGCTCACACCAATTCAATAAAGTTTTCATCTGGGGTATAGCACAGAAACAGATTTACTTACCTTTCTAAATACTATACAAGTACACAAACGCAATGGCCAACTTGTATGTTTACTATTCCCGGACATATCCAAAGCCTTTGACACTGTAACTGATACTCTTATACGAAGACTAGACAACACTGACCTAAGCAAAATTATAATTGCATGGTTCTGGAGCTACCTTAATAACAGATCTTAGGCTGTGCTATGTCAGGGCATCCACTCTTCCTATCAACCAGTCAGAGCAAATATTGCTCAAGGTGTCAATAACTATAACATGATACAGCAATAAAAATGTCTCTATTTCCCATTATGCAGATGGTTCCACTATTTAATGCACATACAAATCTCTTAGCCAAAAAAAAAAATACCCAGCACCCCATACTTGATATTGAAAACTGGATTATAATTCTCTTATGCTCTCTTCTTTTGATGGCTTACAGCTAAACAGTTTTCATTTCCAAATATCATATTTAAGTAACACTGACAATGAACTAGTTCATCATATTAAACCACTGGGCATAATTACTAACATTTGATCTTCACAGCATCAAATAAAATGTCACAGGAATTACAGAATATTTTTGATGTGAAATGTTTCTGAATAAGCAATGAGCAAAGAGAACAAATATGCTCTAGATAGTGATGAAAAAGTTTGGTGCATTAATACATTTAAAGCAATATTTACGCAATATTTAGCAATATACGGATCATAGCTTGTAAGCTCTCATTGTTTTTGTACTATAAAGCAGGTACGCGAGTACGCTTTGATATATTTGTAGCGTTTTTACTGCTCGCACCTGGTTTAGCGATTCACAGTATAACTGATTAGAATGGAATTTAAGCCTGTATGCTCTCTTTGCTTATGTGTATAAAGCAGCTGAACTGGTTTGTTATATGGGATACTTTAGCGTTCCCTAGCAATTCTCCCTGAGTTGTTCTGAAATAACTGTGTGTTCTTTTTAAACTACCCAACACGCTAGCTTAAGTGTAACTGGCTCTTGTTGGGATAGCGGCGTGTTCTTCCCCAATTCCCCGACACGCTAGCTTAAGGGCACCTATCGCACATACTCTCCTCACTTTACTCTTCGCGCGTAAGGTTCCTTAGCGTGTTTTCTCTACTTTTCTTTACTTATTTTAAGCCCTCCAGTACTCCCACCATCTTTAGCACGTGGGGAACACAGTACTCCATTCTGTTTTACTCGCCTCAACTACTTTCCTTATCCCTTTAGAGTGCATAACATAGTATATATATGCTTCGCTATTTCTTTAGCTAATAGGTATTAGTGTCCTTATCCTGACTGCTGCAGTGCACAGCATTTCTTCTCAAAGCTCCTTACCTACCCTTACTTATTCTAACTCGTGCTACCCCGCGCTTAGTTTTAAGCGGGTGTAGCACACTTTCCACTGTCATTATTTGAATACCAGCGTAAGACCAACGCCTAGGAGGTTCTACTCCTACCTCCCCTACTCTATTATCATACGGACACTCGCCTAGCTTATATAGTGAATTGGCCTTGGTTTGACTGCCCTCAATAGTGATTCTCATCAACTTTCTTGGCCCACCATTAATGAATACTTGGTTGGTGGATCCATTAACACTAGTTGAGTTGGTATAGGTACTTCCCGCCTGTTTATTATATAGTAATTTAGCGGAGATAGACCACTGCAGCTCTTGTAGTTGTGTCCACTGATTTCAATTACAGGAATATAATTGTATCTGTGTTATCCTGCACTAACAACTTCTGAATAATTGTACATGGCTGAATGATTTACAAGTTTGTTGTTATTTATTGTATTTTACTTGCTTTCTTACAGTTTTTGTTGCTCTATATCATAACCCATTTCTTCTCCCTTCCATTCTCAGCTCTTCTGCCTAGTGACCACCTGTAGGTCTGGGACTGAATACCCTACCTAAGTCTCCTGCCTCATACCCTACCTAGGGACCAAAACTTTACATTCTTTGGAAAAGCCTCCTCCCATAACGACGCAAGAAAGTATGTCCTTCAGCTCTTCCAGGTTTCTCAGCATTGTGTAAGCTTTTGTAACCCTCAGCTATTGTCAATCTCTAAGCAAGTTCTGCCAGCAGCCGGCCTTAGCTTCCCCCTTCCCTTCGACCACCAGCAACCTTTAGATACTCTATTTTACCTGATTCTCTCCACTTCCTCTAGCCCTGTTAGTAGTCCTGGTAGCAATTATCTGCTGAGTCCACTAGGTGGCTCCCTTCTACTAAACTTGCTTATCCTTGCCTACTTTTTGTTCTACTTTCTAATTCCTATATTTCCCACTATCTGCTAGCCTTTTTGTGTAGTTTTCACCCTTTTCCTTTCTCTGATATTCTCAGCCTTGCCCCACTTAGTCCTTACTCTCCAAGAATTCCTCTATGTCCTAGGATTACTTACCTTTACTATCAGCATCTTACTGATTGTTTTCCACTCAAACTCTTCTTTGGCTCTTCCCGTTCCATTCGCCCTGCGGGCTCACTCCGCTCCCTTCCCTACCCCCAATTCCCACCCACCCCCAGGGGTCCTAAACTTATAGTTCTTTAGCCACACCCCTACTCCCTCCTACCCTATTACTCTCCTTCCCGCCAAATTGTTGCATAGCCTTAACACACCCCTTCCACTCCCCCTTTCTCTTTCTCTGCCCTATGACCATACCACTTCTATTTACCTTTCTCCACTACTTATACTTCTCGCTTTACACATCCCCTTTCCTCTCCACCATTCATTCTCTATCTACCTATTAGAATCCATTCTTATTTACCAACTGCTTTAAATAGATCTACTACCCCCTCTATTGCATACCACACTTATTTCTCTCCCCTTTGTACTTTCCTCTCTGCTTCCTCACTTCTCTTATTACTAAATTATGTCTCCCTACATACTAACTATGCCTTCACTCTCAGTCTTAATGTTGACCACCCTTCTCTCAACATACCATCTCACATCTTTTGAAATTTCACTTAACAACTATCTTATCTCCTCACAAAAACACACTTCTTCTACACTCACTTTCACTTCTTACCCTAATGTTAATTCCACCCCTAGCTATCTTCTATCTAAAGTCCACAGGCAACATCACCTCACCTACCCCCTACTATCTAGCAAAAAAACAAAAACCCTAATAATTCAAAAGAGGAACTACTTAACCTTACTAGCTAATCCTACCCTACAAGATGGAGACATCCACCGCAACCCTGGCCCTATCTCACCACCCCCCCAAAACTGCTCAACCAACCTCAATAATAACTTCCTTATAGGACACCTAAACATCCAAAGCATAAACAATAAAATACCCTTAATCCACGCCCTCTTAGATATCCACTCATCTGACATTCTCTGCCTCTCTGAAACCTGGCTAAACCCAGGCACAAAAGACTCAGAGATTATACCTCAAGGTTATAACATAGTAAGACAGGACCGCTTAAAACGCAAGGGTGGTGGAGTAGCAATACTGTTCAAAAATCAACTGAACATCTCCACTCAACCAGCATACCCAAACCAAAATAGCAAAACAGAAGCCATCATTATTAAACTCCAACTTAACAACAAAAAATCCATTTACATTATTTCTTTGTATCTTCCCCCAGGTAACAACATTCCAATATTAGAAGACTTTCTAAGTTGGGTTTCCACCACCTACCCCCAAGAAACCATAATTCTCGGCGACATTAACATAGACTGGAACACTATTAATGCTGACAATCCCTCCTCTCATATTAACCTACATGGTTTCTCACAAACTATTACCTCAACTAAAAGAGTCAATAAGCCTAGTAAGAGAGAGAGTATACTGGACTGGATACTCACAAATAAAGCTAACAAACAATATAAAGTAGGGACTATGCCTGACGACATCAGCGACCACTGCCTAACCTTCATCACTAGTCAAAAATCAGAATATGTTAACCTCCCAAATACAAGACTAATTCGATCTGTCAAGCACTTTAACATAGACCTTTTTAAAACTGAACTGAGAGCATGTAATTGGAATTGCTTAAAATCACTTCCCCCTGGAGGAAGCAGTACTATTCTTTAATACTACATTCTTATCAATACTTGATAAACATGCTCCAGAACGCTCCATTAGAGTAAAGACCAAATCTGCCCCATGGCTGACCACCAATACTAAAAAACTTATGCATGCTAGAAACTCAGCATGGACAAAATGGAGATGCGATAGACTAAACCTTGATTTAATTAATTTCCGCCAGCTTAGAAATCTAGCAAAAAAATCAATACTCTCTGACAAGAAAAACTTCTACTATAAACTTCAGGAAACTCATATTAACAACTCTAAACAGTTCTGGTCGTCAGTAAATAGACTTCTTTCCCCAGGAACTGCTAAAACTCCTTCCCCTCTAAATTCTGACCCAGACACCCCTCTCCAGACTGCTAATGCCTTCAACTCTTTTTTCTCTGAAACTATTCAATCCCTAGCCAAACAAATGAACCCTAATAACTCTCATATACCAACTAACAAAACTAGCTCCCTTTTCAACTTCTCTCTAAAACCTATATCTACCTCTTTCATCTACAAACTCATTCATAAACTAAAACCCTGCACTCCTTCTGCTGACAAACTTCCTTCTCTTTTCCTTCAGAAAGATGCCAAAGAAATTGCATATCCTATATCCTTACTTATCAATAGAACTATCCAAGAAGGAACCATCCCTGATATCTGGAAAGTCTCCTATATTATCCCACTGCACAAAGGTGGTAACTCCCTTGACCTTTCAAACTTTAGACCAATTGCCCTTCTCTCACCCCTAGCAAAAATTATGGAAAAATGTATTCATCAGCAACTTGTACACTATCTCTCTCGTCACAACATAATAGCAAACTGCCAGCATGGTTTCAGACCCCACCACAGTACCACCACTGCCCTTCTATCCTTTGTAGATACTATCAACAAAAATCGAAACAACAATACTCTCTCTTCCGCTCTTTTCATTGATCTCTCTAAAGCTTTCGACATGGTCAACCACTCTCTCTTAATTAACATTCTTGAATCTCTATCTTGTGATAAACTAGCCACTGACTGGTTTAAATCTTATCTTAACAACAGACAACAAGCAGTTATATGGGAAAACCATATCTCATCACTCCTGCCTATTTCCGTCGGAGTTCCCCAGGGCTCCATTCTGGGTCCACTTCTGTTCTCCCTCTTTATTAACGATCTTCAGACTGCTATCCCACAAGCTACCTGCATACAATACGCAGATGATTCTACCCTTATCTGCTCAGCACCCTCCTCTACTGAACTGAGCTCAGTGACCCAAAATACCTTTAATACAGTAGAAACTTGGTTTTCTAGACGGTTTCTCCTACTAAACGCCAAAAAAACCAAACTCCTCCTCTTCTCCCCCACTACTCGGTCTCCCCCTTTAAACTTTACCATTTCTTCAAATAATGGCACTATCATCTCACCTGATCCAACTACTAAACTCTTAGGAATAACCATTGACAACAATCTTTCCTTCGATCAGCACATTAACAACACCATCAAGATTGTAAACAGAAAAATTGGATCCCTTTATCGCATCAAACCTTTTCTAACCCCAGCAACCAGAATAAAAATTGCACAATCTCATCTCCTATCTACTCTCCTTTACGCTTCCCCCATTTACACAAACCTTAAGAAAACCCATTTAGGACCCACCATTGCATAAACCTAAAACAACTCGGCTGGCTTGAATTTCAAAACTACCTAATAATTCGTCAACTCACTATAGCCCACAACATATTACACCTACCTGACAACACCCCAATACGCTCTCAACTTCTAATCCCTTACAACAATCTGAACTCACTTCGCTCCTCTAGTAAACTCTTGACAAAATCAATAAAGGTAAACAATGCAGCAGGTGTTTCCCTATTCACTAACACTATAGGTAAAACTTGGAATCTCCTACCTAGTGACATAACTTTGACTCAATCCCTGCCACAATTCAAACAGAAAATTAAACTTTACTATCTAAATCATTGGCTTTGTTCCTGCAGAACACCTGACTAACCTTTTTCTCATACTCTATTTTCCCCTTCACTCTTCTTATGCATTACCTGTCTCATTTCTCCTCCTTTTACTCATCTAATCTAAGTATAAGTTAAGTAAAATTGTTGACATGTAATGAACTGCATATTGTAAATTTGTTTCTCTTTGAAATTATCTTTCGATCTGTGTGTTCTTATGACTTCCAATTGATGCTATTTCTTAAGAGTAATGATTTTTTTTTTTTTTATGTAATGTACTTAGTATTTTAGTGGAGCTTTTCTCCTCGGGCCTCTGCTGAAAATGGACATGTATCCAGCCAGACCAGCCCGGTCAACAAATGTAAAATAAATAAAATAAAATAAATAAATAAATATTTGAGTTGATACTTGCATCTAGAATGCTCTTGACTAGTTACTTTTTCTTTAATTCTGTTAAGTAATCAGTGTCTAATTCTGCCAAAAGTCTGTTTTACTGTTCCTGATTTTTATTAATTTGTAAGGTACTCACTTTAACTCTGTAACTGTTTTTCAGTATATCCAGTACTCTTCTAAGATTATGTCATAGACAGTATGTGAGTTGGAGTGCAAGCAGATAAAACCATAGATACTGGCTTCTTGTGACCTATTTTATGCACTTAATTTTAAAACAATTCCAAAATTCCACTAATATAGTCAAACTATTGCAGATAAGTACAAATAATAATTCTGACATTCACTTTTGGCTCTTTTGAGTAATATGAAGACATGCTATAGAATGATTTATTAACTTAAAAATATCACTATGAATATGTTATCTTATTTACTCTTATCTTCTTATCCTTCACTTGTACAGTATTATAAATTATGTACATTTGAAGTTTAAACATCTGTCTGCCATCTTTTTGAATAGAAGTTTAATGAAGTCAACATTAAACTAAAGTAACTATTATTTACTATATATTCAAATATAATCATTTCATTGTATTAATAATTTTTCATAACTCATTCAATACCTGTTGTATATTTATATTCATATTATATTATATTCATGCTTTCCACAATGAAAGTGATATAAATCCCTAAAGATATTAGAAAAACTAGGACACAGTGAAAAAGGAACTAAGGAGAAAAGCAGGAGTTGATGTTAAATTCTTGAAAAAGGAAAAAAAAAACAAGAACAAAGTACTAGAAAATACTCTGAAACCCAACTACATGAAGAAATGAAAAATCAGAAAACGACAAACAGTTTTTGTTGTATTTCTTCCCTCTTTCTCCCAACCTTTCTTAATCAATGCCTTTTCTTTCCAATAAATCCTTAACTAATTAATATTCATCCTGTAGTAAGTACGTCTATGACACAGAATACTAAAGAATGCTTATGAGTCCCTACAGGCCTAATGGTTACTATTAAAGTTAATATACAAAAAAATGCCCTTATTTTATATTACATAGTCTAACATCATTATATGTCTATGTAAACATTAGATTTAGATATTCCCACCCCTCGTTTTCCATTCCTATCTGACATATTTATGATCAACCATAAAAAAGCAGAGCTTAATTAAAGACCTTAAGTTATTCATAAAGATTACCATATAAAACACTCTTTCAAAATAATACACGTACAGATTGGTAAATTAATATTCAGCAATTTATCACCAGTTATTGACTATACTTTTATTTTGCCTAACAATAACTACTTGCTTTGAAACTAAAAGGATCAGTCTGAAACAGCTCTTTTAAATATGTTTTAATACTAAAAAACATTACATTATCATTTTGTCCTTCAGAATTGTTTCAATATCATTTACAAATCTAAGAAAAGAGGTAAGGATGAGACAAGGAACTTTAATTGGGGAATACACACACACATACACACACACACACACACACACACACTCACACACACACACACACACACACACACACACACACACACACACACACACACACACACACACACACACACACACTCTCTCTCTCTCTCTATATATATATATATATATATATGTGTGTGTGTGTGTGTGTATATATACGTATAGAGACAGAGAGAGAGAGATACAGATATATAATCTTTTGCTTAAATTTTGCAAAACTGCAAACTTTACAACTCAAGCCTGTTTAAACAAAGCTGAATTAAGGTCAGATTATTAACAGAGGTTGAATCTGTTTCTTGACAGAATTTAGATGTAACTATTAGGATAATTTAATAAAAAAATTAGTTCTGGTTAGGTTATGAATCTTCAGTTTTACATGGAGGATTATGTATTTACAGTTTCTTGATGTTATCTAACTATGCTTTATATACGTTGCATCTTCTTTTACTTAGTAGTCTGTAGTTCTTGTCTTTGTAATCTAGTTATATCATGGATAGCATCTCATTTACCTTCTTTTCACTTTTTTCATTTTTCTACAAGGAATCATTAGTAAATTATCTTACATTTTATTCTTTAGCATGCATTATCATGTTACACCAAATATTCTTTTTTTTGGTCCTAATTAGTGCTTAATCATTTCTACCTATAAAATGTTAATGGTCAGAATAATGACTATTTAAATCTTTGAAAATGATTCAACTGATCTTTTTATAGCAGACCAATTTGTTAAAAAATACTGATAAGTTAAACTGTTTTGTTTATGAAATTATTCCTTATATACTTTAAAAAAGAGGAGTGACAACACTCCATAAACAAGCATGTATATAATATACCTATAATGACAATAAAATGCATTCAATGAATATTCTAGAATTCCATAAAAGAATAGATGATCCAGCCAGTGTAAAAATCAGATACAGATGACATATTGCATTACTTAAACGTCATTTTGATAATATTTATAAAATGGAAACAGTAGACTTTGATTAAACTGAAATGAACTATGTGACAAACGTGCACTGGCCCAGTAATCAAGGAGCCTCAATCCTCACCATTAACACCAATGAGGGATGTGCACATTGGGAAGGTTAACAAGTACACACACAGTAAAGTACAATTTTCCTTAAGAGCACACTGAAATCATTGTCAGTCTGGGGCTGGTTTCTCCCTTTTTTCCAGATCCCCAATAAGACTCCCCACTGGCACGGCTATAGGGTACAGACCTCAGCCTAATGGTCAAGCCAAAACCTCCATCACCCTCTCTGTCCAACCAGTGCTTTGTGTCCCTGCCCAAGTAGCTGACGCACACACATGCACACACACACACACACACACACACACACACACACACACACACACACGCACACATGCACAAACGCACACACACACACTTTAAGATTTGATTTAGATACAAACACACAGACACTTCTGGGGAAGGTTGACACAGGTTCTCCAGCTGTACCCCCTTTCTGCCCAGACTATAAGGTAGTACCGACTGTCATCAACCACTAATATTAGCTACTATAAGGCCCTTCCCAAAGGGTGTCCAATTTTACTGTGCAATATTATTATCCAAATTGTAAGTGTGACTTACACTTAAAGGCTATTTAAGAGTGGCTGGTACAGTATCACCAAATACATGCAATGCACTCTAAGAGCTTAAATTATCTCTACACAAAACAGCCACAGTTGAAAGGTTTAAAAATATTTAATAATAAATAATAAAAACACAAGACAATACTTCTTACTTCAACACAATGACATAACAGAGTTCAGAAATCACAGGGACTTTAAAACAATATTGTAGGTTAGCCTGTAAATATAGAAAAGAGCTAGACTAATCTTACTATTTCTACCTATCCTTAAGAGAAATACTACAGTCTAAGACCCTACTTACATACAGAGCAAAGGCAGAGTGCTGGTGAGTTGATGTGTTCAGATTCAGACAAAATCCAAAATGCTCTATCTTTCTCTCTGAGAAAGTCTTAAATTGATAACACAGTACTACTGTGTAATTTCAGATTACATCATTCTTAACAGTTCATATTTAGTTTCCCAGGCTAACAGAAACTCACAATTTACATTTCTTTTTGTAATCTGCACCTGCAGGAAGCCACAGCAACAAAAAACATTTTACATGTAAAATCTAGTAATTAACGCTTGTCCTAAAACAACAGAAACAATTCCGTAGTCCAGACATCCTGTCTCTGAGGTTGAGATCATACAGTCATACAATGCTTGACTTATCAGCTTTCTTCCAGTAGAGTGCACTGTGGTTAAATTTTTGAAGCTCAGTACAACATATAGTTTAATCCAAACATATAGTTTGTTCTCTTTAAATTTGTAGAACAAGTCTGTGGATTACATTAATATTTACAATGACACAGAATTATTTACAAAATTCTATCTAGTTAGGCTGGAAGCCTTCACAAGCTATTTTATCATCAATATGATCAAGAAGGATAACATGCTGTAGTTCCTCCACATGCAGATCCCCCAAATCATGCATACAATTTACTAAATATTAGAATATTCAGCAGACTGAAGATATTAAAATGCTTGAATTTAGAAAACAAATAAAAAATCTAAATGACAATAAGCCCTTGACTGGAATGCTTACTATAGCAATTTATATTTTTCCCAAAGAACATTTTTAAAATCTACAATATTTACTCTTAGTGATATTACTAAAGGTCACATTATTCATGGAAATATACATTATTAATGATCAAATTATTCCCACCCCTAGAAAATGTAAAATTACAATATCTTAATACAAGATAAAGATCGAGCTGAATGGAGCTCCTACAGGCCAATATTATTAACAATTAAAAGCCATAAAATTTTCATGTCTATTTATAACCACCAGAATCAAAACTGAAGTATCCTCTCTGATTTACAATATTCATCCTGGATTTCTACTAAATAACACAAACACAATAAAACATTAAAATAACTATTAGAGTATGCTTCTTCTAAGAAAATAAAATATTTCAATAGTATTTCAATAATATGGGCTAGTCACTGAGAAAGTGTTTAATGATCTTAATAGCGGATATCTCTTTAATGTGTTAGAAATACATAATTTCCAATGTGTATACATAAATATCTTAAAAGAGCTGCATCATATTTTTAAAACATATGTCAAAATACAAAACTTGTGTACACATTTAGGCAAGGTTCAAAGGACAAAACTACCACCATAACGGGTACAAGCAAGAAAAATCTGTAGGTAATGTTACTCAGTGCTAGAAGTCTAAACCTCAAGATGCACTCTCTCGAGGCTCTCCTAAAAATGGAGAACATCGATATCTGTGCAGTAACTGAGACCTAGTTCAAAGTTCCAGAGAGCACCCCTGCAATACCAGGCTACAACTCATACTACACTTTTCAGTCACCAAACCAGTCACCAAACCAGGACCGAAACACTAAAGATGGAGGAGTGTCCATATTCACCAAGAATATTCACACCTCCAGGCTGATGGCCCAACACAATGCACCTGAAATTCTCCAGGTGCAACTAACACTAAGTAAGACTGCAATACAAATTGTAGCTTGCTACAGGTCCCCCACCATACCCCAAGATTCTCACTACACCTTTCTAAACATACTGGAAAATATTAAGATACAACCAAACACCCTAATACTGGGTGATTTCAACTACCCTGCCATTAACTGGGAAAACTACTCCTGTACCAACACCTTTGTTCAATGGTTCTTGGAATTCATAAATTCCAAAGCCCTACAGCAACTAATTCATAGTCCCACCAGAGGTACCAATATTCTAGACCTGGTCATTACCAATATGGGAGATTGATGCTCCACACCAGTGGTCACCCCCTCATTGGTCAGATCAGACCATAAGCTAATCACTCTTGACATCGACATCCCACCCCCAGCCCCTTTTAAGGAAACCTTCGTAAAAAACTTCTCCAAAGCCAACTTCATGCTTCTCAAGTCAGAAGTAACAAATGTCATGACACCCATGCAGATGGGAACTGGAAGTTCAACTGCTGAATCCTACACTAAGGTGCTGTATGAGCACATTCAGTTGTGCAAGGACCGAGCCATCCCAAATAGAACCAAGACGCTGTTCTCTAAAAAAAGGAAGCCAACCTGGTGGTCCACTGCCATAAATAAGCAGCACAACAGAAAGAAGAAACTGTTGAAGAAAAGAGGAAGAACCCAGGATTCAAAAAACTCCCTCACCAGCCTCAGTAGAAAGCTGCGATCCCTCATAAAATCTTCCAAAGGTAGTTACGAAAACAAAATTGCCAAAGATTCCAAAGACAACCACAAGACATTCTATAGCTATGTCAAGAATCTAAATGGCAATACTCAGATCTGTTCTGAGCTACAGCAGAATGGCACTAGATATACTGATCCCAAGGATATTGTCAATATCCTGGCAGATAGATTCAGTGCCAACTTCACTCCCCCCCCACTCCCTAAAGGGCCCATCTCAATACTGAAAGAATGCCAAATTCTGGTAATCACGGCCACTCAGGTAAAAACCGTATTCTCCAAAGCCAAGAATACAGCATCCATGGGACCAGACGACATCCCGGGCTGTGTACTGCATAAACTACAAAATGAACTGGCAACTCACCTATGTGTCATGTTTAATCATAGCCTCACCTCAGGCTTCGTGCCCACAGAGTGGCGCACAGCTACAGTAATCCAATTCCACATGGGGGGGGATCCACTTTAATCCCGGGAACTGCCGTCCCATAAGTCTGACAAGCCTGATCTGCAAGTCCATGGTACGTATTATCATGGAACTTATAAACAAAGACATTGGCAACCTTCAAACACTGGACCCCACCCAGTTTGGGTTCGTGAAGGGCTGATCTTGCCTCCTGAACTTGATTGACTTCTTCGAATCAGTCTCCAGAGCCGTGGACGAGGGTAAGGTGGTTCACATAGCTTACTTGGACCTCGCCAAGGCTTTTGACACTATCCCCCACTCTGGAAACATAGATAAACTTACAAAGCTGGGCATTAATCCATACGTCACAAGATAGGTTGAAAACTGGCTTACTGACAGAACATACACTGTAAAAGTAGCTGACTCCAAATCCAGCTCCAGACAAGTGAAAAGTGGTGTACCACAGGGTTCTGTCCTGGGACCATTCTTGTTTGGCATCTACTTCTCTGAAGTACAGGACAAAACTAAGGGACTCTGGCTTACAAAGTTCACAGATGACTGCAAGCTGGGAGCCATTATTGAATCCTCAAATGTTGTGGATATACTACAAAAGGGCCTTACTGAAACAGATGCCTGGTTCCAGAGCCATGGGCTCAAGCTACCTGCCCAAAAATGTAGAGTTGTCCCCTTTGGGAAAACCACGTACCTGTCAACTACCACATAGGTGGTAGTACAGTAAACACCGAAAGTGTGATAAGAGACCTAGAGACACAGATGGACAGTGGTCTCACCTCTGATAACCACATAGCCACAACAATTAGAAACTCCTTCTACATGGCACACCATCACTAAGGGCTTTTCATCCAGAAAAAAGGAGGTCATTGTCCCTCTATACTCATCCCTCTTTAGACCAATTATTAAATATAATGCCCCATTTAGTATGTCCTGGTCATGAACAGGAAACAGTATAATGAGGAGACTATGAGACAACTGGGTGATGGATGATACTATATGTACATGCCCCTTAACCCTACTCAAAAATTTAAGAAGGAAATTGACCAATTTTTGGCCCTAGCTAGGGAGGAGGGTATTATCTCAGATTTTGATTTACAACAACTAATGGTCCCGGATCCAACAAATCAATATATTTACTTCCTCCCTAAGATACATAAAGATCTGCATCACACACCAGGTAGACCTACTGTCTCTGGTAGGGGTTCTATCACTGAACCCCTATCACAATATTTAACTTTGAAGTTACAACCTCTACTTAAGCGGGTACATTCCAGACTTCATGACACCACTGAGTTTCTCCAGATTATAGCTGATACACAATCAGAACCTGGCTGGCTACTCTGTACCCTAGATGTGTCGGCACTATATGCAAACATACCACACTGGGTGGGCTTGGATGCCCTGGAATACTTGTTGAATAGGTCATATCTTTACCCCCCAGGTATGAATACTTTAATTATTGAGCTTGCTGAACACATATTAACTAAGAATGTCTTTTTTTATCGTGACCAATGCTTTTGACAAACTAAGTGGACTGCCATGGGTGCTTCTTTCGCCCCCATTTATGCAGATTTATTCATGGCTTATGTCGAGGAGCTCATTATTTATGATAGTTCCCACAACATTTACTTAAATTAAATTGGCATCTGGAGGAGGTTCCTGGATGATTGCTGGATGGTATGGAGATTGGATGAGAGTTATCTGAAGGAATTTGTACGTTATCTCAACGAAAACAAATGGGATATTCAATTCACTGCTAGTTATTATTCCTGAAGGATAATTTTTTTGGATGTATTGATTACTAGGAATGCAGATCATACCTTAGAAACACAGGTATATAGGAAATACCCCCAATACAATTCCCTTCTCCATGCCTCCAGCTTTCATCCACCTCACATCTGCAGAAATATACCTAAGTCCCAATTTCTTAGAATGGAACGTATTTGTTCCAGGCCCGATAGTTATGTGCAGTATAGGGATGACCTTATCGATAGATTTAGGGACAGAGGTTACCAAATGGGTTACGTCTTGAGTGCTAGTAATACGGTCTCTTCACTAGACAGTACAGATACATTACAATATAAAGAACAAGGGACCAACCAACAATCTGTCATCCATCTTGTTACAACTTATGGTAGGAACATGGAGACTTTACTTAATATTGTTCAGAGACATTGGAACATATTAAGAGCAGATGATTATTTTTCTACTATTTTGGGGGACAGGTGTTCGTTCTCATTTCACATGGGGAGAAACATAGGGTCTCAGTTGAGCCATTATAAACACAACCAATCTACAGGAGTTTCTGGACAACTGACTATGGTTGGGGACTTACTTACAGGTTGTGTACCTTGTGGCCACTGTACCCATTGTAAGGCTATGAACAAAACTAAGGAGTTTTCCAGTAGTAATACGGGTAATGTTTACCAGTTTCAATTCTTTGCGAATTGTAGGACAGATTGGCTTATCTATTTAGCTACTTGTAGTTGCCATGCCTTTTATGTTGGACAGATGTCTAGACCCCTTAGGATACATATTTCAGAACACTTTAGTGGGATAAGAAATACAAAACCCAGTAATGCACTATACCAACATACAATTAAACATCCTAATGCTACATTCAGATTTAGTTATTGACAAAATCATGGGAAACATGGCTAACAAAGCCAGATGGCACATCCTTTTGGATTCAAAAGAAAAGAAATGGATAATTAAGTTAGGGGCATTATTTGCACCTGGTTTGAATGAACATTTGTAAAGAACCAATCATGCCTTAGCATCAATTTGTATGTTCACTATAAAAGGGACTACAGTTCTCATTTTATTTTAAACACTGAAGAAGGCTGATATTTAATTGAGCCGAAACCAGTCTGTTTATTATCCTTTAAGACAAGCTAATAAATTTACACAGCTTGCCATGATCTGCTGGCTCGGTTTTGTTTTTTGCATTTTGTTTTGAGCCTTGCAGTTGCTGTACGGGCAGGATATCACTTCAGTTTGCATGTACCTCACAAGACATCTACAACAACTAGAAAGGCCACAGAAATACCTCACAAAAAAAATCACAGGCCTAAAGCAGATGCATTATGCTGACCATCTAAAGAAACTCCAGCTATACTCTGTCGCATATTGCCTACTCAGAGGTGATCTCTGCCTAACATACAAGGCCATGTCAAGCCCAGAGTTGTTGGACATGCTGCACTTAAAGAAGTCCCAATCCCTCCGAGCCACACACTCCAGGGATCTTAACCTTGTCATCACGATGAATAGAACATGCTGGAGGGATAGATTCCTGACCCAGAGACTCTCCATACTCTGGAATAGGCTGCCCATACATGTCAGGCAGAGCACCTCAATGGCCCTCTTCAAGAGGAACCCTGACGATTGGATGGGAGATCGGAAATTCACCCCGGGGATCACATCAGTAGCCCTGCTGGACAGGGTTCCAGGAAAGTAAATATTTGTGGGAAGCAACAGTCAGGGAATCGCTATGGCTAGGCTTGTATAGGCCCTAGGGCCAATAGCCTAGTAAATACCTATGAACCTATATCATAATGATAGGTGTGTATAACTATGGTCGTCTTTCATTGTTTCTACATAAAGGACTTTATATTAGTAGGACTCTGGCATCCCAGCACCTAAAACTTTCCCAGGACTTCAAACACTTCCTCTTTACCCACAGTGCAGAGAATGACCACCACTATGGGTCTTAAGTTACCCTCTTGAAGGTAGATCCAGCAAAGGAAAGAGGCAAAGGAAGGAGCAAAGGCCCTTGGAGGCAAGCTCTAACGCCAAACTGAAAAAAAGGCAGAGGGAAGGTGGAGAGGTTGTGCAGGATGTTGGACCTAGTCTTACACATTTATTATTATGTTTAGTACACAACTTTCATATGTAATAAGGATCTCTCTTCCAACAACTTAGCACAGTCAGAAGCAAAACCTGCTGGGTCACTCCTAGCAAAGAATGCCTCTAAGTTTCACCAAGATAGACTAGAGGTAGAGATATTCAAAGTATAAACATCTCTCAAGCAGAGGAAAGACAAACTTAACTGTTTCCAAAACAGGATAGGAGAGGACTTTCAACTTGCAAGTAATGAAAATGAACCAATCCAGCTATACCCACAAGCATGATTCTCAGCTAAAGCGTCTTCTGTGTGGAGACATGCGTGAATGGGCGTACCTTCATTCCTCGTACCTCGTATGGGCAGCCTATTCCAGAGTATGGAGAGTCTCTGGGTTAGGAACCCAATTCAACTATTTTTTCATAACTTCTATCTCCAAACTAACATCTTCATTCTCCAACACCACTCCATCCTCCACTTCTCCCACACTCTCTTCTACTAACACTTTTCCCTCCACTTCCATCTCTTCTCCTACTCCCTCTACCTTATCATCACCCTCTAATACCCTATCTCCCCTTCCCTCACCTCTCTCACTAAAACCCATTCCTATATCTACTATAAAAAAACTCCTCCAGAAACTGAAGCCATGCTCCAATGCCCCAGACAATATTCCTTCATACTTCCTCAGCATAGCTGCAGAAGCCATTGCCTACCCCATTAGCATACTTATCAACCGCTCTATCCAAGAAAGCACAGTACCCCAAATTTGGAAAAAGGCTTTCATTATACCTTTACATAATGGTGGCAATAATAACAATATTACAAACTTCTGCCCCACAGCTATCTTGTCTCCTATCTCTAAACTACTAGAAAAGTGTATCCATCTACAGCTCATACCTTACGTCCTAGATAATCATCTGCTGACTCCAACTCAGCATGGTTTTAGACCCGGCCATAGCACTATGTCTGCCCTCCTCTCCTTCTTAGAAATGGTAAATAAAGCCCGGGACTCTGGTCATACTGTCTCTACCCTCCTACTTGATCTCTCAAAGGCCTTTGACACCATCTCTCACAAACTACTTCTTACTAAACTGTCTCAGCTTAATTTATCTCCTTCCTTGCTGAACTGGTTCTCTAGTTATTTATCCAATAGATATCAAACAGTAAAATGGAAAAAGGACACCTCCTCATTCCTTAATACCCCAACTGGAGTTCCCCAAGGATCCATACTGGGTCCTCTCCTATTTAATATATTCATAAACGACTTCCACAATTCTATCCCATTCTCTAACATTATCCGATATGCAGATGATTCAACTATCATCTGTTCTGCCACATCCATCCCAGTACTACAAAAGCTTACACAAGATGCATTCTCCATCACTGAACTATGGATGAAAGAAAATCACCTTGCACTTAATGCCTCTAAAACCAAACTAATAGTATTTACCCCCTCTAAACACATCTCTATCAACACTAATTCCCTTTTAATCACCAGCCACAAAAACACATCCTTGGAATTGGTGTCAGAAGCTAAGTTACTCTGGGTTCAAATTGATAGTCATCTTAAATTCAACTCCCACATTCAACTAAATATAAAAAAACCCATCAAAAACTAGGCATGCTTTACCGACACAATCGCTACCTTACCCCCTCCACTAAAATCAGTCTCTCTACCTCTTTCCTCATCCCCTCTCTTCTCTATGGAGCCCCACTCCTAACTAACATCCAATCTTCCCTTAAAACACAACTTTCCTCTTGCTATAACCAAATTGCTAAATTTGCTACTAGCCATAAGACTTCTACCCACCAATGTTCTTCACTCCATAAACTAAAATGGCTAGAATTACCCAATCAACTCATCTATTCTCAACTTACTCTTGCTCACAAGCTCATTTGCAAACCCAGTCTCTGTCCATCCCTCTCCTCAGCCTTTAAATTGCACCTGCCCAACAGAATACTTAGATCCAATAACCAAAATCTAATTGAATTGTACAAACCTAATCGTTACCCAGGGAAAAATCTCCTGTCCTTCAGTCTAGCATGTCTCTGGAACTCCCTACCTCCTGCCATTCGCACCACCTTCAACCACCTTACATTCAAAAAATCTCTTCACTCTCATCTACTATCCCAGTGGGAATGCTCTTGCACCCATCCTTCTTGGTCTACACTGATTTTCTCTCTTTCTCCTCCATTGGAACTTCCTTACCTCTGATTTCCTAAAAAAAAAAAAAAAAAAAAAAAAAAAATTCGCAAGCTACTTAATGATAGAACTGCTTCTCAGTTCACATTGGAATTGCTTACTTTATTTAGTCTGTATCATCTGTAATGTTTATCACCAGTTTACTTCTACCAGAAATTGTATGCTCTAATGATGTAATTGTTGTAAATATTGTAATCTAAAACCTTTTGTAACCTTGTTTATGGAGCTTTTCTCCCCAGGACTCCATTGAAAATGGGTTCATCTTGGCCCAATGGACTATCCTGGTAAAACAACTGCAAATAAATAAATAAATAAATAAATAAATAAAGGTTGTGCGTCAGAGCTGGCAACTCGGTACGTAAAAATCTACTGCCAATCATCAGCAGACCGGAGTTCCGCTGTGGCGACCCCTAACCGGGAAAAGCCGAAAGATACAACAACAACAGAGTAATACTAACGTGGCTAGTGGACATTTATAAAGGGTCCCTAAATGCAGAATGAGAACTATTAGAAAAATAACTTCAGTTCAGCGAATCTAAGGGAGGGAGAAAATGTTGTAAGCTATCAAGTTCATGAAAAGGATTGCATCAAATAGGATGAGGTAAACAGTCAGCAAAAAAAGACCTCAAAAATGAAAAGGGATCTAGTAAATTGTTATAGAAATGACTAGGCCAAAAAACAATTCAACAATCTCACAAACAAAAAACAGCCTGTGGTCCAAGGTAAAGTAAAGCACAAAAACAATGATAGAGGCCCTAAAAAATTAAGAGGACTCTAATAACATTATAAAAAATATTAAAAGGTATTAGGCAAAAACAATACTGCAGCTTGACTGCAGTGCAGTCAGCTTGCAGTGCAAATCAGACTAGTGTGCAAAAGCCAGCTAGAGACTACCTCAAAGGCAGAAAGGGGTCTTAGGAGCTAGGAGTGCATAACTAAAGAAGCATTGCATAATATGAAACCTAATGGCCCGACAGAAATACAGTCTATAGTACAGTACTTGCCTATGAATCTTATTGATTTGCATAAGTTCCACTTACCTGTAACAGTAAATGATCGTAGAACATCCCCCCTCACTGACATATGAGGTAAAATTGACTTTCTACCCTCCCTCTGGAAGTCTGACAAAACTTAGAACTTCTCTCAGTACTTGTCTGTGAATGAGAAGGTACACAACAGCCCTTTGCACTCATAGACAGGACCCATTCAGCTTTCGAGAGTCCAAAAGGAAGATCAGATGAGTACACAAGCTTTGCAAACACCTACTGTTCCATGCCAAATGCCACACACACACACACACACACACACACACACACACACACACACACACACACTAAAAAAAGTTGAACAAAAACACAAGAGCTACTTCAACCACTAACTATATACACCCAACAAAAGTGGGATGATGGGATGGTACTGCCAGTAAGCAGTGTGTTTTACAATCATCTACTGTTAACGGTCAGTGGAACATATGCCACTGTACTATGTTCAAGAAACACACTGCCTTACTGGCATATGGGTAGATTCCCAAAGCTTACATAATCTGGAAGGAGGAAGGAAAAGGGTCAAATAGCAACTGGAGAATGGTCCTCGCAAAGCCTCCACTTAGATGTAGAAAAACATCCAGTTTGTAGTGCTTTGTGAAGGGAATGATTGAGCACCAAGTTGTTGCCTCTAAAATACTTGTAGAGTTCACTCCTTTCCAAAATGTCACTTATGAGTAAAAGGCTATGGTGAAAAGTGCCATTACCTTGCCTGGATTCACCTTGCCATGCTGGGTGTAACAAAAAAATAATACAACAGGGCAACCCACATGCAATGAATTGCTTAGAGACAGGCTGGCTTTCCTTTATCCCAGAAAAGGAAATAAAAAGCCTAAAGGACTTTGTTCTGTCAAGGTAGTACTTGATCTACTTATGCACATCCAAGCAATAAAGTGATGTCTTCCATAATACTTAGGTTCTGGAAAGAAAATAAGAAAACAAAAAGACTGGTAGACAGTGAAGACTGAAACCAATTTTGGCATGAAAATAAAAAAGGTAAGTGCTAAATACAACTCTGTTCCTCAGGAAATCAGGAAAGCCATGACAGCTTGCATCTCAGAACACTCACCTTGCAAATGTCAGGGCAATAAGCAAAACAGTTTTCTACAATAAGAACCTAAGATCATTGTGAACTGCTGGTTCAAAGGGTGGTAAGGCTAAATTATTCAAAACATAACTGAGGCCCCATGAAGGAGGAATTTGCTTATATGGGAGTTGCAACTGCAATATTCCTTTGAGGAACTAGTTTACCAAAAAAAAAAAAAAAAAAGAAAGAGAGGGACCCATTGGCAGAAAAACAGACACAGCCACTAAATTTCCTAATTTCTCCATAGTCCACTTGGTGGATATGGGCATCTTGAGATGAGACAATGTTGCAACTGTCACATGTTTAACTACAACCACTATGCAAGAGGTGCACTTACACAATGACGCTGAAGGTTAAACTCTCACATACAAGTGCACATTAAGTTGTCGAAGCCACTCACACAACACCCACCTCACAGCACACAACACACACACATAGAATAACTTATGCTAAAGCACTGAAAAGCAATTTTCCTAAACAACAAAGATCACCTAGACTGTCACTTGATAACGTGATGCCTCAGCAAGCCCAAAGGCACTCAGAAAAAACACCTAACACCACACATACCGTCATTCTCAATGGAGTCCAAAACACTAAGATCCTAAGGCAAGCAAACACACTTCCCAGGACTCTTGTCATAGAGGACTCCACTGTAAGATAAACTGATGCCCCTCTAACCAGGCTGAACAAGAAGGTAACTTTTAGTTGCTTATCAGGAACCATGATCTGCCAAATCAGGCACACACTGAAGTCATTACACCATGGGTACCAGTATGATTCCATCAGAGTCCATGTAGGTGTAAATGATCTGAGATGTACCTCCCTGGACTATATGAAGAGAGACATTATGGAGTTTTTAGTCTATGTGCCTCAAGCTGGTATGAGCCTAGCATTGATCAACATATTACCATCACCTAGGATGACGCCTCAATATGAGCAAAAAATGACTGATTTCAACAACTGTCTGTCTTTCTGGTGTCATTCTGACAGGATCTAATATTTGGCAGCTTGGGAGAGCATTCTTAACAGGTCAAGTTGCTTTACTAAGAACAGTCTGCACCTTTCCTTTCTGGGCTTTTCAGTACTGGCTATAACTTAATCCTCCCCATTGTGTCTTTTTTAGGTAATACCAAACTGATAAACCTACCAACATAGTAAAATCAACTCAACTGAACCTCAAGGTGGTTAACTGGTTCAATGACAGGAGCCTAAATAAAAAACTTCACTCCCTCCAAGTCCTCCTCACACTTGGCAAAATAAACATCTGTGCAGTTATTGAGATATGGTTTAAAGTGTCAGAGAGAACCCCAGCAGTGCAAGCTTTTAGTGCCCGCCACACTTTTAGACAGGTAGCTCTGCACACAGGCTAAAGGTGGAGGTGTCTCAATATTCATCAATAACAAGCATGCTTCTAGGGTGGTCAAGGAGGATAACACGCTAGTGTTCCTCCATGTGCAGATCAGCATAGACAAAATCCCATACCACATCCTTGCCAGTTACAGGTCACACTACACATCCCAAGAAGCTCACAATGCATACTTGGACCTACTGGAGGCACCTACCATCCGATCTAACACCCTACTCATGGGAGACTTTAAATGCCCCTCTATAAACTGGGAATCCTACACAGTCTCAAATCTGCAGGCACAAGAGATTCCTAGACTTTGAAAATACAAACATCCTTGACAAAACAGTGAATATGTTCGCTAGAGGTTCCAACATGCTGGACAGTTTGCTCAGAAATATGGGAGAATGTTGCACCACCCCATGTCCTCCCTGGTAATGTCCAATCATAAAGCTGTCTCCTTCAAAATCAAAATCAATACCATAATCCCATTAAAACCAGTAACATGAACTATTCCAAGGCGAATGACCTTTTATTAAGTGATGGTTTGTAAAAATTCAATGCCCCTTTAAACCCTGAGAACACAGCAGCCTGTGCTGAATTGCTCTCATTAACTATGTACAAAAATGTCAATGACTGCAGAGAGGCTGTGTACTTACCAGAAGTAATTCCAGGACTAGCCTCAGAAACAAAATGTCTTGGTGGCATCCCACAGTAGAGAAGATATACAACAAAAGAAAAAAAAGTGGTAAAACTCAGGAAGGGTCACTGACAGGACACAGGAGGCTAGAATTTGTAAGGCCACCTCCACAAAGAGGGCAATAACCAGTGAAGTCCCCCAGGGCTCTGTGGTATGCCGACTCCTCTTTGGCATCTACTTCTCATATGTCAAAGCCAAAGTAGATGGCCTCAAGCTAACCAAGTTTGCAGATGACTGCAAACTGAGAGCAGTCACTGAATAACCCCAAGATGAGAACACCCTTCAGGAAGGTCTAACATAGACAAAGGCTTGGTGCCAAAGCCATGGCTTAAAACCCAGTACCAAGAAATGCATTACAGTACCTTTTGGGAAGTCAGACACCCTGGATAACTATGTCATCAATAAAACACCCCTAAAAGTTGATTCATTAGTAAGGGATCTGGGAACTCATGTAGATAGTAACCTAACCTTTGATCAACATGTGTCTACGGTAGTAAGAAAATCCTTCTGTGTTGCTCAACGTATAAGCAAGAGCATAGCATCTAGGTACAGAGAGGTCATCATGCTACTGTACTCAGTGCTTGGCAGACCCATCATAGAGTATAATGTCCCCTTCTGTGTTTACCTCACCAGATTCATGCAGCAACTGGAATGTCCACAAAAGTTCCTTACAAAAAGAATCAGGGAGTAAACAAAATGTCTGATGCTGATCTCCTCAAGACCCTGTGTCTTTATTTGGTATCATACAGACTTCTAAGAGGTGATTTTTAACTGACATATAAGGCACTCCTGGACCCTGTTTTGATGAACCTTTTGCACATCCAAAAGCAAACAGCATTAGAACTACTTGCTTAAAAGACCTAAATTTTGCTTGTGACATACATAAGACATGTTTGAGACATAGATGTTTCTGAGATCATTCTCATTATCTGTAACAGGCTCCCCATTCTTTTGAAGCAGAGTTCCTCCCTATCCCTATTTAACTCAACTTGGATCAATGGATGGGTAACTGAAAATCCACCCCTGGTCTGGCACCTATGTCTTTGATGGACATAGGCAGTCAGTAACCTCCCCCCATATAAATCACATTTGTGGGTCACATTTAGGTTGCATAGCTAGGCTTATAATGAGTCTAGTGGTCATTAGCCTAGTATACACCTATGAACCTATGAAATGCTCCCTAAAGGACACATACACTAAGCCATCCTGAAGTAGCTCATACAAAAATTTTCAAGACCAGAGGGATATTAACCACAATGGACCTCTATTTACATTTAGGCACTATTTATGGAACCTCATCCATTTGTACATATAGGATTTTCTAAAAGAAGGTTTTCTGGCTTCCTTAAAATCTGCTGTACATCCCCATGAAACAAGTTCCTAAACAAAGTCAAGTTTAACTCATCCAGGTTGTCAACTGAAATTTCTCCAAACAGAGTGCACTAGTCACCCCTGAGACTGTGTAAGCAAATCCAGAGTTTTGTGAAGTCTGTGGTGATTGTTTTTGGTCAGTACCATTAAAAGGGAGACCCAAGACAGCCTGGGTCAATAGTGGGTCACCACATTGATCTCTGGAATTTGTCTTTGAACTTACAAAAGTAACTTCTGAATCAGTGGAAAGGGTGGAAACACATACAAGAACATTCTCGTCCAAGGGAACAAGAATGCTTCTGTCCTCCAAGTATGTCTGCAAGGACATCAGGAACAGAATTTCTCCAGCTGTCTGCTTTGAAAGAAGGCAAATAGATATATTTGAGGCATTCCCCACATCTGGACTAGATCTTGGAAAACCACTGCCTTGACATTCCACTCATGTGTATCTTCCCAGGATCTGCTCTGTCTGTATACCACAATGTTCTGCTCTGACAGAATTTATGATGCCTGAAGAGACAGAGAGTACTGAGAAGCACACTCCCAGGCTATCACCACCAATCGACACTCGGATTAAGACCTCATATCCCCTAGTTTGTTGAGGTACCACATCACTGTGTTTTTGTCCATAACCATCTAGAGGGGACCTGATATCCAAAGGTGGTGAGGAACTTTCAAGGTGTGAACACTACCAACATCTTCTAGATGCTGATGAGCTTTCATGTGTCCTTGGGATGCTAGAACTTGCATCCCCATTGACACAGTTCCCCAGGCAAAGTCAGATGAATCTGTCTGAACAGACTGTAGTGGTACTAGAGGGGAGAAAACCAAGACCTGGAATGATGCTCACTGATCTCCACACCACTGTAATACCCATCTGATGAAGAGCAGCACCAGCAATTCTGATTCTAAGGAATGAAGGTGCTGCATCCGACAGTTTCCATTGACATTCTTCTCATGATCAGTGGTAAAATGAGAATCACTGATGCCATGAGTCCAAAAATTATTAGAAATTCTCAAGCTGAGGTGTCATTCCTCTGGGAGAATTCCAGAAATGCCATCTAGTATGACATGACCTTAACTACAGGCAGAAAAGCCAGACTCTTGTTGAAGTCAATTAAGTAAACCAAAAAGACGAATCTTTGTGAGGGTGTCAAACATGACTTTATGAGGTTTAGCTTGAATCCTAGATGGGAGAGGTAGGATGAGACCTTCTCTAGTGATTCCACACACCTAGATGGAGACTCTGTACAGATCATCAAGTTGTCCAATTATGGAAAAAAGTAAATGCCCAGAGTCCATCAGTGGGTCACTGCCAGAGCAAGGCATTTTGAAATCACTTGCGCTGCAGTGGATAACCCAAAGGCCAATACAGAAAACTGTGAACCAAACAACAAATCACAGATAGTCCCTAAAGCAATGAGCAATGGGCATATGAAGAATGTTATCCATCAAGACTAGGGTCACCATGAAGCAGTGGTCCAGAAACAAAGACAGCACTGTCTGCAGAATGAACATCTTGAACGTGGATACCTTGACAAACATGAACTAATAACCACACCTGCAGTGCTGATAGAATGAACACCATAAGCCAAAACATAAAAAATAACAAACTTTAATCAAATAAATATTAAGCGCATTCGTTCCAACAATTAAAACAGGAACTTCATCAGAACTGATGCATCATGTCTTGAATTGGTCTTAAATACCATAGAAATATAATCACATGCTTTAAATTACTTAATGAGAACCAATTAATAACAAAAGTTATAGAGTAGTGTAAAATCACAAAGCATGAAAAAACTTCAATTTTAGCACAGAATTAATTGACACACTGTCATTCAAACCAGGAAAATTAGTTGCATTATAGCTCAGCTGCCATTCTACCTCATGCTTACATAAATGTTCCTCTATCGTAAAACCTCTCACATAATTTTCAATGTGTTCAGTTACAAGAAAACTAAAATTATGACCTTGAAAAATTTCCACGTCTGTACAAGGCATTTGTTTTCCTAGAACTCATAATGTCTGATATGTGCTCATAAATCCTGTTCCTAAATCTTCTACCTGTCATCCCTATGTAGAATGCAGTGCAAACTGGCCAAATAAATCAATGTGATTATTTTTGTATGGTATTTAAGATGAGTTCAGGACATGATGCATCAGTTCTGATGAAGTTCCTGTTTTAACTGTTGGAACAAAAGTGCAACTTCTATTCGATTAATATTTATTATTTTTTAATTTTTGGCCTCTGGTATTCATTCTATCAGCACTGCAGGTCTGGTTATTAGTTCGTGTTTTCCTGTCAAGAGTGGAGTTTCTACCCTGACAAACATATTTAAAAAGTAAAAAGGTCCCATACTAGTCTCTACGACTGTTCTTGTTGGGGGGGGGGGGGGGCAAGAAAAAAGTGCAGTCGTGTAAAATTTTACCATAAGAGTAGATGTCCTCTTCACTGTTGCAGTATCCTAAACAGAAGGGATCTTCTGGAGCAACCCGATGCTCGGCCAGTATACCAAAGCCTAATGGTCTTGTATGTGCCTTACATCACTTCCATGCCCCTACACATAATGTAGGGCATAAAAGGGATGTACAGATGCAGCTACCCAGAACTGAAATGTCCCAGAAGAGAACAGTCATCAAAGGACAAAGGAATCCATGCACATCCAAATGGAACATAATGCAGAAGAAAAAGGTGAAACTATAAGCCAGAAGGGAATGTAAAACAAAACCAGAACAAGCAACAGGAGGGTTGGAGGGAAGGAGCAAATACTGCAACAGTGAAGAGAAGGACATCTACTGTTATGGTAAGATTTTACACAACTGTACTATGTCTGTCTATATCACTGTTGCAGTATTCTAAACAGAAGGAGAGTAAAAAAGCTCAAGAAACAGAATTGGAGTAGAAGGCTAAGAACATCCCTCAACAAACTCATATAAAATGATTTCAGTAAAACCTGCTCTGGCACTAGAAACCATATACAACTTATAAAGCTTAGCAAAGGTATGCACTGAAGACCAAGTAGCAGCTTCAGGGATGGAAATGGTGTCTAACTCCTTTAAGAAGACACCATAAGAGGCAACAGCGCTAGTGGAATGAGCTCTAACACAAGTAGACAGGGAGATTTGCCATGAAACATATAACAAAAGGAAATGACCATAGATATCCAGGAGGAGTATTTATCAAGCTGTGGATGGTATTTCATTACTGAAACTAAGTGGAAATTCCTTAAGATTCCAAGAGCAGGATAAGTTATTTCTTACACTTATTTCACTGAACTGCACTTCTGAAATGCTTACAATTGTGCTATACTGTTGATCTACTACATTTTGCACTGTTATAAAGCTTTTTTTACTGTTTCACTGCATTTATGTACTGTTTTATACTGTTTTAACTGTATTTTTCATTGCTATATACTGTTTCATTACTCTAATTGCATGTTTACTGAATTACTTAACTGTAAACTGCTTTTTCATACTGAGAGTTGTATTTTCTGTTTGTGAGTGCTCTATCCGAGCTTTTCTGTGCATTTTTGATTTTTTGAGGTTTCTGTGTTCTAATGTAGTCTGTTTACAGTTAAAAGCATTCTCTAGAGTCCGCTTGCTCGAATACCAGTAAGAGTTAAAGGGAAGGTCTACAAGAGGGTAGTGAGACCAGCTATGTTATATGGGTTGGAGATAGTGGCATTGACAAAAAGGCAGGAGTCAGAGTTTGACATGGCAGAGAGTTGAAGATGTTAAGATTTGCACTGGGTGTGACGAGGATGGACAGATTAGGAATAAGTATATTAGTGGGTCAGCCCAGACTGGAAGGTTTGGAGACAAAGCCAGAGAGGCAAGATTATGTTGGTTTGGACATGTGCTGAGGAGGGATGCAGAGTATATTAGGAAAAAGATGCTAAGGATGAAGCTGCCAGGTAAAATGAAAAGAGGGAGGCCTAAGATAAGGTCTATGGATGTGGTGAGAGAGGACATGCAGGTGGTTGGTGTGACAGAGCAAGATGCAGAGGACAGGAAGAAATGGAAACAGTTGATCTGCTGTGGCGACCCCTCACGGGAGCAGCTGAAAGAAGAAGAAGAAGAGTCTGCTTGCTCCTTGATCTGTTTAAAACTTTAATTTAGTGGCTACAGCTGGGAACTGTAATAGTGTGCATTACTATAACTGCATTTTTATTTAATGACTAAATTGTAAACTGCTTTTTCATACTGAGACTTGTAATTTCTTTTTGTGAGTGTTCTTTCTATGCTTTTAAAGTGAGGTTTCTGTGTTCTGCTCAGGTGTCATAATACTGAAGGAGGCCTATTGTCTAGGCCTGGTAGTTTTGTTTGAGTTTCCTGTGTTTCTGGCAGCCATTTTCTGCTGATAGTTTGTCTTCATTATTATTGAGAGTAACAAGGCCTCCTGACCTTCTGTAGTACGAGTGATTGGGTAATAGCAGGAGCTGAGTAGTAATTTGATCTTCTAACTCTTCCATCTTTACTGGTATATAAACCCTGTGTCTTGAAAAGGTTGTGCTTGTATTTATCAGGCTGTGGATGGTATTTCATTACTGAAACTAAGTGGAAATTCCTTAAGATTCCAAGAGCAGGATAAGTTATTTCTTAAACTTATTTCACTGAACTGCACTTCTGAAACACTTATAATTGTGCTATACAGTTGATCTACTACATTTTGCACTGGTATAAAGCTTTTTTTTACTGTTTCACTGCATTTATGTACTGTTTTATACTGTTTTAACTGCATTTTTCATTGCAAGATACTGTTTCATTACTCTAATTGCATTTTTATGGAATTACTTAACTGTAAACTGCTTTTTGATACTGAGAGTTGTATTATCTGTTTGTGAGTGCTCTATCTGAGGTTTTCTGTGCAATTTTGATTTTTTGAGGTTTCTGTGTTCAAATCTAGTCTGTTTACAGTTAAAAGCATTCTCTAGAGTCTGCTTGCTCCTTGATCTGTTTAAAACTTTCATTTAGTGGCTACAGCTATGAACTGTAATAGTGTGCATTACTATAACTGCATTTTTATTTAATTACTAAATTGTAAACTGATTTTTCATACTGAGACTTGTATTTTCTCTTTGTGAGTGTTCTTTCTATGCTTTTAAAGTGAGGTTTCTGTGTTCTGCTCAGGTGGCATAATCTTGATAGAGGCCTGTTGTCTAGGCCTGGTAGTTTTGTTTGAGTTTCCTGTGTTTCTGGCAGCCTTTTTCTGCTGATAGTCTGTCTTCATTATTATTGAGAGTAACAAGGCCTCCTGACCTTCTGTAGTATGAGTGATTGGGTAACAGCATGGGCTGAGTAGTAATTTGATCTTCTAACTCTTCCATCCTTACTGGTATATAAACCCTGTGTATTGAAAAGGTTGTGTTTGTATTTATCAGGCTGTGGATGGTATTTCATTACTGAAACTAAGCAGAAATTCCTTAAGATTCCAAGAAAAGGATAAGTTATTTCTTACACTTATTTCACTGAACTGCATTTCTGAAATTCTTATAATTGTGCTATACAGCTGATCTACTACATTTTGCACTGTTATAAAGCTTTTTTACTGTTTCACTGCATTTATGTACTGTTTTATACTGTTTTAACTGTATTTTTCATTGCTACATACTCTTTCATTACTCTAATTGCATGTTTACTGAATTACTTAACTGTAAACTGCTTTTTCATACTGAGAGTTGTATTTTCTGTTTGTGAGTGCTCTATCCGAACTTTTCTGTGCATTTTTGATTTTTTGAGGTTTCGGTGTTCTAATCTAATCTGTATACAGTTAAAAGCATTCTCTAGAGTTTGCTTGCTCCTTGATCTGTTTAAAACTTTCATTTAGTGGCTACAGCTAGGAACTGTAATAGTGTGCATTACTGTAATTGCATTTTTATTTAATTACTAAAGAAAAAAAACACTTCACAGTACCTCCAAAGAAAGCCTGGAACACACCAATAAGTGCCAACGACTGCCAAAAATAACCACAGTTTATTGTCATAAAACACGAACACGAACAGGAACAACAAGCAGACTTGCAAACAAACGAACGAACAAATGTAGCATACAAAGTTAGCATACAAAGTATTTGTATGCTACAGCTAGGAACTGTAATTTTTCCCACCCACCCTCCATAGTGTTGTGGTGTTCTTATACTTGGTGGCTTTGCAGTTGCCCGCCCATACTATATATTTGATCTGTGACACTCCTCCCAGTCTAGTGTCATTAGTTCATTCAATCTAATACAGAACATTTGTGAAGGACAACCCATTCAGATTCTTAACCTTGAATTAACCTCTGTTCCAGCTTTCTCCATTTCCACTTTACTGAAAAAAATGTTTTTACTGAAAAAAGGAATTCTAAGCTTGCTTCCCCCCTTTCCTATGGCAGGTCTTATCCAGATGCAGATTTGCTGTGTCCAGGACTATTTGTAAGCTCCTGTGCCCCCCCCCCACTTAACTAGGGTTAAACTATTCCTGGTGCCATAAAGTCTGCTCTTCAAATTCTTCTTGCAACTAGCCAGCTTTTTAGTTTTAGTACTCATATCTGTTTCTTTGAGCTCAGCCCTTGTTCAGAACTCGTTGTAAGCACTAAATAAGCTACAAATTACTACAGCACTCAACTTTCCTCACTTGTCTAGAGGAAAACAGTTTTTAGTACTTAATAAATAAGCACCTATCTAGGCATGTCTAAAGGTCAGCTCCCAGTGTATTCTCCTGTCTACCTGATGAATCTGGGCATCTTGGGACAATGCAGCAATTGCCTCATGTACACAGACAAACCTCTCCTCCTACCACCCAACACTACAACCTGTGAGAGATGCACTTATATAGCCAAACCGGAAGCAAAGCTCTCTTTACCGAAGACTGGACTAGACAGTCAAGAGGAGAAGGTAAACACTTACACCGCACCACCAAAACACACACACAGAAGCACAAAACACACATCTACATTCGCGGAGGCTCTCAGTAAAAAATTTGCCCAAACAACCAAGACCTCCAAAGCAGAAATGCAAGCAACCTCCATCTCCCAACACAACCCAAATGACACATAGGCCACATACTCAGTGTGCCACTCAACTACAGCCCATAAGGTATAACGTACCCAACACTCTAGTCATAGGTGACTCTATAGTCAGGCACAATGATGTTCCACTCACCAGGCTAAACAAGCAGAAAGTTACTGTCAGCTGCCTGTCAGGTGCCAGGATCCGCCACATAACGCACATACTCAGGTCACTCCACAACAAGTACAAATATGACTCTGTCATTGTCCATGTTGGTGTGAATGACCTGAGACGTACCTCCCTGGACTACATGAAAAGAGACATGGAGGAGCTCTCCGATATTGTAGCCCAGGCAGATATGACCCTAGCCCTGAGTAGCATCCTGCCATCACCCAGAATGATACCACAGTACAAGGACAAAATGATTGACTTCAACAATTGGCTAAGCTTCTGGTGTCATTCTAAAGGAATCCAGTATCTGTCTGCCTGAGATGACATGATCGACAGACCATGCTGCTTTGCCAGAGACGGCCTGCACCTGTCACCCTTGGGATTCCAGATACTGGCAAAGGCTCTTGCCACCCCTATAGTGCCTTTTTTAGGCAAAGTTCAAATGACAAATTCACCACCGTAACAGGTACAAGCAAGAAAAATCTGAGGGTAATGCTACTCAATGCTAGAAGTCTAAATCTCAAAATGCACTTACTCGAGGCACTCCTTAAAATGGAGAACATCGATATCTGTGCAGTGACAGAGACCTGGTTCAAAGCTCCAGAGAGCACCCCTGCATTACCAGGCTATAATTCATACCACACCTTTCGGCCACCAAACCCGGACCGAAACACTAAAGGTGGAGGCGTGTCCATGTTCATTAAGGATATCCACACCTCCAAGCTAGTTGCTCAGCATAATGCATCCGAGATTATCCAAGTTCAACCAACTCTAGGCAAAACCACAATCCAGATTGTAGCTTGCTACAGACCCCCACCATGCCCCAGGATTCCCACTCCTCTTTTCTTGATACACTGGAAAATATTAAGGTACAACCCAACACCCTAATAATGGGTGATTTCACCTACCCCACTATTAACTGGGAAAACTACTCATGCACCAACTCTTTTGCTCAATGTTTTCTGGAATTCATCAATTCCAACACATGGATCAACTTATCCACACCCCCACCAGGGGCAGCAATATCCTAGACTTGGTCATCACCAACATGGGCAACCGGTGTTCCACACCAGAAGTCAGCTCTGACTACAAGCTAATCACCCTAGACATCCACATCCCACTCCCACCCTCTATTAGGAAAACAAACGTAAAAAATTCCTCCAAAGCCAACTTCACGCTTTTTAAGACAGAAGTGGCAAACTTCATGACACCCATGCAGATGGACAATAGAGTTACGACTGCTGAATCCTACACAAATGAACTTTATAAGCACTTAAACGAGTGCATGGATTGTGCTATCCCTAACAAAACCAAAATGCTATCCTCCAAAAAAAGGAAGCCAGTCTGGAGGTCTTCTGCCATAAACAAACTCTATAGCAGAAGAAAGAAATTGTTGGAAAAAAGAGTAAAATCCCACAATTGGAGGAACTCCCTGGTCAGCCTCAATAAGAAGCTGAGATCCCTCATAAAATCCTCCAAAGCTAGTTATGAAAAAATCGCCACTGATTCTAAAGACAACCACAAAGCATTCTATAGCCATGTCAAGAATCTCAATGGCAACACTCAAATCTGCTCTGAGTTACAGCACAATGACACTAAACATACAGAACCAACTGATATTGCCAACATCCTGGCAGATAGGTTCAGTGCTAACTTTACCCCCTTTTCACCCCCTAAAGGGCCTATCTTTATACCGGAAGAATGCAAATTTCCTGTAATCACGGCTGCACAGGTAAAAACCTCCCTCTCCAAAGTCAAGAACACAGCATCCATGGGACCTGACAACATCCCAAGCTGCCTTCTACACGAACTACAGAATGAACTGGCACCCCACCTAAGTACCATGCTCAATCATAGCCTCACCTCAGGCTTTGTGCCCATTGAATGTCGCACCACGACAGTTATCCCACTCCACAAAGAGGGGGGGGGCACAACAGACACCAGGAACTACCGCCCCATTAGCCTGACAAGCCTGGTCTGCAAGGCCATGGAATGTATCATCATGGAACTCATAAACAAAGACATTGGAGATCTCCAAACTCTGGACCCCACACAGTTCGGGTTTGTAAAAGGAAGATCATGTCTCCTAAACCTGATAGACTTCTTTGAAGCAGTCACCAAAGCCACAGATGAGGGTATGGTGGTTTACACAGCCTATCTAGATCTCGCCAAGGCATTCAACACCATCCCCCACTCTGGAATTATAGATAAACTCACTAAACTAGGTATAAATCCCTATGTCACAAGATGGGTTGCCAACTGGCTTACTGACAGAACCCACACTGTGAAAGTAGCAGACTCCAAATCAGACTTCAGACCAGTGACAAGTGGAGTACCACAGGGTTCAGTCCTGGGTCCTCTCCTGTTTGGTATCTACTTCTCTGAAATACAGGCTACACAGAAGGTCTTTGGCTAACTAAATTCGCAAATGACTGCAAACTAGGAGCCATAATCGAAACTCCTAACGATGTGGACATCCTACAAAAGGGACTCACTGAGACAGATGCCTGGTGTCAAAGCCATGGTCTCAAGCTCAATGCCAAAAAGTGCATTGTCATCCCCTTTGGTAAAAACTCTGTACCCATGAACTACCACACAGGCGGTAGTCTACTTAACACCGAAAGTGTGATAAGAGACCTTGGGACACAGGTGGACAGTAGTCTCTCCTTTGATAATCACATCGCCACAGTGGTCAGGAAATCCTTCTACGTGGCACACCTCATCACAAAAGGTTTCTCATCCAGAAAAAAAGAGGCAGTAGAAATACCTCACAAAGAGGATTACTGGCCTCAAACAGATGCCCTACGCAGACTGACTCAAAAAACTCCAGCTTTACTCTGTCGCATATCGCCTACTCAGAGGCGATCTCTGCCTAACATACAAAGCTACGTCAAGCCCAGAGCTGTTGGACATGCTCCACTTAAAGAAATCCCAATCCCTCCGAGCTACATGCTCTAGGGACCTAAACCTTGTCACCACAATAAACAGAACATGCTGGAGGGATAGATTCCTGTCCCAGAGACTTCATACTTTGGAATAGACTACCTATCTATGTCAAAGAAAGCTCCTCATTAGCACTCCTCAAGAAAAATCTTGATGATTGGATGGGTAATAGGAAATTCACCCCGGGAATCACTTCTGTGGTTCTGCTTGACAGGGGCACAAGAAAATAATTTTCTTGGGTGGCGAAAACCGGGGTACCTTTTTGGTTAGGCTTGTATAGGCCCTAGGGCCTATAGCCTAGTACCTACATATGAACAGCCAAACCCAATGTCCTGGGATGAAAATAAACAAAAAGCTGATCAGACTTAGAAATGGCCTTATTTTCATCCAAATACTACCTGAGTTGTCTGTGCAAATCCAAAGTTTGCAAGACCCTCTCGCTAGCAGACTGAGCAGAAGGGAAAAAGGAAGGGAGTTGTACTGGCTGATTCAGGGACAACTCATTTACTACTTTGGACATAAAAGAAGGATTAGAACAAGAGGACACCCTGTTGCTGTGAAAAAAAAGCATAAAAGGAGGAATGACCATAAGGGTCTGGAGCTCAGAAACCCTTCAAGCAGAAGTAAGAGCCAGCAACAAAGCAGTCTTCCAGGTACAATGTTGCAAAGAACCAGAATCTGCAAGGTCAAAAGGATTCAAGTTTTTCCAAAACAAAATTAAGGTCCCAAGGAAGAGGAATCGGTTTCCTTGGAGGCCTAATATGTAGGACGCCTTTAAGAAATTCTTTGACCTCAAAATAAGAAGCCAAAGGAGAATTCAAGGGCAGACAGGCAGAAATGGCTAACAAATGGGCCTTCGCTGAAGAACAGGTCAGGCCAGACTGGAGCAACTTACACAAATAAGAAAGGACCAGGGGGACCCCCACTGAAAAAGGGTCCTGCTTACGAGCATGGCATCAAACAGAAAATCTTTTCCATTTCGACATATAAGATTTTGTGGTTGAGGATTTCCTTGCCTCCTGTAAAACCCTGAGCACATCCTCAGAAAAGAGGTGCCTGAAAGGGATCAAAATCCTAATCCCTATCACCCACAATGTCAGTTGAAGAGTGGACAAATGAAAATGGATGACAGACCACCGGTGAAGTAACTTGTGGTGACTACCAGCTACATTAAGAGGGGAAACTAGTGGTGTCTTGGCCAAAAAGGAGTCACTAGCAAGATTTTTGGGGAGTCCAGCTGAATCTTCTGCAGGACTCTTAGAAGTAGAGGAAGAGGAAGGAAAGCATAAAGAACCCCTTCCAAGGAACAGAAAGGACATCTGTCTTCAATGCCAGATGGTATGGCACTCTAAAACAGAAGAGAGGCAGCTTCCTGTTCAGAGGGAAGGCAAAACAATCTACTTGAGGAATACCCCACAGATGGACAATGTCTACAAACACGTCTCTGTGAAGCATCTATTCGTTAGCCTGTGTTTTTGACCTGCTCAGAGAGTCCAACACTAGATTGTGCTCTGAAGGAATGTATACCACCTGAAGAGTTAACTGATAACTGCGGGCCACCTCTCAATACTGAAGAGCCATCCTGCAGAGTAGGTAAGATTTTGTGCTTCCGTGTTTGTTAACATACCATATCACTGTAGTGTTGTCTGTGTACACCATCAATGGGCCTGGAGAGAACATTGGGTGGAAAGCTTGAAAGGCCAGAATCAGAGCTCTCATGTCTTTGATGTTGATATGGTCTAACTTCTGATGGGGGGGGGGGTGCAGAGACCCTGAACTTTCAGATAACCAAAAGAAGGCCCCCTCCACCACATGTCTGCGGCAATGGTGAACATTTCTTGAGAAGGACTGGAGGATGAAAGGACAGGCTTGGGTTTAGAGCAAACTAATGAATCCACCACTCAAATTCCTTCTTTAGACAGGGGAGGAGCGGTACACAAATCCAGAGGGTGACAATGTTGCAGCCAAACTGACTTGAGGTACCACTGAAACTTCCACATATGCAGTCTGGCAAGAGGGAGTATTGGAACAGAAGACGTCATGAATCCCAGGGCCCGAAAAAACTCCCTGGCTGGCATGGGAGTCGGAGGAAGAAGAGACCAAAAGAAGACAAAACTTTTGGAGATGAAAGAGAGGCCAACACTGGCACTGTCTGAATATTGCACCCCAGATACATATGATTCTGAGAGGAAGTTAGGACGGATTTTTGGAAGCTGACAGTGAACCACCACATGCTGAAGAAGAGAGATAGTGAACTTCAGGTCCTGTAACAGGGGATTAGGAGAAGGCGCCTGAAGCAACATGTCATCTAAATAAAGCAAAATCTGAATGTCTTGGAGCCTGCAGAAAGCAATCACAGCAGATAGGCATTTTGTGAGTACACTTGGGGCAGTAGAGAGGCCAAACGGCAAAGCAGAAAACTGAAAATGAAAGGGAGGCATAGAGAAACTAAAAAGAGGGTGAATAGGGATATTAAGGTAAGCATCTTTCAGATCCATAGACAGCAGAAAAGCCTGGGAAGTAAAAAAGGAAACAGGTTTTGAAAAGTAAGCATCCAAAAAGAAGGGACCTTGAGAAAGGAGTTGAGCAGGGAGAGATCCAGAATAGGTCTCCAAGTGCCCTTCTTTCGAAGAACCAGGAACTTCCTGGAATAAAAACCCTTTCCTACTTGGGAAGGGGGACAAGTTGAATGGTTCCTTGGTTCACGAGGGACCCTAGAACCTCCAGGAAATGAGGAAGCTGCTCTAGAGGAGGTTGAGGAATCCCTGAAAAAGGAGGGTGAAATTTCCATATCATGAAGTAACCCTGATGGATGACAGAAAGAACCAAAGAGTCTGAAGTGATGAGATACCAGTTTGAAAGACAAAGGAAAAGACAAAGGGACAAAGGAACCTGGTCTAAGAGAAAGGGGGCAACTATCAAAGAGAAGCAGGCTTATCAAAAAAGGAGACATCTGGGACACTGAAATCAGAGAAGCATTAGCAGAAGGGGCCAGCCTACCACCCTTCCTACCCTTGGAGGCCTGGTGGGGTTGCCTACAAACAAAAACAGATCTAGAAGGATAATTCCTCTGGAACTTAGGAATAGGAGAGACAAAAACATGTTTAAGGTCTTGTAAGGCTTTGCCTTTCACTTGGAGAGCCTTAAACAAGTCTGCAGCAGCAATCCCAAAAAGATGTTTATTATCCAAAGGGGCATCCAACAACTTGGTCTTAATGTCTTCAAGCAGAGACTGAAGATGAAAGCCAAGAATAACACCTCATGATAGACCCAAAAGCCATAGCCCTAGAAGAGGGATCTGCAGCATCATAGCTACACTTAATAGAGTGGCGAGCCGCTTGAGAAGCAGAATCTAAAAATGATAAGGCAGAGAATTTGCCTTCAGAATCATAGAGGTCAGAAATAACCTGACAAGCCTGAGCAATCAAGGCCAGAACACACATTGTCATGTGGGTCTGTTAATTAACAGTCCTAAAGGCCAAAGTAGAAGCAGTGTAAACTTTTTTTAACAATTCTCTCCACTGCCCTAATATCCTTATCAGAAAGCAAAATTTGGTAGAGGGCAATAACTTAGGAGGTTTGTCAGAAGAGGCTGACACCATGTCAGGATTATCAGAAGGACATTTAAATAAAAATGGACAGTCCACTGGAACCATATATAACCTGTCAGGTTTCTTAAGAGCAGGAGGCTGAGAATCAGGAGATTTGGAAGCAGCAATGAAAGTGTCTAACAAGGCAGCCAACACAGGAAATGCAGATGATTTAGGAGTATCCACTTAAAGCAACTCCTAATATCTTCTCTGAGTATCAGACACTTGAGAAGACTCCCACTTAAAGTATTCAATCATCCTAGCAATTGTGTCCCCAAAGGACACTTCCTCAAAAGGAGACTCAAGGCTAACTGACTCCTTCTCATTGGAACTATAAGCCAAAGTCAAAAACATCTGTAAAGAACAAGACAAAGACCCCTCATCAGACACTGAATCTTCATCTGAGGAATATGGTTCCCTAAGCTGTTTAGAAGGGGGTAGAGGTCCAAAGAGAAGTGGGTATCAAACCCCCCTGAGGAGGCTTCTGGGCCATCAAGGCAGAAAATAGGCCCTGAGTAAAATCTTGCCATTCCCTTTGAGGATCCTTAGGACAAACAGAAACATCCTTCATTTTTTTCTCTTTTCTTGGAAGGGACATCAGCCCTAACAAATACTAGAATTTCTGACCCTAGGCAAGATTTGATATGAGAACCTGGAAACTCCTCCCTCACCAATAACTACAGAATCCCTCTAGGACCCTTCAAGATAATCAACCGTGGTTCTCCCTCAATGTCTGCAGCAGACTTCTGCAAAGCCTCAGAGGATGTGCAAAAAGACAGATCCATGCTGGCCTCTGATGGTGTCACAGCAGAGGAATCTGATGTAGACTCTGAATGACCTACAGAGCTATTACTCACTTCTTAATGTACATTTGGTAAAGGCTGAACAGCTAAAGAATCTGGCTGAGACTTCTTGGCCTTCTTCTTTAGTAGTGGGAGTAATTCAGGGTTAAAGGACTCTGCCATGGTACCCTGGGATAACTGTTTAAGTCATTGGTTTACAAGATAAATGGCCAGGCAAGACAAACGACTTCTGAGTGTCACAGGCACATACACTTTACATATACTACAAGAGGTATGGTCGTGGGAAGCACCCAAACAAAATCGACGATCCTTATGGGGAATCTGCCTCGCACACTGACATTTTCCATTTGTGTATGACATGAACTCTACGTAGCAAAATACAATACAAGACCAAGAAAAGATTAAAAAACAAACAAAAAAAAAACAACCTCAACAGGACACTTATCGGGCAGCTACATATTCAGCACAGCAACAAGGCATTCAGACCAACGAACAATAATGACATTCAAACTGGCGGCAAAGACGTTCTAGGTAGCTGTATCTGTATGTCCATTTTATGCCTTACATTGTATGCAGGGAGCATGGGAGTGACATATGGCACATACAACATCATTAGGCTTTGGTATACTGGCTGAGCTTCGGGGTGCCCTGGGTGGAGATCCCCTCTGTTTAGAATACAGCAACAGTGATATAGAAAGACGTTATTATAAAATAAATCTTTCATTCTTTCCAACCAAGGGACTGGTTCAATGACCCCTGAGTTCAGCATTTGCTGAGGAATAGGAGGGAGTAATAAATTCTAATCCTGTAGATGAGGTAGAACTCACCCATAATGGAGGTGGAAGATCTTTTCATTTCTATCTGAAACCCTGTCAAAATGTTTGCACCTATTTGTTGGATACCACTGATGGCCAGGTACCTTGTTGAGAACTAACTTGAGAGATGAGGCACCCAATGGGGTTCTTGATAAAGATGGGTGTCATGCCTTAGCATAGTCATAAGTGAGAAGGAGGGTTATCCTTTCTAGGAAAGGAACTTTTCTTGTTGGGCTTGATGGAGTTGCCATTCTGTCATTTCATTTTATTGCCTTGGATTTTGTCTGCCTGGGACTTCTGTTGGTTAGGTCACCCAAAATTATTCTGCTTAAAGGAGAAGAACTGGGAAATATTAAACCTTTCTGAGACTCCTTGCATCCATTCACCTCTGTCATCCTAGTGTTTAAGGATCTGATTAGCTGCTGTACCAAACACACAATCAGGCACAAGAGCAGCATTCATAAACTCATTTTTTTAACTCATCAGACAAAATTCTGTGAGGGCAACCCAACATTCCTCCTAATCATCACTGACAATGCCGCATTTCTAGTAATAGTATCAGCCCCTTCCAAGGCACTTCTTAGAGCAAGTTTTGAGACCTAAGGAACATTGGAAACAATATTTTTAACACAGACCTTTTGATATGCAAGCAATGATGCAGCAAACTCATCTAAACAGTAAATGCATTTCAACACAAACTTCCACAAAAAACACTGGTAGTTAAACACTTTAAAAGCTACCATGCTGGAATGAACAATATTATCTCCCTGGAGATTCCATCCACTTGCCTAGTTAATCTTGAGAGACTGGGTAAAAAGGAAGATATGGTCCTCTTATTAGCAAATGTCACTAGGGACACTAAAGAAGGGTCCACAGACAAATGGGTTTGGAGGTCAGGAGAGGCTGAGCATACCCTAAAAATCTTAACCCTCTCTTAAGCAAAGCCATAAATAACAGAGGAGAATTACAAGCTTTCTAGGAGACATCCTCCAATGCTGGGATCAAAGGAAGGAAAGGGAAAACATCTGTATGGGTCTCTGTATCAGTTCTTCATCAGAGAAAATTAATTGATCTGACATAGTCATATCCGATTCCTCAGACACATGAACTCCTTTAAAAAGAGGATCCTTAGAAGACTGACCAGAGGTGGAAGCGCCAGCATTACTACAACCTGGATATGCATTTCTAACAAACTACCTAATATATGGATCTAACCATAGCCACCACTTCAGGTGGGAAAGCAGTCAGAGACTGCTGACTCACTATGCGGAAGGTCTTTGTCTCTTTTTACATACAGTGTATATAAAAAGTGCACACACCCCTGTTAAAATGACAGTTTTTTGTGATATAAAAAATAAGACCACAATAAATAATTTCAAAACTTTTCCCACCTTTAATGTGACCCATAACCTGTACAATTCAATTGAAAAACAAATCTGCTAGGGGAAAAATATAAAAAATAAAAAAAATATATAATAAGCTGGTTGCATAAGTGTGCACACCCTTAAACTAATACTTTGTTGAAGCACCTTTTGATTTAATTACAGCATTCAGTCTTCCTGGGTACATACCTGCCATCAATTAAAGAGACTATGATTAACCCCAAATAAAAGTTCAGCTGTCCTAGTAGGATTTTCCTGACATTTACTCAGGTGCCTGTTACAGCAAAAGCCATGGTTCGCAGAGAGCTTACAAAGCATCAAAGGGATCTCATTGTTGAAAGGTATCAGTCAGGAGAAAGGTACAAAAACATTTCCACAGCATTGGATACACCATGGAACACAGTGAAGACAGTCATCAAAAAGTGGAGAAAACATGGGAAAACAGTGACGTTGCAAAGAACTAGACGTCCCTCTAAAATTGATAAAAAGACAAGACGAAAACTGGTCAGGGAGGCTGCCAAGAGACCTACACCAACACTGAAGGAGCTGCAGGAATTTCTGGCAAGTACTGATTGTGTACTACATGTGACAACAATCTCCCGTATTCTCCATATGTCTGGACTATGGGGTAGGGTTGCAAGACGGAAGCCTTTTTTTACACAGACAAATATGCAGGCCTGGCTAAAATTTGTAAAACAATACATCAAGTCTCCCAAAAGCATGTGGGAAAACATGTTATGGTCTGATGAGACCAAGGTTGAACTTTTTGGCCACAATTCCACAAGGTACGTTTGGCAAAAAACCAACACTTTGCATCACCAAAGTACACCATCCCCACAGTAAAGCATGGTGGTGGCAGTATCATGCTTTGGGGTTGCTTTTCTTCAGCTGGAACTGGGGCTTTAGTCAAGGTGATGGGAATTATGAACAGTTCCAAATACCAGTCACTTTTGGCCCAAATTGCAACTTAAATGAAAAAAAAATTAAAATGCTTTAATCCTACTCAATCATCTCAAATGATCATCACCCTAAAGAAAACATACAACATCAGCATGTTTTGCCAGTGCCAAAAGTAATCTAAAATCTATTCCTGCAGGGGTTAGTATTCTAAAGACTGCACTGAACAGAACTGCAGCAACACAACTCCAAGCACAAAATAAATGAAGAAAACTTCCCTAATTTTGTAAAAAAAAAAAAAAAAGTAGGTTAGTTTCAATCAAAATGAATGGATACAGCTTAAAACAATATTCAACAATAAATCATAAACTGATGATAAATGTCTGTCAGAAAAGTTTAACATACAAAATGGCATGAAAATTGCAATTTAAAAAAAATTCAAAATGCTGTACTCCTACTCAATCAACTCAAATAATCCTAACCTGAAAGAAAACAAATGCAATATCATCAAGTTTTCCTGTCAGAACTTTCAAATGAAGCTTTTAATCAACAGACCTTACCGTGCTATTCAAAGTAAAAACAGAAGTATAAACAAAAAATCTAATCAGAAAAAAGCGGTCAAAGTAACAGAATACACAATTCATGCACTGATAGAAAAGGCAGAAGGAAGGAAGTAATACACAAAAGGAGTTTCTGTGGCTGGAATCCACAGAAGAAAATGTAAAATCAAAGAGATCGTTCTCTGACTGTGGCACAAAAAAATGCATAGGTCCTGTCTGTGAGAGTGAAGGGCTGTCCTGTTCCTGCCAGGCGAATGTTCCTTCTCATTCACAGACAGGCACTGGGAGGAGTTCTGAGCTCTGACAGACTGCCAGAAGAAAGGTACATAGGCCCTTCTACCCCACATGTCAGTAAGGCAATGTGTTTGTTGACAATCTATGGTTAATAATAATTTCAGTAAATGTTAATCCCACCCGAAAGGAAATAAGATATAACATAACCAGACAATTTCCTAATGAGCTCCTTGTTGACCAAACCCTGTGACAAAAGGACTAGGCCATAAACCAAAGGAGAAAATATGAAAAGGAGAACTCCCAAAATGCCTTGGCATTAATAACATAACTGTAGGAAGTACAGGGCAACTACACCCTAAATGCAACAGTTCATTTCTCAGAGTATATTTTCCTCCCTTGAGAAATATCCCCATACTTTCACATATTAAAAAGCATTAATTAGCATTCTCACACTAAAAAGAATCCTAGTCAGATTCTCCAGTGTACATCATGCTGGCTGAATCAAGTCTTATATTACTTTCTTAACCGATTAACACCTGTTTGATGTGGAAAGTCACATCTCTAGCAGCCTACACACAGCCTGTATTCCCAAAGCATTTATTGAAAAATAAACTTAAAAAATATAAGACAGATAAATGAAAATATTTTGTGAACAATAAATGCTATCAAAAGCTTTTAAAACTGTACAAATAGCAATGTTATCTGCACAAAATATTCTTTACAGTGATAATAGTCTTTCCAAAAATACCATAAGATATTATAATACACAAATTATATTTTTTGCTAAACTTTCACAAATTCTCAAATCTTGGAAATTGTACAACATAGACATATACTGTTAGAACATTTCTGTTAACCAGGCATAAGCTTTCCAACAACAAGACATTCCTCTGTTAATGCATGTTTACTGAGATCTTTACATAAATATGAAAACATGTTCTTAATTGTATAATTAGCAATAGAAATTACACTGTATATCTATCAAAATGTGCAACTTACAGTGCAAATATTAAATATAGCTTTCTTCAACAACATCTAAAGTTTCAGCTGATATCATATTACAGTTTGTAAGTCCTTTTGAAGTAATAAATACATGTGGAAATATTGTTTAGTTCCGTAACTACTAACAAACAACTAGTAAGATCTCAGGTACAGTGTGATATAAATGGACATTGACAATGAATTATCCTGTTTCTCACCACGGCATATCATTACATACCCCCCAATAACATGAAAATATAAATAATAAGTGACAAGCAGTGACTGACTTCCCTACTGCAGCACATCACAAGACAAATATTCTCAGTGTAATTTTTTTAATAATTCCTTGTACTTTCTAATACTGCCTATTTTTAGCTGGTAAGTTGTTAAGTTAAAGAAGCCAACCGCCTCCCCTCCAAAAAAAAGGTCTCGATGCCGTAAGGAGCTATTGGTGTGAACTGGAAATATACAAAAGGTGTTATAGACTTGCTTCTCCTGCTGTTGCATTGCTTTGCTTATCATACCTGAAAGTGTTTTGCTAAGGAAAAAACATAATAAGGTACCTGTAGCTCTTTATTATTTTATTCCCAATTAGATCATAAAGCTATCCAGGTTCAAAATTCAAAACTGTCTGACTCTTTTTCTGCCATATAAAGCTGCATACTTTCCATTCCCTGGAGGCACAATCCCGCTGAACCTCCTGAAGGTGAATAAAAATTATAAGCATTAAGTGCAACCAAGAATTAGTTGAGCCTTGCAAGCCAGGATATACAACACTCTGGTTGACACTGGGACATAAATATGGATCTGAAACTCATAAAATGTCACCTTTTAAAAAAGGCTAACTATCTCGCTCACTTCTTTATCCTTTTATAACAACTGTTCATAGATGGTGTAACACATATGTAGAAAAAGACATATTTAAGAGTCACTGCAAAGTCACTGACAATTTATTGTGGATTCTCAGGCTTGACAGTACTTCTCACTACTTCCATTCCGCATGAATAACTTTACCCCCCTCTCACCCCCTAAAGAGCCCATCTGTATACTGGAAGAATGCAAAGTTCCTGTAATCACGGCTGCACAGGTAAAAACCACACTTTCCAAAGCCAAGAACACAGCATCCATGGGACCAGACAACATCCCAGGCTGCGTTCTACACGAACTACAGCACAAACTGACACCCCACCTAAGTACCATGTTCAATCATAGCCTCACCTCAGGCTTTGTGCCTGCTGAATGGCGCACAGCAACGGTTATCCCACTCCACAAGAGGGGAGCCACCATGGACCCCAGGAACTACCGCCCCATTAGCCTGACGAGCCTGGTCTGCAAGGCCATGGAACGTATCATCATGGAACTTATAAACAAAGACATTGGTAATCTCCAAACTCTGGATCCCACCCAGTTTGGGTTTGTAAAAGGCAGATCATGTCTCCTAAACCTGATAGACTTCTTTGAAGCAGTCACCAAAGCCGTAGACAAGGGTAAGGTGGTTCACACAGCTTATCTAGATCTTGCCAAGGCTTTTGACACCATCCCCCACTCTGGACTTATAGATAAACTCACTAAACTAGGTATAAATCCCTATGTCACAAGATGGTTTGCCAACTGGCTCACTGACAGAACCCATACTGTGAAAGTAGCAGACTCCAAATCCGACTTCAGACCAGTGACAAGTGGGGTACCACAGGGTACAGTCCTGGGTCATCTCCTGTTTGCTATCTACTTCTCTGAAGTACAGGCTAACACAGAAGGTCTTTGGCTAATGAAGTTCGCAGATGACTGCAAACTAGGAGCCATAATCGAAACTCCTAACGATGTGGACATCCTACAAAAGGGCCTCACTGAGACAAATGCCTGGTGTCAAAGCCATGGCCTCAAGCTCAATGCCAAAAAGTGCATTGTCATCCCCTTTGGTAAAAACTCTGTACCCATAAACTACAACATAGGCAGTAGTATACTTAACACCGAAAGTGTGATGAGACCTTGGGACACAGGTGGACAGCAGTCTCTCCTTTGATAAACACATCGCCACAGTAGTCAGGAAATCCTTCTACATGGCACACCTCATCACAAAAGGTTTCTCATCCAGAAAAAAAGAGGTCATTGTTCCCCTCTACTCATCACTCATTAGACTCATTATAGAGTACAACGCCCCTTTTGGTATGTACCTCACAAGACATCTACAACAACTGGAAAGGCCGCAGAAATACCTCACAAAGAGGATTACTGGCCTCAAACAGATGCCCTACGCTGACCATCTCAAAAAACTCCAGATTTACTCCGTCGCATATCGCCTACTCAGAGGTGATCTCTGCCTAACATACAAAGCGATGTCAAACCCAGAGCTGTTGGACATTCTCCACTTAAAGAAATCCCAATCCCTCCAAGCTACATGCTCTAGGGACCTAAACCTTGTCACCACAATAAACAGAACATGCCAGAGGGATAGATTCCTGTCCCAGAGACTTCCCATACTCTGGAATAAACTACCTATCTATATCAAACAAAGCTCCTCATTAGCACTCTTCAAGAAAAATCTTGATGATTGGATGGGAAATAGGAAATTCACCCTGGGGAGCACCTCTGTGGCTCTGCTCGACAGTGGCACAGGAAAATAATTTTCTTGGGTGGCAAAAGCCAGAGTACCTTTTTGGCTGGGCTTGTATAGGCCCCAGGGCTGATAGCCTAGTACCTACCTATGAACCTATGAATGTGACTGTGATCTGACAACACAGAGAAGAGCACTATAATCTTATCACCTGTGTCCTCTCAGTACAGTATGGACAAGAAGCAGCTTTCCAAGAAATCAAAATCACAACAGCACATCTCCCATGAGGGCATTTAGGGTTAGAAAATGCTAAAATTTGTATTGCTGGCAAAATTGGACTGTGTAGAATTTCATGGCATGATGAAAAAGTACTTTTTGAGTTTTTTTCCACTGTGGTTCTTTAACTATCTGTAGGTGAAACAACTATTAAGACAAAATCCCTGTCATATGGAGGAAAGGTGGAAAGACAAAAGGCCAGATTCATAAAAGTTACCACATCTTTGTGCACACTTTCTGAATTCAAGAATATCCCTACCACAATGCTTGTGCTGTCCATTCACTCAGAAACGTTACACTAAGCGTACACAGAGTGTAAACTTTGGGGTGACTTTTATGAATCTGGCCTATAGTGTAAGGACTTGGAAATAATGAATTTGGAAAGTGGAAGTCATCTAAAATACACCATCTTGCAGCCAGAAAAATGCACATAAATCTGATTTGACAATTTACAAAGGAAAGATGACCAAAAATCTCAATGCAAAAGCTTGTGAAGAAGGGGATCATTAGGCAACAGACAGGCGTAAAACACAAAATGTTTTTGATGTTAAACAGCTAACAAAACAACAATCAAGCCACAAAATGTTAGTACACATGCATGTGTGTGTGTGCGCGCGCGCGCATGTGTGTTTGTGTAATATATGTATATAAATATGCCTAAAACAACTTTGTGATTTTGAAGCAGAAAAGTACAGATGGACCCCCCCCCCCCACACACACATCTGAATGGGATAGGAAAAAAGGCTATGGATAAACTGCAGGAAGTCAGACCATTAATAATATAAAACTCTAATGGAGTTGGAGATTTCAAACCTTCCTCTCAGTCAGTCTTGGTTTTGAGAGTCAAACAAAGAAAAAGCATTGTCTGTGTCTATTTGAGAATCCTTTGACATATTTTCTTCTGGAATATATTGATCTAGTCATTTTTCTGGTGAGTATTTCTGCTCTCCAGGATAGAAAGTCTGCAATAAATTCCTGGATAAGGAATGAAAATCATCATTATGAACAGACGTCTTTAGTCAAGCAATGTCTAACCTTTTGTTTATTTTTGTCTAGGGACATCACTGGAAGGAGTCTAGCTAAGAGATGACACTATCTCCCCCCCCCCCCCGAGAAGAACTTCCTGGGGAATCTCACAAAACCAAAGAAGATGGTTCTCCCATGCTTGGATCAGACACTGGAAGAGCTGCAGAGAACATGGCTAAGTTACAGTCCATGATGGTGGGAGGGACTGTTTGTGTCTTTTGGCTTATCCTGGCTAGGGGTCGCCATAGCGGAACTCCGGTCCGCTAATGATTGGCAGTAGATTTTTACATACTGGCTTGCTGGGCCTAACGCACAACCTTCAACGAAGGAATGCTCATTCATGCATGTCGCCACACAGAAGACGCTCTAACTGAGAATCGAACGGGCAACGTCTAACTGTGAGGTGACAACGCTACCGCAGCACGACCACCGCAGTTGATGGTGGAAGGGACTACACCAGAGAAACCCGTAGAAACAAGTGAGGGGATTGATGAACAACAAATGCCCACTGCAGAGTCGCCCACTAGTGACACCGTCTGAGCCTGTGGTGTAGACAAGGATCCCTATTCTGTGTTTTTTTTTTTTTTTTTTTTTTTTTTAGGTGCAGCAAAAGAAGAAGAAACAGAAGGACCGGTGTAAGAAGAAGCCTGATTGCTGTTAAGCACTGTCGAGAAGAGTCGGTCAGAAGATATTTTGTCAAAGAAGTGGTCACAAGCAACACACACACACACACAATTAACACTTTTCCACACAGTTCCTCAAAATTCAAGATGAAAGCACAAGCAGCACAAAAAAGCCCATCAGAACTCTTAAGTCCCTTTCACATAAATTGCCCTAACATAAAACAAGAAATGAAGGTAAGTCATGGTGTACACAAGCACTACACACAAAATATATCCCTAGTCCTGAAATACACTTCCAGATGCTTAAATATAATATCTTCAAGCAAAAGGTCTCAAGCAGTAAAATAATGAAGGTAAATTGTCACAAAAGTGTGCACAAATACAAAAACATTCAAACACTGTTTTATGTATATAAATGCTTACCAATATTTAAATCCTTGCACTTCAGTTAAAATGTTTCAAAGTACACTTTTCTCACAGAACAGACCAGGTGTTCAGTAATAAGCCCTGCTATAAAAACAGCAATCTTCAAAAAACTAAAAATACATTAATATATTTAAAAAGGCAACATTTTCTGTGTGGAAGGGTTCTCCTATGAGAACTCTTTTGTCAGAAATGAAACAGAGAATCGCTGTTTCTGTGAAGCCACAAATCTGCTTTTCCTTGAGGTGGTAAGAAAGTACTGAAGCTGTCAATACTCTGACTGTTGATTTCCCCCAAGGGGCTAGGCAATCATCAGTCAGAGTGCAATCTTGAGAGGGACCCAGAGATTTTTGAAGACTTGACCGGTTGATATATCCCAGGTAGATACAACCCATATCGCACAAGACCACTGCAGCAGTGAGAATGATGAAAATCAAACCTAACATCTCTTTTAAGGTGATGTACTTTGTCCTGTCTATAGTGTTCCAAAGACCTCGCACTTTTACCCCCACAGAAAAAATGCCCCATTCAAAATCTGATGTGTCTTTTGTTACAGATTGAGCAGGGGTTGGAAGACAGAGAATGGAAAGCTTGCATTTATGGAATCTCTCTCCACCAAAACAATTCTCTCTTCACAAATTCCCAAACTGGAATTTGAAACTCCAGAGGATGAGAATGCTGGGTTCACAGTGTATTTTAGGAGAAACCATTGAATTTTTCTCATGTACCTAGCAGGAGGAATCATAAGACTCACAGACGCAATAAACCATAAGATCCTGAGATATTCCCTGGCTGAAGTCTGAGACTGGTTGGAGAAACAAAAGAAAACATCCAGCTAGAAGTTTGCTTTGTCCTGGGTTAGGAATGCCTTATGTGGAGAAAAACTTAGAAGGCATCTAAGAAATATTATCCCATGGGAAGAAATAAAGAACGATTTTTGACTGTTGGTTTGAAAACCCAAGTTGAAAAGGAGATTTGTAACCCAGGCAAAGGACTTCTGAAACTTGGAAAAAAACTCTGCAAAGTTAAACAAGTCATGTAAATAAGGGAAAATGTGTATTTCTTATAGTCTGCAATGAGCTATCACAGGCCTGAACCCCTCTCAAAACTGACTTGTCTGATATAATCTTTTGTCAAAAGGGCAAATTCAGAGTCAACTTCAGTGGACAACATAGAGTAGTAAAAACATGGGGGATGGAGGGAGAGAAGGCACAGTCATTCTGAGGTAGGAGGTCTGCCCTTTCTTCTGAAAGTATCCTTGCCTATTGTTGGGACTCTTACAGTCACTTCTTTTTAAAACTTTGTTTGGATGAAAGGGTTGCTTAGTTTATTTTTTGTTTTTAAAAAAAGGAAGCAGAGAAATGATTATGTTTTGAAAAAGAAGGTTGAAGAATCTTTTAACTCCCTTGAATTGCTTTACCTGTCCCATTAAATTATTTGAGCATTTGAGTCACTGCTGGACCAAACACTTCCTTAATTAAAGGAGAATTTAAAATCACAGGCTAAGCCTCCACAGGAAATGTCAGATTACGTACTCAGGCAAATTGCCTTATTAGAGCAGCAGTAGCTCTGGAAACAGAATCAGCACAACAAGCATACCCACTCTCCAAAGAATAACACTTGAGAAAGGGAAGCATCAAATGGATTAAGACAAGACCTATGCTCTGTATACACAGTATCAGAGAAATTCCTCAAACTGTCTATAAAAGCCAGCATGTAAGTTAACACGTGAGCCTGGTAGTTCAACATTCATAGGTTCATAGGTGTGTACTATGCTAATGACCCTGGAGCCTTTACAAGCGTAGTCCAAAAAAATTGCCCAGGCACTGTGCCACACGATGTTAGTTCGCAGTGCCCCTATCCAGTAGGGCAACTGGAATGATCCCTGGAGTGAACTTTCTGTTACCCATCCGCTCGTCAAGATTTCTCTTGAAGAGGGCCAGCGAGGTGCTCTGCTTGACATGAATGGGAAGGTTATTCCAGAGTATGGGCAGTCTTCGGGAGATGAACCTGTCTCTCCAGCATGTTCTGCTAATTGTGGAAATGAGGTTGTGATCTCTGGAGCGTGTGGCACGGGGGGATTGGGATTTCTTTAGGTGTAGCACTTCAAGTAGGGCTGAGTCTGACATGGCTTTGTAAGATGAGCAGAGATCACCTCTAAGTAGATGATAAGAGACTGAGAACAGCTGAAGTTTCTTGAGTCTCTCCATGTAGGACATGTGTTTAAGGCCTAGGACCCTTTTTGTGAGGTACTGTTGTGGCCTCTCCAGCTGTTGTAGGTGTCTGGTCAAGTATATGCCAAATGGGGCATTATATTTGATGATTGGTCTAATAAGGGATGAGTAGAGAGGGATGATGACCTCTTTCTTCCTGGATGCAAAACCTTTGGTTATAAGAAATGTGGTGGTTGAAGGTGAGGTGGCTGTCGATCTGGGTGCTCAGATCTCTTATGGCCTCTTCAGTGTTCAATGGGCTCCCATCAGGTAATTCGTGGGAACTGTGTTTTTTCCAAAGGGGATAATAACTCATTTTTAGGCATTAAGCTTCAGGCCATGGTTCCGACACCAGTCATTGGTCCCAGAGAGGCCCTTATGTAGGAAGTCTGCATCACTTGGGGGTTTGATAATGACTCCTAGCTTGCAATCATCAGTGAACTTGGTCAGCCAAAGTCCTTCTGTGTTGGCCTGGACTTCTGAGAAGTAGATGCCAAACAGGAGGGGCCCAAGACCGAGCCCTGTGGGACTTCACTCGTGACTGGTTGAAAGTCTGACTTGGAATCCACAACTTTCACTCTGTGGGTCTTGTCTGTAAGCCAATTTTCAACCCACCTAGTGATGTGAGGATTGATACCTAGTTTGGTGAGTTTATCAATTATACCTGAGTGGGGAATGATATCAAAGGCCTTGGCTAGGTCGTGGTAGGCTGTATGCACTGCCTTACCCTCATACACAGCCTTGTTGTCTGCCTCAAAGAAGTCAGCCAGGTTCAGCAGGCAGGATCTCTCCTTGACAAAGCCAAACTGTGTGGGGTCAAGAGTTTGGCGCTTGCCTATATCTTTGTTAAGCAGGTCCATGATGATGCGCTCCATAGCTTTGCATACCAGACTTGTTAGGCTAATGGGGCGATAGTTCCCAGGTCTGTAGTTCATAGGTTCATAGGCAGGTACTAGGCTATTGGCCCTAGGGCCTGTACAAGCCTAGCCAAAAAGGCACCCTGGCTTTCGCCACCCAAGAAAATTATTTTCCTGTGCTCCTGTCAAGCAGAACCACAGAAGTGATCCCAGGGGTGAATTTCCTATTACCCATCCAATCATCAAGATTTTTCTTGAAGAGTGCTAATGAGGAGCTCTGTTTGACATAGATAGGTAGTCTGTTCCAGAGTATGGGAAGTCTCTGGTACAGGAATCTATCCCTCCAGCATGTTCTGTTTATTGTGGTGACAAGGTTTAGGTCTCTAGAGCGTGTAGCTTGGAGGGATTGGGATTTCTTTAAGTGGAGTATGACCAACAGCTCTGGGTTTGACATAGCTTTGTATGTTAGGCAGAGATCGCCTCTGAGTAGGTGATATGCGACAGAGTAAAGCTGGAGTTTTTTGAGACGGTCTGCGTAAGGCATCTGTTTGAGGCCAGTAATCCTCTTTGTGAGGTATTTTTGCAGCCTTTCCAGTTGTTGTAGATGTCTTGTGAGGTACATACCAAAAGGGCGTTGTACTCTATAATGGGTCTAATGAGTGATGAGTAGAGGGGAACAATGACCTCTTTTTTTCTGGATGAGAAACCTTCTGTGATGAGGTGTGCCACGTAGAAGGATTTCCTGACCACTGTGGCGATGTGATTATCAAAGGAGAGACTACTGTCCATCTGTGTCCCAAGGTCTCTTATCACACTTTCGGTGTTAAGTAGACTACCGCCTATGTGGTAGTGCATGGGTACAGAGTTTTTACCAAAGGGGATGACAATGCACTTTTTGGCATTGAGCTTGAGACCATGTCTTTGACACCAGGCATCTGTCTCAGTGAGGCCCTTTTGTAGGATGTCCACATCGTTAGGAGTTTCGATTATGGCTCCTAGTTTGCAGTCATCTGCAAATTTAGCTAGCCAAAGACCTTCTGTGTTAGCCTGTACTTCAGAGAAGTAGATACCAAACCGGAGAGGACCCAGGACTGAACCCTGTGGTACTCCACTTATCACTGGTCTGAAGTCTGATTTGGAGTCTGCTACTTTCACAGTGTGGGTTCTGTCAGTAAGCCAGTTGGCAACCCATCTTGTGACATAGGGATTTATACCTAGTTTAGTGAGTTTATCTATAATTCCAGAGTGGGGGATGGTGTCAAATGCCTTGGCGAGATCTAGATAGGCTGTGTGAACCACCTTACCCTCATCTATGGCTTTGGTGAATACTTCAAAGAAGTCTATCAGGTTTAGGAGACATGATCTGCCTTTAACAAACCCAAACTGTGTGGGGTCCAGAGTTTGGAGATCTCCAATGTCTTTGTTTATGAGTTCCATGATGATACATTCCATGGCCTTGCAGACTAGGCTCATCAGGCTAATGGGGCGGTAGTTCCCAGGGTCTGTTGTGGCCCCCCCCTTTGTGGAGTGGGATAACTGTTGCGGTGCACAATTCAATGGGCACAAAGCCTGAGGTGAGGCTATGATTTAACATGGTACTTAGGTGGGGTGCCAGTTCATTCTGTAGTTCATGTAGAAGGCAGCCTGGGATGTTGTCAGGTCCCATGGATGCTGTGTTCTTGGCTTTGGAGAGTGAGGTTTTTACCTGTGCAGTCGTGATTACAGGAACTTTGCATTCTTCCGGTATAAAGATGGGCCCTTTAGGGGGTGAGAGGGGGGTAAAGTTAGCACTGAACCTATCTGCCAGGATGTTGGCAATATCAGTTGGTTCTGTATATTTAGTGCCACTGTGCTGTAACTCAGAGCAGATCTGAGTGTTGCCATTGAGATTATTGACATAGCTATAGAATGCTTTGTGGTTGTCTTTAGAATCAGTGGCAATTTTGTTTTCATAACTAGCTTTGGAGGATTTTATGAGGGATCTCAGCTTCTTACTGAGGCTGACCAGGGAGTTCCTCCAGTCATGGGATTTTACTCTTTTTTGAAACAGTTTCTTTCTTCTGTTGTAGAGTTTGTTTATGGCAAAAGACCACCAGATTGGCTTCCTTTTTTTGGAGGATAGCATCTTGGTTCTGTTAGGGATAGCATGATCCATGCACTCTTGTAAGTGCTTATAAAGTGCATTTGTGTAGGATTCAGCAGTCGTACCTCTATTGTCCATCTGCATGGGTGTCGTGAATTTTGCCACTTCTGTCTTAAGAAGCGTGAAGTTGGCTTTGGAGAAATTTTTTACAGTTGTTTTCCTAATGGGGGGTGGGAGCTGGATGTGGATGTCTAGGGTGATTAGCTTGTGGTTGGACCGGGCCAACGAGGAGCTGACCTCTGGTGTGGAATACTGGCCACCCATGTTGGTGATGACCAGGTCTAGGATATTGCTGCCCCTGGTGGGGGTGTGGATAAGTTGATCCAAGGCATTGGAAATGATGATTTCCAGAAAACATTGAGCAAAAGAGTTGGTACATGAGTAGTTTTCCCAGTTAATGGTAGGGTAGTTGAAATCACCCATTATTAGAGTGTTGGGTTGTACCTTAATATTTTCCAGTGCATCAAGAAAAGAGGAGTGGGAATCCTGGGGCATGGTGGGGAGTCTGTAGCAAGCTACAATCTGGATTGCAGTTTTGCCCAGAGTTAGTTGAACTTGGATAATCTCGGATGCATTATGCTGGGCAACTAGCTTGGAGGTGTGAATATCCTTAATGAATATGGACACGCCTCCACCTTTAGTGTTTCGGTCCGGGTTTGGTGGCCGAAAGGTGTGGTATGAATTATAGCCTGGTAATGCAAGGGTACTCTCTGGAGCTTTGAACCAGGTCTCTGTCACTGCACAGATGTCAATGTTCTCCATTTTAAGGAGTGCCTCGAGTTAGTGCATTTTGAGGTTTAGACTTCTAGCATTGAGTAGCACTACCCTCAGATTTTGCTTGCTTGTACCTGTTACGGTGGTGAATTTGTCAGTTGAACCTTGCCTAAAAAAGGCATTATAGGGGTGGCAAGAGCCTTTGCCAGTATCTGGAATCCTTTGGGCGACAGGTGCAGGCCATCTCTGGCAAAGCAGCGTGGTCTGTTGATCATGTCATCCCAGGCAGACAAATACTGGATTCCCTTAGAATGACACCAGAAGCTTAGCCAATTGTTAAAGTCAATCATGTTGTCCTTGTACTGTGGTATCATTCTGGGTGATGGCAGGATGCTACTCAGGGCTAGGGTCATACCTGCCTGGGCTACAAGATCGGAGAGCTCCTCCATGTCTCGTTTCATGTAGTCCAGGTAGGTACGTCTCAGGTCATTCACATCAACATGGACAATGACAGAGTCATATTTGTACTTGATGTGGAGTGACCTGAGTGCGTGCATTGTGTGGCGGATCCTGGCACCTGACAGGCAGCTGACAGTAACTTTTTCCTTGTTTAGCCTGGTGAGTGGAACATCAGTGTGCCTGACTATAGAGTCACCTATGACTAGAGTGTTGGGTACGTTATGCCTTATGGGCTGTAGTTTAGTGGCACACTGAGTATGTGGGCTATGTGTCATTTGGGTTATGTTGGGGGTGGAGGTTACTTGCATTTCTGCTTTGGAGGTCTCTGTTGCTTGGGCAAATTTGTACAGAGAGCCTCCGTGAATGTAGGTGTGTGTTTTGTGCTTCTGTGTGTGTGTGTTTTGGTGGTGTAGGTTTTGAGGGACTATGTGATGAGTGTGGTGCGGTGCAAGTATTTACCTTCTCCTCTTGACTGTCTAGGCCAGTCTTTGGTGAAGAGAGCTTTGCTTCCAGTTTGACTATATAAGTGCATCTCTCACAGGTCATAGTGTTGGGTGGTAGGAGGAGAAGGTTGTCTGTGTACATGAGGCAATTGCTGCATTATCCCAAGATGCCCAGATTCATCAGGTAGACAGGAGAAAACACTGAGAGCTGACCTTTAGACATGCTTGAACAGGTGCTTATTTATTAAGTACTAAAAACTGTTTTCCTCTAGACAAGTGAGGAAAGTTGAGTGCTGTAGTAATGTGTAACTTATTTAGTGCTTACAATGAGTTCTGAACAAGTGCTCTGCTCAAAGAAACAGATGAGTGCTAAAACTAAAAAGCTGGCTAGTTGCAAGTGAAATTTTGAAGACCAGACTTTATGGCGCCAGGAATAGTTTAACCCCAGTTAAGTGTGGGGGGGGGGCCTTAGGAGCTCACAAACAGTCCTGGACACAGCAAATCCGTATATGGGCAAGACCTGCCACAGGAAAGGGGGGGAAGCAAGCTTAGAATTCTTTTTTTTCCCAGTAAAGTGGAAATGGAGAAAGCTGGAACAGAAGTTAATTCAACGTTTAGAAACTGAGTGGGTTGGCCTTCACAAATGTTCTCTATTAGATTGAGTGAACTAATGACACTAGACTGGGAGGAGTGTCACAGATCAAATATACAGTATGGGCAGGCAACTGCAAAGCCACCAAGTATAAGAACACACAACACTAGGGAGAGTGGGTGGGAAATTACAGTTCCTAGCTGTAGCCACTATATGAAAGTTTTAAACAGATCAAGGAGCAGACTCGAGAATGCTTTTAAGTGTAAACAGACAATTATCAAAAATGCACAGAAAAGCTTGGATAGAGCACTCACAAACAGAAAATACAACTCTCAGTATGAAAAAGCAGCAGTTTACACTTAAGTAATGTTAAAACAGTATAAAACAGTACATAAATGCAGTGAAACAATAAAAAAAGCTTTATAACAGATCAAAATGTAGCTCAACTGTATAGCACAATTATAAGCGTTTCAGAAGTGCAGTTCAGTGAAATAAGTGTAAGAAATAACTTATCCTGCTCTTGGAATCTTAAGGAATTTCCACTTATGCAATGCAATCCAGAGCCTGAGCTGCTCCCCCTTTATGGAGTGGGATGAATGTAGCAGTGCACCATTCATTAGGGGCATAGCCTGAGGTAAGGCTGTGATTGAACAGGGCACACATATGTGGTGCCAGTTCGTATTGTAGCTCATGTAGGATGCAGCCAAAGATATTATCAGATCCCACGGATGCTGTATTCCTGGCTTTGGACAATGCAGCTTTTACCTGTGCTGCAGAAAGGGTGGGTACCAGGCTTTCTTCTGGTATTGTGATAGGGCCCTTGGGGGGGAGGGGAGAGGGGAAAAGTTGGCACTGAATCTGTCGGCCAGTATGCTGGCTATATTTGTTGGCTCAGTATAGGAGGTGCCATTGTGCAATAAGTCAGACCAAATCTGGGTATTGCCTTTGAGGTTTATGATATAGCTATAGAAGGCTTTGTGGTTGTTTTTGATGTCAGCCACAATTCTGCCTTCATAGCTGGCTTTAGAGGATTTGGTAAGGCATTGCAGCTTTTTGTTGAGACTGATAAGGGAGGTTTTCCAGTTTTGTGACTTCATTTTTTTCTGCAACAGTTTCTTCCTTCTGTTGTAGAGTTTATTGATTGCTGGGGACCACCAGATTAGCTTCCTTTTTTTTGGAGGACAGCGTCTTAGTTCTGTTTGATATGGCAAGGTCCATGCATTGTATACATGCTCATACAGTGCATTGGTGTATGATTCGGCAGTCAAGCAGCTATTTTCCATTGGCATGAGTGCCGAGAAGTTAGCCACCTCTGTTTTTAGGAGCCCAAAGTCAGCTTTAGAGAAGTTTTTCAGAGTGGTCACCTTAGTGAGGGGTGTAGGTGAGACAGAGATTTCCAGGGTGATCAGTTTGTGGTCAGATTTAACCAGGAAGAAATTGACTATAGGTGTGGAGCAATGGTCTCCCATGTTGGTGATAACCAGGTTGAGGATGTTGCTTCCTCTATGGGGGTCAGAATGAGCTGGTCCAGGGCACTGGAGCTGATAAATTCCAGAAAGCATTGGGCCTGTACATTGGTACTTGAACAGTTTTCCCAGTTGATGGAAGGGTAGTTAAAGTCACCCAGTATGAGAGTATTGGGTTGGACCTTGATAGATTCCAGGGTGCTTAGGAACCTGGAGTGAGAATCTAGGGACATGTTTGGGATTCTGTAGCAGACTTTTATCGCCGTCTTACCCAGTGTTAGTTGTACTTGAAGTATCTCGCATGCATTATGCTTGGCTACCAGTCTAGAGGTGTGCATATCCTTTAAGAATACGGAGACACCACAGCTTTTGGAGCTTCCGGATGTATTCTGGGGCAGAACGGTATGGAATGAGTTGTATCCTGGGAGCGCAGGGGTGCTTTCTGCCTCTTTAAACCAGGTCTCCATTACAGCACAGATGTTGACATTCTAAAGGTCAATGTGTAAGAAAAAAATGATCTTACCAAACTTGTCAAATGTCTTATCATCTCTGTGTGAAGAAGAGTAGTTAGCATTGACTAAGTTCTTATTAGCAGCTGAAGAAGAAACAGAAACAGCTGCTGGATCTGACCTATGAAGAGAAAATAAATATTTATCAGACTGATCTACCTTATGAGGTCTGTTTGTTTTTTTGGGGGGGTCTGAAGCTCACCTGCTCAGCTATAATGCAGGCAAAATCAAAGGGATAATCTAAGGCTGACAATTTAGGGGGAATAAGAGAAGACTGAGAAATATCCACCTGAAGTGTGTTACAATGCCTTCTGACAGAAAAGGGGACATCAACCTTATTCCCATTTAAACAAATTGGTCATTCTAGACATAGTTTCTGCAAAAGAAAATTCTTCAGAAGGAGAAACTGAAGATTTACTGTCATTGGAATCAGTATTTGAGACAGGAGAAGAAAATACTGAAGAAGCCATGTTTCTGTCAATGTCAGAGTCATTTGAAGCCTCAGTCCTTTAAAATGAATTACCTATTACTAATGACAAGTCTGCATATTGTTCTACAGGATTTAAAACCTGCAATAAACCCTTAGCCAAGTTAGCAATTCATCCTTTTTTAACATAAACTGTATTGTCAGAGGATATATGTCTAACCTTTTTCTTTCATTTTCTTAGGGACATCCCCAGAAGAAGATCAACTATGAGAATGCTCATCAGACCGATGGAATGGGTCTTTTAACTTAGCAACACCGGGAAGAACTCTCCGGAAAAACTCCCAGACCCAAATAAAGTGGTTCTCCCATGCCCAGAATGGACACTGGAATAGCCAATGAGGACATGGCTGATCCCTAGTCCAAAGTGGTGGTAAGAGCAGCACCAAAGGGTTCTAAAGAAACCAGTTAGTGGTTGGTGTAACCAGATATGGCCATTGCAGAATCACCCATCAAATGGCTGAGAAAGAGAAAGTGCCTATGGAGAAGCCACGGGCTCCTTAGAAGTTTTTTTTTTCTTTTTAGCTAATGGGGGAGATGAAATGGCTGAACGGGTATTAGAATCCATGTTCTGGTTAAACAACAGAGCCTGGATTCCAGGAAGAGCTGCTGAAAAAGTAAATTGAAGGGTTAAGTATGTATAGTGCATACCAGCACTCCCCACATCTAACCTTAGTAAAAGTCCCCTACACACACTAACCAAGTTGAAAAGCAGTACACTAAAACAAACTCCCCACACAGAATTCTTAAGAGGTGTAACAGCAGGAAAGAAAGGAAGGTTGATTGGCACAAAGTGTACACAAGCACTACAGCTAATATAACATGCAACATTTCTGTTCCCTTTCCAACTCAAAACTAAGCAGAAGCAGCACATTTTAATAACTAAACAGTCCCCTAACAAAATAAACAGAAACTGCTATAAAAATGTAAATTGATTGTTTCTGCGAACAAGAAAACAATTAAAAATGTCAGTCTTAAAGAGACCTATAATAAATTTTGTCAAAAAAGAGAGAAAATTGTATAAAATTAGTGCAGAAGGGATCCCCTACCAGGGACTTATCTACTAGAAATGGAAAAAAAAAAAGCTAACTGTCAGTACTTTGAAGCCTACAGGAGTGCTCTCAAAAGTGATAAGAAAGTACTGAAGAGTTTGGAGCCCAGGCTGCTGTTTTTTTCTCCACTAGGGAGCTTATACCACCCATTATATCCTAAGCAGGATATAACCCACTTAGCTTAGGCTACTGCAGCAGTGAGACTGCTGGACATCTTGATTTCCAAAAGTAAGGATGCACTGGGGGGACCTAGAATGGAAAATATAACAAAAGAGGATATATTTAAGAAATAATCCATGACTGTGTGGTTTGATCATGAGGGTGAAGGCCAGATCATGAGGGTGAAGGCCAAGTGATTAAACAAAGCCAACTGTGGGTAAGTCCTGATGCACACACAAACGGGAGTGGATTATTGCTTTTACACAGTGATATTATTTAAGAAAGAAATTACTTGCCTTTCTTAATGTTTTTGTATAACAGCACTTCACTCTTCTTCAGCATAGTCTTCTGTTGTCTGATATACTGAGCATGCATATGGGACTTGCTCGCCACACTAGCACAGTACATCAGTGCAGTGTAGTAGGAGAAGCAGTTGAGGATCTCTGTTGCTGTTTTTTTTTTTAAGTTGGGATTTTACAAGGGACAGTGGAGAAATACAAAGAAAGTCAGGTAAGTTTCTGTTTCTTCAGTTTTGCAAAACATATCTGATTTTTTCCAATATTTTGCTCTACCTGAATTGGGAACATATTTTCTGGGAGTGTAATGAGTTGGCAGACTTTAAAGATTCCCAGCAGACTGCTCTGTCAGAGATACTGAGTGAACAAATTGGTGTAAATAAGGAAAAAAAAAGTTATATACTTACCATAATGTTCTATCTGTGTTGCCAATTTTCATTCTTCCTCAACCATTGGGTTTGGATCCGATCCTTGAATCTGACTCAGCCGATATTATAACTCACGGGCAATTGAAACTGTCAAGCTCCTCCCTACCCATAATGCACCAACCCCTAACATACCTCAGATAATCTTTGATAAGAGACATACACAGTAAAAAGAAGTTATGTACTTACCATAACGTTCCATGTTTGTTGTCCATCTTGCCTTCATTCTTACTGGTGGGGCTCGGAACCGATTCTCGGTTCTGACTCAGCCACGTTCTAAAGCTCAGTCTTCCACTTGGCTCGTGGCTGAAAACCCTATCCCACGATGCACTAGAGTGCCTCCTCAGATCTTGTTTGCCGATACTTATAGCAAGTATCAACCTGTACAGAATTAAATAAAATTACAGTAAGTAATGTGAAAGTCAGAAAACTTCCTTGGTGGAAGAAAAATAATTCCTCTCGATCCTCCAGAAGCTCTAGGCTAGGGGAAGGTAGGTGGGTTGTAAGAATGAAGGCAAAATGGACAACAAACATGGAACATTATGGTAAGTACATAACTTCTTTATGTTATGCTGTCCTATCTTGCCTTAATTCTTACTGGTTGGGACAGCATCCCTAGCACCATATTTCCTGGGCAGCTCACGGGAGTATATTCTACAGGACAGTGGAACCAAAAGAGGATGCCATGTCTACCTTATAATGAGTAAAGAAGGTGTGAGGCTTGGCCCACATTGCAGCAGTGCAAATATTATCTAGTGGCAGTCTAGCCTGAAATGCAGATAATGTTGCTATCGCCCTTGTGGAGTGACCTTTGATTCTAAAGGGAAGATGTCTATTGTTAGAAGTGTATATAAATGTGATAGAATTTGAAAGCCATCTCGAAAGTGTGACGTTTGAGACAGGATCACCTTTTTTAGCCTCTGAGAAGATGAACAACTGATCAGATTTCCTGAAAACTTTAGTTCTGTGTAACTAGAAGCAAAGTTGTCTATGCACGTCCATCTGATGGACTGCATATTCTGCCTTGTTGCCATAATTGGGGAAAAACACTGGTAGCTCAATAGATTGATTAAGATTAGTTTCCGAGCACACCTTTGGCAAGAAAGATGGATTAGTTCGCAGAGACACCCTGTCCTTACGGAAAATCATATAAGGAGGTCTGATTGACAAAGCCTGAAGCTCAGAAAATCTTCTAGCAGAAGTGATAGCAATCAGTAAAATAGTTTTCCATGATAAAAATTTAATATCACATGTTGATGCGGGTTGAAAAGGAGGAAGGATCTGGCGAGACAGCACAAAATTTAGATCCCAAGGTGGTAAAGAGTCTTTGATGGGAGGTCTTAATAAACAGGTGCCCTTTAGAAATGCTCTGCATAATCTGTGGGACATCAAATTTGGAGTTACATCACCTATATCAAAACTGGAAATTGTAGCCAACTGAACCTTGAGAGTAGCTGCAGTGGAGCCTTTATGAAACAATTCTACCAGAAAGTCCAAAATAGAGCTAATCGGTGCAGAAAAGGGGTTGAGATTTCTTTATGAAGCCCAATATGAAAATCTCCTCCATTTACTGAGATATAACTTTCTGGTAGAGGACTTATATGAAGAAAGTAGTATGTGCATTACTGCTGGCACTACAGTAGGAAGCCTGACTATACTTGGAACTGGAGCAGCCAAGTTGTCAGCTTGAGGGTCTGGAGGAAGGGGTGGTGCGTTCCCAACATATGAGTCAGAAAATATGGAACTGGGTCCAGAATCCACAGTTCCTCCTGAAGATGAGGCCAAAGGAAGGGGAACCAAATCTGACAAGGCCAGTATGGGGCAATGAGGATCAGCCTGCTTCCCAAGGATTTGGCTTTCTTAACGACTTTAGAGGAAAGGGAGAAAAAACATAAAGAAATCCCGAGGGCCAATTGTGCAGAAGTGCGTCCCTTGGTGACTCCCTCGAAGGGGGGACTAGGGCAAAGTAGTTGCTGCATTTGGTGCTTAAGGGGATGGCAAAGAGGTCTTAGGAAGGCTGGCCCCATTTTCGGAAAATCTTTTCTGCTATTTCTTGCTTCAAGGACAGCTCATGAGGCATGAGTATTGCCCTGCTGAGTCTGTCGGCTATCAGGTTGGATTTCCCCAGGATGTGCATTGCCACTAGAAAGTGTTGGGAAGATGTTGCCCATTGTTATACTCTCAGTGCCTCTCGACAAAGAGGGTACGATCTGGTTCCTCCTTGCTTGTTTATGTACTAGACCACTGACATGTTGTCTGTCTGAATTGCAAGCTTTCCTAGTGGAAGAGAGTCCTGAAGTGCCTGCAATGCCAAGAGCACAGCTCTCCTCTCTAGGACAATGATATGCAGACGGGCCTCATGATCCTGCCAGGTGTCTTGGATGGTCCTCGCCAGATAATGCCCCCCCCATCTGCGAGGCATTTGTGGTCACTGTGGCTATCAGATGTTGAGGGAGAAAGGGACAACCTACTGTCACGTGGCTGGAAAGAACCCAGCATCTCAGGTCGCTCTTGCAAGATTCAGTGATCGTGATTTGATGGGACATCGGTAGTTCCTGTAATGACCATTGGGTAAATAGAAGCCACTGAAGAATTCTCATGTGCATGCAAGCTACAGGAACTAAAGTTATAGCTGCTGCCATGGCTCCCAGTACTTGAAGAACTGTTTTTGCTTTTACCCTGGTCTTTGAAATGAAATTTAAGATTTGCTGTCTGAGTAACGAAACTCTTTCCGCCAGCAATCTTGCCATCATAGAGACTGTGTCTAGGTGTGCTCCTATACTGGAGATATGTTGCGATGGCAACAAGGCAGATTTTTCTGAATTTATAGTAATCCCCAAGTGTGAACAGAGTTGTAAGGTGGCATCCCTTGCTGTTGAAGTAGATGGTGGCAGTTAGGAGCCAGTCGTCTAAATATGAAAACACTTGAAATCCTAGATGCCTCAAGTGAGCCATAATGACTGCCATGCATTTGGTGAACACTCTGGGGGCTGTAGTGAGACCAAAGGGCAGAGCTTGAAACTGATAGTGCTTGGCTCCCAGCCAGAAGCGCACATGACTCCATGATGGCCTGCTAATTTTTATGTGGTAGTACGCATCCTGAAGGTCTATAGAGCACATCCAATTGTCTTTCCTTAAAAAGGGAAGAATCGACTGCAGTATCACCATCCAGAACTTGGTCTTTTTTACAGATTCATTTAATTTGCTGAGATCCAAGATGGGTCTCCAGTCCCCTGTTCTTTTTGACACTAAAAAGAATCTTGAGTAAGTTCCAGATCCCATTTGATCTGCGGGGACTCTTTGGATGACTCTTGTCTAGCAACTTTTGAATCTCTACGGTTGCTTGATCCCTTTGACTGGGTGGAATGTCTGGGATATTTTTTGTGATTGGGATGGGAAGAGAAAAGATATGGAGTAGCCTCTGGATATAATGTTTTGTACCCATCTGTCTCTTCTTATTTCTCGCCAGGCTTCCGGGTACAAAGATAAACTACCCCTGACTGCCTCCAGAGGTGGGCAGGCAAGCCTCCCTTCAGGAGCACTGGAAGGGCCTACAGCGAAAGGAATCATAGTTTCTCTGGCTCTGCAGACCCCCTCTACTGTAAGGGCAGCGTCTGCCATTATTACCTCCCCATCTGTCCCTGGGGAAAGGTTCACCTCGTGTGTCTTGAAAAACTCCCTGAGATTTTTTGAACCAGATTTTTCCCCCCTTCGGACCCTTAGAATATGGTCTTGAGGGTATGGAAAAATGTACTCCAACAGCAGAAAGAGTTTTTCCTTCTTGTTCGCATCTGGTGAGTGTACCTTTGACTTTCAGTCCAAAGAGTGAGGAACCATAGAAAGGGGAATTGACAAAGGTAGATTTAAAGGGTTCTGCAAAGTTACAGAAGCGCATCCAAGAGTGTCTCCTTAGGAAAACTTCCAAACCCACTGCTCTACTCACTCTGTCTGCTGCATATGAGATGAATCTCATGGAGGAGTTCACTATGGAGTTTAAGGTGGATAGCTGACAGGTCACCTTATCTGAGGCCCCTGCAGCTAATGAACCGTAAACAGCATCTCCTAGCTCCTTCAGCAGATCTCTCTGTAGCCTTGTGAAGCCTTGTGAATGGGATAAAAACAAATATGACTCTGTCATTGTACATGTGGGTGTGAATGACCTGAGACGTACCTCCCTGGACTACATGAAAAGAGACACAGATGATCTCTTGGATTATGTAGCCCAGGTGGGTATGACCCTAGCCCTGAGCAGCATCCTACCATCACCCAGAATGATACCACAGTACAAACAGAAAAATGATTGATTTCAACAATTGGCTAAGTTTCTGGTGTCAGTCTAAAGGGATCCAGTATCTGTCTGCCTGGGATGACATGACTGACAGACCTCGATGCTTTGCCAGAGACGGCCTGCATCTGTCACCCCAGGACTTCCAGATACTGGCCAAGGCTCTTGCCACCCCTACAGTTCCTTTTTTAGGCGGTGTTCCAAAGACCAAATTACCACCATAACAGCTACAAACAAATGCAATCTGAGGGTCATGCTGCTCAACGCTAGAAGTCTAATTCTCAAACTGCACTTGCTTGAAGCACTCCTTAAAATGGAGAACATCGACATCTGTGCTGTAACAGAAACTTGGTTCAAGGCAGCAGACAGCACCCCTGCACTACCAGGCTATAACTCATTCCACACCTTTCAGCCCCAGAACTTGAACCGAAGCTCCAAAGGCAGTGGTGTTTCTATATTCATAAAGGATGCACACACCTCCAGACTGGTAGCCCAACATAACGGATCAGAGATACTTCAAGTGCAGCTAACATTGGGTAAGACAGCGATTCAGGTCTTCACCAGTTATAGGTTCCCAAACATGTCCCAAGACTCACACTCCACGTTCCTAAGCACCCTGGAGATTATTAGGGTCCAACCTAACACACTCATACTGGGCAACTTCAACTACCCCTCCATTAACTGGGAAAACTACTCATGTAGCACGTTTCCTGGAATTCATTAATTCCAATGCCCTGTACAAGCTTGTTCTTACCCCCACTAGAGGTAGCAACATCTTTGACCTGGTCATTACTAACATGGGCGACCTTTGCTCTACACCAATAGTCAACTCCTCCTTGGTTAGATCTGACTACAAACTAATCACCTTGGAAATCCACATCCCTCCAACCCCCCCAAAGGTAACCACCGTGAGAAACTTCTCCAAAGCTAACTTTGGGCTCCTAAAAACAGAGGTGGCTAACTTCACAGCACCCATGCAAATGGAGAATAGTTGCATGACCACCATATCATACACCAATGGACTGTATGAACATGTACACAAATGCATGGATCTCGCCATACCCAACAGAACCAAGACGCTCTCCTCTCCTCCAAAAAAGGAAGTCAATCTGGTGGTCCCCTGCCATAAACAAACTCTACAACAAAAGGAGGAAACTGATCCAGAATAAGGTGAAGTCCCAAGACTGAAAAAACTCTCTTATCAGCCTCAACAAAAAGTTGAGATTCCTCATCAAATCCTCTAAAACTAGCCATGAAAACAGAATTGCAGCAGATAGTAAAGACAACCACAAGGCCTTCTATAGTTATGTAAAGAATCTCCATGGCAATACCCAGATTTGCTCTGAGCTACTGCACAATGGTACCTCCTATACCAAGCCAATAAATATTGCCAATATACTGGCCAACAGATTCAGTGCCAACTTTACCCCCCCCCCAATCACAACACCAGTAGATTGCCAGGCACCCAGTATTACTGCTGCACAGGTTAAAACAGCACTGTCCAAGGCCAAGAATACAGCTTCTATGGGACCTGACAATATCCCTGGCTGTGTTCTACATGAATTACAGAGTGAACTGGCACCTCACCTGTGTGCCCTGTTCAATCACAGCCTCACCTCAGGCTTTGTCCCTACCGAATGGCGCACTGCTATAGTCATCCCTCTCCACAAAGGAGGAGAGACTACAGACCTTGGAAAATATTGCCTATTAGTCTGACAAGTCTGATATGCAAAGCTATGGATCATCATGGACCTAATAAACAAGGATATAGGGAATCTCCAAACTCTGGATCCAACACAGTTTGGTTTTATGAAGGACAAATCATGGCTGCTCAACTTGGTCAACTTCTTTGAGTCAGTCACCAGAGCTGTGGATGAAGGCAAGGTGGTTCATACAGCCTAGATCTGGCCAAAGCCTTTGATACCATTCCCCACTCAGGAATCATACAAAAACTTACTAAGCTAGGCATCACCCCTATATCACTAGGTGGGTTGCAAACTGGTATACGGATAGAATACACAGTGTGAAAGTAGCTGACTCCATGTCAAACTGCCAACCAGTCACAAGTGGAGTCTCACAGGGATTGGTCCTTGGTCTTCTCCTGTTTGGTATCTACTTCTCAGAAGTCCAGGCCAACATGAACGGACTCTGGCAGACAAAGTTCACAGATGATTGCAAGTTGGGAGCCATTATTAACTCCCCAAGTGATGTTGACATCCTACAGAAAGGTCTCATTGACACCAAAGACTGGTGTCAGAACCATGGCCTTAAGCTCAATGCCAAAAAATGTGTCACCACCTTTGGGAAAAACCCAGTTCCCATGAATTACCACATCAATGGTAGTCCACTGAACACAGAAGGTGTTAGAAGAAATCTGGGAACACAGGTTGACAGCAACCTCTCTTTTGACCACCACACTGCCACTGTGGTCAGAGAGTCCTTCTATGTGTCACATCTCATTACTAAGGGTTTTCCATCCAGGAAGAAAGAGGTCATTGTCTCCCTCTACTTTTCCCACATTAGGCCAATCATCGAGTACAATGCTCCATTTGGCATGTACCTCACTAGACACCTGCAACAACTGGAAAGGCTGCAAAAGTATCTCACAAAGAGGATCCTAGGCCTTAAATATTTGTCCCATATGGACAGGCTCAAAAAACTCCAACTATTCTCTGCCTCATATCGCCTACTTAGAGGCAATCTCTGCTTGACTTACAAAGCCATGTCTGACCCAGCTCTGTTAGAAATGCTACATCCAAAGAAATCCCAATCCCTCCTCACCACACACACCAGAGGCTTCAACCTCATTACCACAATCAACAGAACAATGCTGGAGGGAAAGGTTCATAACCCAGAGACTGCCCATGTTATGGAATAGACTTCCCATACATGCCAAACAGAGCACCTCACTGGCCCTCTTCAAGAGAAATCTTGATGAGTGGATGGGAAATAGAAAATTCACCCCGGGGATCACTCCAGTGGCTCTACTCAACAGAGGCACTGGGAACTAAGGTCGGGTGGCACGATGCCAGGGTAAGCATATGGGCTAGGCTTGTAAAGGCTCCAAGGCCATTAGCCTAGTACACACCTATGAACATATGAACCTAAGTGTGCCAAGTAATTCAGTGACGTGAGGGCAAATGTCACTGAAGAAAAGACGCATTTCCCATATCTGTCCATCGCACTAGACTCTCTGTTAGATAGATGGACAGATGAGGATGTTTCGGCCAGTTCCTTCTTGGTGGCTGCTGCCACCACCATAGCATCCACAGGAATGCACATAGAAAGAAATTGTTTGTCATCTGGGGCTGTAATAAATTTGTTAGGCCTCCGAGGGACTGGTTCCACTGCATCTGGAGACTCTCATGCCTTTCGACTAACTAGTTCCATGAGTTCGTCGAAAGGCGGAGATACCCAGGAGGCTGAAGGTTGAGATCCGAAGGCTTTCAAGTACACTGACTCCTCCTCAGAAGGGTTGATGGACTTCCAGCCACCTATCTGGTTAAGGATCTCTAGGATATCTGCACAGGCGATATCCTCAAAGGGCGACCGTGGGGACCCTTCTGATTCCTTGAAGTCAGTGTCAAATGTAGTAGACTCATCCAGGAGTCAGTATGCTTCCTCTTGCAAAGCTTCTTCCAAGGGCCTTCTTCAGAAGGGTATTCTGGAGAGGTTTCGGAAGATGGAAGCTCACCCAATGGGGTAAACTGAGGCCTAGGATCTCCGCTAGTCTGTGGTTGGGGTGGTGCAGAGAAAGAAGCCGATGCCTTTGAGGGAAGAATGTCAGAACCTTTTTGTAGAGCTGTGTGGAAGGACAGCACACTCCTCATCAGCTCAAAAGCCCCTCTTCCCTGATCCGAGGAACCCTCCATCTCCGAGGAGGCAGAGGAAATCCATGGAACCAAGGGAGCTGGCTCCGAAGCTGATGTAGGTGCCGAGCTCACCCGCACCGAGGCACGAGGGGTAAACTCGGGCCCAACAAATGTCGGACCTAAGCCCCCCCAGACCCAGTCAGAAAGCTTCGGCCCCTAAACATCCAGGATGGCACTGAGGATGTCGGAGCAGAAGATGGTTCTGAAATCCCGACGGTGGGTCTTGGAACTGACGGTTCTATCATGATCGGTTCCAGACATTCCTGCTCTGATGTTCTAGGTTGGCTCAGAGGAGGAATCATAGTCGATGAAAAAATCTTTACTGGCTCCGGATCCGAATGGGATGGAGCTGACAGAATTTTGGCCAGCATTGGTGACTCCAGAAGCCTTTGCACCACCCTATTCACATCATCATCTGATAAGGTTCTGGAGGACCGAGAGGAAGGGGCCGGTGAGGTAACTCTCTGTAGTATAGGTAATCTCAACGTCTGGGAGACCGGTGTCAATTCAGGAGACCGGCTCCAAAATTGTTTCTCCATCAGTTCCAAAAACTTAGGAGCCGAGGATAAAGGCTTATCGGATCCATGGTCTTTCAGATCTGAGTGAGACAATTTAGAAACTTTTTTGGCAGGCTCTGAATGGCCTGAGGATGAAGATGATGACCTTTTGGTAGAGCTGTCAGATTTAGAAGGAGGAGATTTAGACTTGCTGGAAGTTGTCTGACTTTCCAAGCCTTCTGAGAAAGGCACCTTTAAAAGCCCCCTTAGAATCAGTTTGTTACTTCTCTCTAGCAAAACTCTGGAGTTGAAAGAGTAGCAGATACTGCAAGATTCCTGTAGGTGCATGGCACCGAAACAGTAGACACGCACCATGTGTCCATCAGTCAAGGAAATCTTCTGAGAATATTTCTGGCATTTTTTTAAAACCAGATGGTTTAGCTTCTTTCTGTTCATTAGACATTATCTTTAACAATAATGGCAATAAATTTATATAAGTGTTAAAGCCCAACACTCACTAATAAAACTAAGCTACAGCACACTAAGAATGAAATTATGAATATATATGTCTAACCAAAGCACACAATAATACGAAGAAATATCAAAAAACACTCTAAGAGAAAAAACATAAGGGAGGGAGACTAGGTTGCCCTCTGACTTAAATGGGCTAGTGTTCCTCTAACTCAAATGGATACACTTGTTATAGGACACTGGGAAGGGGTTAGCCCTCTAACTTAAATGGGTGCTGGGACCTCTAACTGAAATGGACCAACAGCTCTGGGAACAACACACAACAACAGCAATGTAACAGAAAAAATAAAGTTACACTCTATGACAAACGGGATAGGGAGAAAGGCCTGATAAGAAACAAAGGCCAAAAAAAAAAAACAAGTAGGAACCAAGCGGGTTAATATAAGAAAAGTCAACAAATTAGACTATTTGACTAGAGAATTACTGTCACTATTATATATTACACTGATAAAATTTAACAGGGAAAAATAGAATGTTATTTGAAAAAGCATAAGACTCAGCCACAGCCAAAATGGAGACCTCCAACTTGCTTCGTGGCAAACGAAATCTGAGGAGCCACTCTAGTGCATCATGGGATAGGGTTTTCAGCCATGAGCCAAGTGGAAGACTCTGAACTTTAGAATGCAGTCTATAATCCATCTTCCCAAAGTAATTTTTGCAAAAGACTTGCCCAATTTATCTGCAAAAGATATGAGTAATTGATCAGATTTTTCTGATATCTTTTGTTCTGTGCAAGTAGAAATGCAGCTGCCTATGAACATCTAGCAAATGTAACATGTATTCACCTTTGCTTTCAAATTTGAGGAAGAAAACGGGCAAGTTAATAGAGTGATTGATACCAAATTCTGACACCACCTTAGAAAGGAAGGTAGGGTTGGTTCTTAATGTCACTCTGTCCTTATTGAAAACCAAGCAAAGAGATTTAGAGGATAATGCTTGGAGTTCTGAAATTCTCCTGGCAGAGTTAATGACTACTAGAAATAAGGTCTTCCAGGTCAAAAATTTAAGATCACATTTTCCAGCTGGTTCAAAGGGGGAATGGATTAAGGCTTGTAGGACAATGTTCAAATCCCATGCAGAAGTAGCATCTTTATAAGGTGGGCTACATAAAATAGTACCTTTTAGAAAGGTCTTGCATATCTTAGTAGAAGCTAGAGAAGAAATGTCAACTCCTATATAAAAGTTAGAGATGGATGCCAATTGAACTTTAATGGTAGAGCAGCTAGCTCCCTCATTAAAAATTTCTGCCAAAAATTCTAATACACTTTGTGTAGGGGCTGAGAAGGGAGCAATACTTTTTTGATATGCCCAACAAACAAACCTCTTCCACTTACTCCTGTAGATTTGTAGATTTGGAAGCTTTATGGAAACACAAAAGTATATGACGGACAGGGGACGAGAGGATTATTTGTCTGGCTATTAACGGAAGTGCAGAAATCACACTGTCAGCTTTAGGATTGATATATCCAGGTGAACCATGCCCATCAGGTGAGACAGGTCGTCTGGAATTGGATCCAGAATCCAAGGTGGATAAATTAGATGAGCCAAAGGAAGGGGAATCATACCTGTCAAGACTAATAAGGTGCAATGAGGATGACTTTGCTCTTCAATGGCTTTCTGTAGGAATTTGGGAATCAATGGTGTTGGTGGATAAGCATAGAAAAGACAGGATGGCCAACTGTAGAGCAGCACGTCCCTTGATGATTCCCCTATTGGGGGGATTAGAGCAAAGAAGCTGCTGCATTTGTTGTTCAGGGGAGATGCAAAAAGGTTGCAGCAAGGCTGGCCCAAGTGACGGAAAATCACCTCTGTCACTTTTTTGATGAGGGACCACTCATGAGGTAGAAGAACAGATCTTCTCAATTAGTCTGCTACCAAGTTGGACTTCCCCAGAATGTGCTTTGTTATCAGAAAGCCGTTGGATGAGACTGCACATTGCCACACTCTGAGGGCTTCTCGACCTAAGGGATATGACTTGGTTCCCCTTTGCTTGTTGATGTACCAAACCACTGAAATACTGTCCGTTTGGATTACAACTGTTCCCAGAGGTAGAGCTTCCAACATTAACAGTACTGCTCTCATCTCCAGGACATTTATATGAAAACTGGCCTTTTCAGGAGACAGAGTGCCTTGAACTGTTTCCCCAAGAAGTACCTCACTCACCTACCCAGTCTGGGAAGTGTGGTCATTATGGCTTTGGGCTGGGGGAGAATGAATGGACATCCTTGCAAAAGCTGGTCTAATCTTATTCACCACCAAAGGTACTTCTTGCATGTCTGTGTGATCCTTATTTGAAATGACATCTTCTGATAAAGACTTGACCAGTGGGATGCTATCATCCACTAGAGAATTCTCATATGATATCTTGCCAAGGGAGCAAGAATTATGGCTGCTGACATTGACCCCAAGGCTTGAAGAATTAGTCAAGCTGAAATTTTGGTGTAGTGAATCATTTTTGTAACTTGGAATTTCAAAGGTTCAACTCTGTTTAGGGGAAGTGAGGCTGCTGGGATACTGTACTGAAATGTGCTTCTATGACTTCCAGTGTTTGTGATGGAAGCAGGTGATGTTTGTTGTAGTTTATTGTGACTCCCAGAAGGCAGCAAGTTTGAAGTACCTGATTTATTGCTATTATGAGTAGATGCCTGGTCAGAGAGGTAATGAGCCAGTCATCTAAATATGGAAACACCTGGAATCCCTGCAGTCTCAAGTGAGCTGCCACCACTGCCATGCATTTGGTGAACACCCTGGGGGCTGTGGTGAGACCAAAAGGCAGGGCTCTGAACTGGTAATGCCTGGCTCCCAGCCAGAAGCTTAAGAACCTTCTGGACTGCCTCTTCATTTTTATGTGACAGTATGTATCTTGAAGGTCTGTCGAGCACATCCAATCATCATTGTCTAGAAAAGGCAGTACAGACTGAACCATGACTATCTGAAACTTTGAATGTCAAACTGATTTGTTCAAGTTGCTGAGATCCAGAATTGGTCTCCAGTCCCCTGTTTTCTTTGGGGCTAAAAATAATTTTGAATATGCTCTGAATCCTTTCTGGTCTTGTGGGACTTCTTGGATGATTTTTTCTTCTAGCAGCATTTGTATTTCTAGTGCTGCTGCTTTCCTCTGATTGGGTGGAACATCAGGAAACTTTTGTGAGAATGGAGGTGGAAGAGAAAAAAGAATTGTATAACCTCTGGAAATAATTATCTGCACCCAAGTGTCTTTTGTGATATCTAGCTAGGATCTCTGGTGCAGAGATACATGACCCCCAATTGCCTCCAGAGGGGAACAGTCAGGCCTCCTTTCAGGAGCACTGGTAGGGTCTGTCAGAGAAGCTATCTCTAGACCTTTGGTTTTGTGGACCAACTCTGCTGCATAGGTGGTGCCTTTCATTACTGCTCCACCTTCTGCCTCTGAGGGAACCATCTCCACATGGATCTTGGAAAGGACCCTGAGAATTTTTGAACCCCATCTTTCATCCCACACATTGATTCCTAGAAAATGCCCTTTGGGGGGTAGAAAAATGTACTCCTACAGCAGAGAGAGTCTTTCCATCCCTCTTGCTACTGGAGAGCGTGTCCTTCATTTTGGGGCCAAACAAGGAAGATCCATCAAATGGAGCATTGACGAAAGAAGACTTGAAGGGCTCTGCAAAATCACACAAGTGCATCCAAGCATGTCTCCTTATTGAGCTGCCTGAACCTGCTGCCCTTGATGTACCCTCAGCTACATGAGAGGTGAACCTCATGGACGAGTTTGAGATGGATTGAAGTACTGCCAACTGTGAAGCTACCATAGCTTGAGCCTCTGCAGTAGTGACCCTGAAAGAGAATTTAACAATTCCTTACTCAAATCTCTTTGTAATCTTGTAAAATGTGCCAGGTAATTCAGTGACCTAACAGCAAAGGTTGCTGAAGCATAGACACGCTTTCCAAACTTGTCCAAAGCCCAGGACTCTCTACTGGGGGACGGCCAGAAGAACTTTCTTCTGCAAGTTCCTTTTTTGTGGGTGCCACTATGACAATGACATCTACAGGCACTCCCTTACTCCAGTGTACCCTTCCTGCTGGAGGTGCCAGAATTTGGTCTGGTCTGTCAGTGACGGGTTCAACTGCATCAGGTTCCTTCCACACCCACTGAGAAATCTAATCAATGAGCTCATCAGTGGGTGGTGTAACCCAAGAGGTAGATAGGCCAGATCCAAACACCTTCAGAAACACTGACTCCTCCAGAGAAAGATTTTGGGAGGACCAACCACCTCATTGTTTGAGGATCTCCAGAATGTCTACAAATGAGATGTCTTCAGATGGTGATCTGGGGGATCCTTCCCCTTCACTGAAATCTGTGTCTTCCATGAAAGATTCCTGAGGGGAATCTAAGTGCCTCCTTTTGCACTTTCTCTTCTGGGGTACTTCCTTGGTGAGATATTCTGGGGAAATGTCAGAAGACAGCGTACACAGGGTAATCCCCTGCTGGGTAGTCTGGAGAGTTTGGACTGGCTGTCCCTGTGGAGTTGAATATCAAGGCTCTTGGTGTAAAAACACAATTGACTTAGAAGGTAGATCTGATGGGGGAAGAGACCCTCTGTCCTGATGAAGCAGAGAACACTCTCTCCACTACCTTGAAGGCAGACCATCCCAGGGAGAAGGAAGCTGATGGCATCAAGAAGCCACACTTCTGTCCCACCAGCTCCATTTGCCCCAAAGGCAACTCAACCAAGACAAAGGCCAGAGCCAAGCTGTCCAGGGCTGAGGCTCCAAACGGCAGAGACAGTTCTGAAAATTTCGGAGTTGACTCCAACACCTTGGATCTGACCGGGACACTATGGCTCTGAAATCGTTGGAGTTGGTGCACTCAGAAAAAACTTTGGATCCAAGGACACCAGTACTCTCGGATCCAAATCAGATGGTCTCAGCAAACTTGGATCCAAGGACTCTGAAACAAAGTGTCAGATTGGAGAAGAACCCATGACTGGAGGGGTAGAAATAGCTAAGGCTTCCTGACACAAAGGGGTCAGCACTGTGAGAACCCCCATTTGTATTTGTGCCAAGTGAAACTTCCTCATCATTCCGTCCATGTCAGCATCCCTGACACTCCTGTAAGAAAGAGATGAAGCAATGGATGGTGACTTGGACAGTCATCTTTCAAGGAAGAGGATAGGGTAGTCTTGAAGGAATTGGGTCAATTGAAGGAGAATGCCGAATCTGAGGAAGAATCTTCAGAGCTGAAGTGAGCTGATCTGAAGATGATTTAGGAGATGTAGAAGACATCCTGGAGCTGGACGGCTTCTGATCCAATCTGAATTTTTTGAAAGGCTTCTCCGTAGATGAAGGAGTGTAAGAATCCGACTTCTTCTGGGACTTTTTAGAAGTGTCCTTGGAAGATGTTTTGAGGGTGTGAGTCCCAGATATGGCTTCTGAAAAAGAAGTTGGGAGTAATCCTTTTAATATCAACTTGTTTCTTCTATCTGCCAAAGCAGGCGGATTAAAACTTTTACGTCTCTCAGTCAATATTAAAATGGTCATGGCCCAAATAGTGTACACAAAGGTCATGGGCATTAAAATAAAGCAGCTTATGGCCACATTTTTTATGTTTTTTTAAATCCTTTCTCAGACATTTTCCTAAGTTAATAGAAGAAGTAGAAAAAGATAAATATACTACTTTTTTTTTTAAGGTAAGAAGGAAAAAAAAATGGGAAAAGGGAAAATGAGTACCAACAATGGTACTAAGAAATACACAAATATATAAAGGCAAGTGTTAACAACAATAGAAAAGTTACAGTTTAAGAAAAAGAGTACCAGCAATGGTACACAAGAATACACACACACACACACACACACACATATATATATATATATATATATATATATATATATATATATATACACACACATAGGTTCCCTGTTTAATTTCGAAATACTGAAATCCCGAATTTCAGTATTTCAAAATTAAAATACCGAAGTCTTGAAATACCGGTAAACCAGAAGCGTGAAACTCAAAATCCCGAAGTACGGAGATTTTCAATTAGCGCTTCTGGTGTTGTGGTGTGTGAATGGTAAGATGTGAGTTTGGGTATATATGTGTATGTCTGTTGGTTAGGGGCTTTAGTGTATGTCAGTGTGTGTTTTGATTGTGATGTGTGTGTGCAAGGGTGTGTACAATGTGTGGGAGTGAGTTACCTGTGTGTATCTGTGTGATCTCAAAGTTAGTATATACATGTAGGGGGTGTGGGGGGTGCAGGGGGGCTTGCCCCCCTGCTTATCTGTAGTGTAGGATATTATATTTGAGTTGGGGGGGTTGTGTGTATGTGTTTGTGTGTGCTGTATCTGTAGTGTACAGTCAGGATTTTAAATTTCGCCGTTTTAGGGTTTCGGTGTTTGGTGTCTTCGGCTATGTAATTTCAAAATACTGAAATTCGGGATTTCAGTATTTCGAAATTACATCGTGAATCCATATATATATATATATATATATATATATATATATATATATAATTTTACAGACACTTGGGGAAAAAAGAGTTTAAGAATAAATTCACTTATCTGCTAGAGAATAAAGCTCACCATGCCTATAAGTGAAAGCAGCAAATGAGATCTGAGATATGCTAGGAGTTGGTGCACTAGGGATAGGTAGGAGCTTGAGAATTTCAATTGGGCATGAGCTACGGTATCGGCCGAGTTGGATCCAAGGATCGGATCTGAACCCAATTAACGAGGAATGAATGAAAATTGACATCAGATTGACTTTTTTGAGCTATAATACAGAATGGAATTGCCTAAACATGGCAAGGCCTTGCTGAGTCCAATTATGGTGGCTGCCTAAAAGCAATTACTAGAAAATGGAAATTAAAGTCTAAACCAACTTTACTAGAATTAGTGAATATAGTAAAAGAGATAAAACAACTGGAACTGCGATCTTTAGAAAAAGGTAGATTCAAATTATATAGAAAAAATGGGAATTGTGGGAACAGCACACGCCGAGGAGGAACAAGGTTTAAAAGAAGGCATGATTTGAATGAGTTATGTAATGTTTGACGGACAATGAATAGATAGATTATAAGTGATGTATAATGTTTGCAAATACAATTATGGCAATATGGTTTGTGATGCATAATACTTGCAACTAAAATTATATGAATATGGTTTGTTTTCCTTTATATAAATTTATGATTGCGTATAGCATATGTGATAATTTAATAAAGATATTTCTTGTTTAAAAAAAATATTTTGTTGTCCCCCAACATATGCCAATAGAAAGTCTGGCTGCTCGATGATACTTCAGCGGCGGACTTTTTTCTACTAGTATATGCTTGATTTACAACAGGCACACTGGTCGGGCTGTCCAATCAGTATGCTTGTTCTTGAATAGCAATGAGCAATCATTGTATAATTCTTAAGAGATATATGTCCATGGGATGGATGAGGACAATCTATAACCATATAGGATAGGTTATTTTGAGCACAAAAAGGGCAATTGGTTAGACTTAAAAAATAGTCCACAAAAGTAGTTAGCCTAGTACTTACCTATAAACCTACAAGAATATTTGATATGGAAGATGTGAATTCAGCAACTCAGACAGAATTAAAATATTATTCCATAAGGTAAACAGATGGGTTGGACTGGATAGAAATTACATTTCACAACAGCATGCATATTTAACGAAAATCTTCAATGCATGTCCAATAACTATTTTAGATCATGCACTGATAAAAAACTTAGATAAAGATACAGGCTCATGAAGTAAATATGACACTGGAGTTTTCCTACTTATGTGTTAGTTTGGAATTTAAGTAATGGGTAGCAGAAATGATGTGAAAGTTATTAGGGAAAATAGAAATTCTTTATAAGGGATAGTTAGTGAGTGGGATACAATTAAATTACAGTTTAAACACTGCAGAAATAAAAGATAAGAGATATGGGAAAGAAGTAATGGAAATTATTTAGAGGAGTTTACAAAAGTTAAGTATTGCAGAGTAAGGGCAATATCAAAGAAAAACAAGAGAAGCGACTGCAGAGCCCTAATGGAAAAATAAGGGAGTATATGGATAATATGTAGGGGTTTATTAAGGTTGCTGTTAATTAACTATTTTGGTAACAACTCCAGACAACAAAAACTTGTAGCACAACTTAGGCAACAGAATGTAGAAAGAGCTGTTGCCAAACTCAGGGACCCTGTGCCAAGAAAAATCACTAGAGGACCTATTAAGAAATTAGATATACCTCAGAAATTTTATGAAACTTTGCATAAAGCAGAAGAATTTGGAAAACAAGAAAAGGCACAACTGGATACATTCATGGAAGACTTAATTATCTCAAGGTCAAAGAAAGATGAGGCTCAAAAATGAATTGCTAAGATAGGAAAAAATTAGATGAAAAACAGTGATATATAATCAATCAATATCGAAGTATCCAAGAACAGAGGGTATTCCTGTGGAAGTTTAAAAGTTGAGAGGGAAGAAAGGGATAAAGAAATAGAAGGATGGAAGGTTTTACTTAACAATATTTAAGAAGGGGGGAGGCCAACAGCATCTTTGAAGAAAGCTACTGTGGCTGTATTACCCAAGAGGATAAAGACTCTTCAGGCGCAGCTTTACATACAAAACATTATAATCTAAGCCATGATTGTAAAGTGTTTATGTCTACACTAAGAGAATGGCAAAGATGTTGCCAACATTGACAGACATGGATCATGTGGTTTTCTGTAGTGCAGGCAAATATTTGGCAACATTAACAGAACAGTGATGATCCACTGGAAAGAAGAATGTAAGAAAATGCTAGTATAATTGGTGGGTTTTGATGCAGTAAAAATGTTCAATACAGTCAGCTGAGATTTTAGGGCAATCTAAGCATTTGCGTTCCATGACAGAATAATATGGTTGATTAGGGGGATATATAAAGAGTCAGAGGCAAGAAGTAAGGTGGGAAGCTTCCTTTCTGACAAGCTGTGTTTGAACAGTGGGACTAGACATGGGCCTCCTCTTTCCTCTTTATTTGCTTTATATTTAGTGCTACTGACAAAGAAAATAAGGGACTCAAACATTTAAAGATATAAGTGGTGTAGTACTCAAGAAATGTTAGCTTTATTTGCAGATGATATTACTTTCTACTTAATAACTCCAGAAAAGACCATTTTAGTACTATAGAACACTTAGAAACAATTTCAATATAAAATCAATGAATGTAAAACAAAGACTATAGAGGTACATGAAATGGTTCAGCAATATTCATATTTATTTCTTTATGGGGCATGATCTGGCAGTTGGCACAGAGGTTTAAGGCTGTGAGATGCAGCTCCTGTGGTACAGGGTTTGATTCCCTCAGCCCTCCTTTGTCTACTGTGTGACCTTGAGCAAGTCACTTAGCCAGACTGTGCTTGGGGTCAACTGGGAATTTGGATCAGGTTCCTTAACGGTCCCCTGGACTGCAAACCTACTAACTACTCATGAACCTCAATAAAGCTTAATAGAAGAAGCATTTAGGTGTACGGATTAAAAAGGATTCTGCTACGGTAGCTAATGATATGTGGGAAAATACTAAACAAATAATACAAAAATTTCGAAACAAGAAGCTAGTAATTGTGGATATGTACAGTAAGATACAAGCAGTGAAATATTTTAAGTTTCTTAAGTTTTATACACAGGTCTGGCATGTTTTTATTAAACAAAGAGAAAGTCATGGATGATAATTAATAAAAAGTTGAAAGAATTTATTTGGGAGGGGGAAAGGGCAAGAGTTAAGTTGGATAAGTTGATTCTTTCCAAAGTACAAGGTTTTAGGATTACCTGATTTGATATTTTAGAGCTACACAACTGAGGGTCGTATACATAACACAAGCAGAATGTTACAAATCAAAGTTTAGAGGCATGACAATAAAATGGAAGAATTCAAGAAGTAATAACTGAGCATGATTTTGGATGCAGGTTTTAAGGAGCATAATAACAGCCATTACAAAATATTATATTCATAAAGCAGTCAAAAGTATTCTAAGAACTAAGCCAACAGAGGAATGGGGAAAGGAGATTTTAAGACCAGGGATGACTGCAAGTAGGGGTGTAGAAATCAGGCAAGAGGGTGCCTAAATGTATGGAGAAATTAAAAAGGAACTATGGAATTGGGAGAAAACAACAAGAGAGGGAAATGTAATAGAATGTGATGAAGCCAAGCAGAAGTTTGGACTGCAGGTTAGAGACTGCATGCCATACCAGGGACTGATAACAGAGTATAGGCAAAGTAGAGTTTTAGTTGATTGTGGAATAGAAGCTAATGATGAAAAGGGATAGTTAGTCAGATACTTAAATACTGCATAATAACTATAAGACTCAATCAGAGGAGGTTAAAAATGAAAGGGAAAACAGACTAGAAAGGCAATTTACAAAGGAACAATGGCAGGACATCTGTATGGTTCTTAAGTATGTGATGAAGTCCAGAAGGTTAAGGATTTTTGCTTACAAGTGTTTGCACAGGGATTTATATACCAGAGGCAGACTTCTAAGAATTTTTTTCTTCAGGCAGATAGCATATGCTACAGCAGTGATGAGAAAGTGGGTGGTAACTTGGAATATGTTTTTGTGAATGTAATGAGTTGACAGATTTTAAGAAAATCCCTTTAGAGTACTTTGCCAGAAATGTGGGGAAACAAACTGTTGTAACTAAGGGAATTATTATTTTGAGATAGGACATAGGATCTGAATTGCCTATGCATATTACGGTTTCACTAAGTTTAACGTCACTGGCTGCTAAAAAAGAGATTACTACAAAATAGAAATCAAAACCTAAACAAACTGCACTGAAAATTATAAAGGAGATAAAAAACTGGAGGTGCAATCTTTAGTAAAGGGAAAGAACAAACTACATAGAAGTAAATTGAATATGTGTGAATTTGTAGAATAGTTTTCAGGAGTAAGGTTTAAGGGACGGTAGAAATTGAATATTTTATGCAATGGAGTGAATGGTCATTGTTAAAAAAAAAAAAAAAATATATATATATATATATATATATATATATATATATATATATTTATATTGCATGAAATAAGAAGTTATGTCTTACCATAACGTTCCATGTGAATTGTTCATCCCGCCTTTGTTCTTACACACGGGTTCGGAGCCGATCCTCGGTTCGAGTCGGCCGCATCACCAGCTCCGCATCTTCGAGAAAGCTCGAGGCACAGTAATATCCCATGATCCTCAGGTGCTAACCCTCAGATCTAGTTTGCTATACCAGAAGAATCCCCTTTTAGAACTGTGTCTAGAACACTTATAAACAGATACTACACATTGTCTGGAACCCTACTGCCAAGTAGAGGAGAAAAGATGCCATTACTAATGTACAATAACATGCTAACCATATCTAGAAAAGGCTGAAAAGGAATTTAGTTGAAAACCGTTCTCCCAGACTGCAGAACGGGGGATGGAGGGGGGGAATGTAAGAACAAAGGCGAGATGAACAATTCACATGGAACGTTATGGTAAGACATAACTTCTTAATGTGAAATTGTTCAATCTCGCCGTTTGTTCTTACACACGGGTAGCGTTCCTAGCTCCTTTTTCCCGGGTGTCTCAAGGGAGAACATTCCTGAGTACAGTGGAACCAAACGTCGCCCTGTCCCTGGAGCTTTTGTCTAGCTTATAGTGGGCGATAAAAGTATGTGGTTTTGCCCAAGTTGCCGCTGCACAAATGGTATCTAAAGGCAAACGAGCGGTATGGGCTGAAGAGACAGCAATCGCCCTTGTAGAATAAGCTCTGGGTTTGAAAGGGAGTTGCTGTTTTGATTCAGCATATACCAAATTTATGCAATCTGAGAGCCATTTGGATAAGGTAACCTTCGTTACTGCCTGTCCTTTTCTTTGGTCAGCATATGAGACAAATAGTTGATCTGACTTTCTGTACTCTTTTGTCCTATGTAAGTAAAATCTTAGTTGTCTGTGAACGTCCAACTTGTGCAATGTGTATTCTAGCTTATTGGAATGATTTTTAAAGAAGGTAGGTAGTTCGATAGATTGATTGATGTTCTGAATTGAACAAACCTTCGGAAGGAAGGACGGACTGGTGCGCAAGGTTACTCTATCTGGATGAAATATCATGTATGGGGATCGGAAAGACAGAGCCTGTAGCTCTGAAACTCTCCTGGCGGAAGTGATGGCAACCAGAAAAAGTGTTTTCCACGACAGGAACTTTAACAAAGTTGTGGCTGCTGGCTCAAAAGGGGGCAACATGAGTTGTGACAGCATGAGATTAAGATTCCAAGGTGCTATTGGATTACGAAAGGGGGGACGGAGGTGAAAGGTACCTTTCATGAAGGCTTTACAAAGTCTGTGGGACATAAGAGAACCATTTTCACGACCAATATGAAAATTGGATATAGCGGCCAGTTGAACCCTTATAGTGGATGTTGATGCTCCTTCCTGAAAAAGTGTGGTAAGAAAATCTAGTATCTTGTGTACTGGAGCCCCGAATGGATCTATACCTTGTTTGGAGGCCCAGTGCGTAAAACGGTTCCATTTGCTGTTGTACAATTTCCTTGTAGATAGTTTGTGGGAAGATACAATAATTTGCTGTACTGCAGGGGATAGTAACTCCGACCTGGCTAAAATGGGAAGCGGAGCAGCCAAGCTGTCAGTTTGAGGGACTTGAGAAAGGTGTGAGGAACTCCCGACGAATGTGTCAACAGGTCTGGCTCCGGGTCCAGCATCCATGGTTCCTCCACTTGATGAGATTGAAGGAAGGGAAACCAGATTTGTCGAGGCCAGAATGGGGCTATTAGTATGACGGTCCTGTCTAGACATTTGGCTTTCTGCAAAAATCTGGGAATTAGTGGAATAGGAGGAAAGGCGTACAGGAGACCCGGGGGCCAATCGTATACCAGTGCGTCCCTGGGGACACCCCCTGGAAGGGGGAACAGGGCAAAATAGCTCCTACATTTGGCATTCAAAGGGGATGCAAACAGGTCGCAGCAAGGCTGGCCCCATCTGCGGAAGATCTCTTCCGCCACTTGAGGTTTGAGGGACCACTCGTGAGGGAACAGGATGGCTCTGCTCAGCCTGTCCGCGATTACGTTGGAAGTCCCCGGGATGTGCGTTGCTATCAGAAAGCGTCCAGTGGACTTTGCCCATTGCCAAATTCTGAGGGCCTCTCTGCATAACAGGTAAGATCTGGTTCCCCCTTGCTTGTTTATGTACCAGACCCCTGACATGTTGTCTGTCTGAACTGTCACTGTTCCCTGAGGTAAGGACTTGTGAAAGTGTTGCAACGCTAGAAACACTGCCCTCAGCTCTAGAACATTGATGTGCAGATTGTACTCCAAGTTGGACCATTGACCTTGGACTGTTTGTCCCTGAAAGAATCCCCCCCACCCTATCAGGGAAGCGTCCGTGGTTAGAGTTGCTACCGGACTGGGTAATACAAACGGTCGTCCTAGTGTTAGCTCTTGACTGTGTATCCACCGCAAGAGATCCTTCTTGCAAGAATTCGTGATCAAGATTTCGTGAGACAGTGGAAGTTGTAGATACGACCACTGGGCGAATAGCATCCATTGAAGAATCCTCATGTGCATCCTGCCTAAAGGAACTACGAGAAGGGAGGCTGCCATCAAGCCTAGCACTCTTAATATTTGTCATGCAGGGACTCTCTTGTTGTGAAGAAGGAGCGAAATTTGATGCCTGAGGTCTGATACTCTTGGTGGGGGGAGAGTAACTTGAGCCAGGGAAGTGTCTAGCTGTGCTCCTATAAATAAGATACGCTGTGGCGATAAGACAGATTTTCCAAAATTCACCGTTATGCCTAGTGAAGAGCAAAGACTGATGGTGTAGTCCCTGGCTTGTAGAAGACGATACTCGGTGGTGGCGGATAGGAGCCAGTCGTCTAGATAAGGAAACACCCGGAATCCGTTTCGTCTCAAGTGAGATGCTACTACTGCCATGCATTTGGTGAACACCCTGGGGGGCTGAGGTGAGACCAAAGGGCAGAGCGCGAAACTGGAAATGACTGGCTCCCAGCCGGAAGCGCAGGTGATCTCTGGATGCCCTGGCCATCTTGATATGGTAGTATGCGTCTTTGAGATCTATAGAGCACAACCAGTCACCCTTCTGCAGAAAAGGGAGGATTGACTGAAGCGTGACCATCCGGAACTTTTCCTTTTTCACAAAGGTATTTAACTTGCTGAGGTCTAAAATTGGCCTCCAGTCCCCTGTTTTCTTTGGAACTAAAAAGAACGTTGAGTAAGTTCCGGATCCTATTTGGTCTGCTGGGACTGGTTGGATGACTCTGTTTTCGAGCAACCTTCCTATCTCTATGGTTGCTTGGTCTCGCAGACTGGGTGGAACGTCTGGGAGTTTTTTGGAGTTGGGTGGCATTTTTATGAAGGGGATGTTGTAGCCTCTGGTAACTATGCTTTTTACCCAGTAATCTGATGTAAGATTTAGCCAGGCCTCTGGGTATAAAGCCAAGCGACCCCTGACTGCCTCCAGAGTAGGACAGCCGGGCCTGAACTCAGGAGTACTGGAAGGGCTTTCCAGAGAAGGTCTCTCTGTCGCCCTGATTTTGCGGACCCCCTCTGCCGGGTGGGCGGCATCTTCCATTTCTTCCCCCTCCTCTGCCTCTGGAGGGGACGTCACTTTGGGTGTGCTGAAAAGATCCCTGAGTCTTTCGGAACCACATTTTTCCTCCTTGTTGCCCTTTAGGGTAGGGCGTAGATGGAACGGAAAAACGGACCCCTACAGCAGACAGGGTCTTCCCTTCTTGTTCACACCTCGTGAGAGTCTCCTTTACTTTGGGCCCAAACAAGGAGGCACCATCAAAGGGGGCATTGGCAAAGGAAGACTTAAAGGCTTCCGCAAAGGAGCATAAGCGCAACCAGGATTGTCTTCTCAGGGCAATCGCTGAAGCTGCCGCTCTACTCGACCCTTCGGCTGCGTATGAAATCAGCCTCATGGACGAGTTGACTATGGAATTTAGGGTGTTAAGTTGCGCTGTCACTTTCTCGGCGACAGCAGCATCTGTGTGTCCCTGGAGAGTATCTCCCAGTTCCTTAATGAGATCTCTCTGTAAACGCATGAAATGCGTAAGGTAGTTGAGCGATCGGATGGAAAAAGTCGCCGAACTAAATATGCGCTTCCCATATCTGTCCATTGTCCTAGAATCCTTATTAGGAGGATGGACAGAGGAAGATGATTCAGACATCTCTTTCTTAGTGGCCACCGCCACCACCATAGTATCTACGGGAACTCCTTTTGTAAGATAGGATTTATCTTGGGGAGCCGTCATGTATTTGTTTGGTTTACGAGGGACTGGTTCCACTGTATCAGGTGTTTCCCAAGCCCTCCGAGCTATTAGATCCATGAGATCGTCAAAGGGTGGAGTCACCCAGGAGGTAGAAGGTTGAGTCCCAAATGCCTTCAGTAAGACCGATTCATCCACAGAAGGGGTAAGGGTTTGCCAGTCCCCCCGTTGCTTCAGGATTTCCAAAATGTCTGCAAACGAGACATCCTCAGAGGTGGACTGTGGGGACCCTTCTGTTTCATCTAAATCGGTATCAGATGTGAGAGATTCCTGAGGGGAATCTATGTGCCTCCTCTTGCACAGTCGTTTCCTCTGAACATCCTCAGCGGGAGCTTCTGGGGATGCATCTGAGGAACCAGAGTCGCCCTGTGGGGACTTCTGAGGCATTGGGTCTCGACGCTTGGTAGGTACCGAAGGCACAGAAGCAGAATGCGGACCTTTTGGGGAAGGAGATGAAGATACCGATGAAGTATGTGCCTGATCAGACAAGACCTTCCTCATGATGTCAAAGGCACCGGTGCCCCGACCCGAAGATCCGACCCAATCCGAAGAAGGAGGTTGTTTCTCCGGAATCAGAACCATGGGCTCCGACACCAAGGACGGATCCAAACTGATCTGAGCCGAGGCACCGAGGGGAAGAGTCGGAACCGATATCTCGGTTCGACTATCTCCCCCCCGGAACCCAGGAAAGATCTTCGGCTCCGAGACTCTCCGGCTGGTTCCGAAGGAGTCGAGGTCAACGGAGCCGATAGCACTACTGGAGGCTTCGGCACTGAGGGCTCTACAATCATCGGTTCTTCGACTCCTAACACCGATGACTCGACGGGTCTCGGAGGAGGAAGTGTTGAGGGAACTGGAATAGCTTCGAGTTTCGAAACCAGCTGGGACGAAACCTCAATTAATTTGGACAAAGCCGAGTTCTCCATAAGCTTCTGTACCACTCGGTCCACATCGGAGTCGGAAAGTGGCCTCGAAGAACGGGTCGAAGGGATCGAAGCCATCACCGAGCGAAGGATAGCAGACAGTGGTACCTCTGATACCGGCTCCAAGACCTGAGCCTCGTGCAGAGATAAAGTCTCGACACCCGGCACCAAAGTCATAGGAGCCGGTGTCCGAATCTGAAAAGAGGTGCTCGGAGCCGATGACTTGGGCTCCGACACTCTTGAAGACTTCGACCCCTTCGAAGACTTAGAAACCTGTTCAGCCTTGTCCAGGGCCTCCTGAAACTCGGGTTTAAGCAACCCTCTGTCAACCAGCTTCCTGCGTCTTTCCAGCATGACCCTCCCACTAAAGGAATGACATATGGAACAGTCTTCCTGCAAGTGGAGAGGGCCAAGACAGTAGACGCAGGATGAGTGGCTGTCAGTAATGGACATCTTCTGTCCGCACTGACACCTTTTAAAACCAGATTTGGTCTTTTCTGACATTTTTAAAAGAGAGGGAAAAATCCAAGAAAAAGCACAGCACACTTAAGAAAAAATCCCTATAATACAATTTAAATGTAATATATATATATAAACTGTAAAACACACACACAGCACACTATGATATATATATATATATATATATATATATATATATATGAAAAATAGAAAAAGTTTAAGGCAAAAAACTATTATCTTTTTTTTTTTTTTTAAGTACAGAAAAATGGCCTAAGGCCTTTACTAAGAATTTTAAAGTAACAAACTATCTAAAAGTACAGTTTTGTACCTACCATAAATGTAGATGTTCGAGGATCCCCATTGCTGCAGTCCTTACTATTGGGTGTAGTCCAATACCAGAGTATAAGGCTGGCGTCGGTCGTCAGGGTACTAATGCGCATGACCGACGTCATATCCTCAGTCTTTTCTTGCCCCAGATGTCAGAAGACCCTAAAAAGCCAAGGCCCAAAATACCTGCACCAAAAATATGTACAATATATACAAGAATATATACAAAAATATCAGCATGTCACCTCACCTACACAACCACCCCTAAAAACAGAGGGGAAGGAGGGAGATGGGGATCCTCGAACATCTACATTTATGGTAGGTACAAAACTGTACTATGTTCTTCGTTCCCCATTGCTGCAGTCCTTACTATTGGGTAGAATCCCAAAGCAGAGGTAAGGGAGGCTGGCAAATCATAAAGAAGCAGGAGCTGACAACATGCCTTGCAAAACAGCTGTGGCAAAACCAGCCCTAGACTTAGAGTAGATAGGAAGGTGATAATGCTTAGAGAAGGTATGCACTGAACTCCAAGTAGCTGCTTCTAAAATATCCTTAGTTGCCACCCCCCTTAGAAATGCTGTTGAAGTGGCAGTAGCCCTAGTGGAATGAGGCCTAATCCCAGCTGGAATCTCCTTGCCATGATGGGAATAACAAAATGCAATGCAAAAGCCAATCCACCTAGAAATAGTTTGTTTTGACACAGGCTTGCCCTGTGAACTCAAAGCAAAAGAAACAAACAACTGCTGAGACTGCCTGAAATCCTTAGTCCTGCTTAAATAATAATTGCCTGTGTACATCTAAAGTGTGCAAAATCTTTTCCCCTTTATTTTGGGGGTCTGCATAAAAAGTAGGCAAATGAATAGTTTGGTTTAAAGCCACACTAGAAACCACCTTAGGCATAAAGGAAGGATTAGTACGTAATGATACCCTATCCTTATGGAAAATCAAAAGGGCTCTACCGCCATAAGGGCCTGCAACTCAGACACCCTTCTTGCAGAAGTAATAGCCAACAGAAAAGCAGTCTTCCATGACAAGTATTTCAATTCAGCAGTAGCCGCAGGCTCAAAAGGTTGTAGAGTAAGTTTTTCCAACACAAAATTGAGATCCCAAGCAGGAGTAGGAGCTCGTGGGGGTCTTATATTCTTTGCCCCTCTAAGAAACTGCTTGAACAAAGGATGCGAAAACAATGGAGGATCACAATCATAGTGAGCTGAAATTGCTGCAGCATGAATCTTAATGGAAGAGAAGGACAAACCTTTGTCCAATAACTCAGTAAGATATTGAAGAGCCACACTCAAATTAGGCTCAGAAATCTCCAAATTCTTTGCTGTACTCCAAAATAAAAATCTCTTCCATTTCTCTCTTTCCTTGTACTAGGTCTTCTAGCTTCCATAATCACATTTAAAACTTGTTGAGGAAGTTGAGACCTGCTGTGTTTCAACACAGAATATGCCAGGCTGTTAGATGAAGAGAGTGAAGCTTGACATTGAGCAGATGACCGTCCTTCTGAGATAACAGATGAGGAATCAGAGGTAAAGGCCATGGAGGCTTCTTTACCAGACTCCGTAGTAGTGGGTACCAGTGTTGCGAGGCCAATCTGGAGCTATCAAAATCATCCTTGGCCTGTCTTGTCTGACCTTTAATAGTACCTTTGGAAGAAGAGGCAGAGGTGGAAAGGCATACACATGAAGGTTTTTCCAACTGAAAGACAGAGCATCCACTTTCCAAGCTGTGTGATGAAACCCCTTTGTGCAATACTTTGGCAGCTGGTGGTTTAGTGGAGAAGCGAACAGATCTATGTCTGGAGTTCCCCATGACACTGTCAATTTCTGAAATACATGAAGATCCAGTTTCCACTCGTGGGGATCCATGATTTGTCTGCTTAACACATCTGCTAAGGAGTTCTGTGCTCCTGGCAGAAACCTTGCCTGAAGAGTAAGTTGCAAGCTTAGCAGTCTCCCATAAAATCATTGCTTGCCTGCATAGAGGATAAGAATGTGTTCCCCTTGCTTGTTGATGTACCACATGACAGTTGTGTTGTCTGTTAGAATCAACACCTGCCCTGGAAGAAGTAACTCCTTGAAAGCCATTAATGCAAACTGGACTGCTAACATCTCCTTCATGTTGATATGTAGATGCTGTAGTCTGGCAGGCCACTTGTCTTGTATCCACTTTCCATTTAGATGAGCTCCCAAGCAATGTCCGAGGCATCTGTCGTTAAAATCTGACTCGCCTCTGGCCGGGTCACAGAGAGTCCCTTGTTTAGGTGACATTCCTGAGCCCACCACAAAAATTCTTTTTGAAGGCAAGGTATTATTTGAATGACAGTGTCCAAATCCTGGCAGTGCTGTGTCCATACATTTTTGAGATACCATTGTAGCTTCCTCATATGCAGTTTGGCATTGGGAAGCACCAGAATACAAGATGCCATGAACCCTAATGCTTGAAGGACTGTCCTTGCAGTCAGCACGGACTGATGAGATAGTTGATGGAAGTAATGTGATAGACTCTTTTGTTTGTCCGGGGTTAAAAAGGCCATCTGGGCTGCTGTATTCAGTCTCACACCCAGAAAGCACATGTCTTGAGAGGGTACTAGACTGGACTTTATTTCGTTCACAGAATACCCCAGGCATCTTAGCACTGCTATAACATATTCCAGATGCTGTAGAAGGTCTTCCCTTTCTTGAGCCAGAATCAGGCAGTCGTCCAAGTAAGGATAGATTTGAATTCCTTGAAGCCTGAAGTAAGCTATCACTGGAGCCAGAACCTTTGTGAATACTCTAGTAGATAAGCCAAAGGGCAATGCAGAGAACTGATAATGAGAATTTCCAGCTCGAAACCGCAGATACTTCCTGCAACTTAGCCTTATAGGCACATGAAGGTAAGCTTCCTTGAGATCTAAAGTTACCATCCAGTGATCTTTGCCCAGCAGAGGTAACAGCTGTTGTAACGTCAACATCTTGAACTTGGGAATGTCCAGATAAGTGTTGAGGAGAGATAAATCCAAAATTGGTCTCCACGTGTTCCCCTTCTTTGGTACTAGGAACAGGCTGAGAATAAAATCCTAGGCCCCTTTCTGATACAGGGACTGGCTGAATGGCCCCCATCTGGAGTAACTGAGAAACTTGCTTGTGAGCCTCTTTTCTTTGTGGAGGAGGAACGTCTGGCATGCCTTTGAAAGGGGGCATTGTATGGAAATAAAATCTGTAACCGTGGTGAATGATATCCAACACCCATTTGTCTTGAGTAAGTAAATCCCAATTTTCTTTGAAAAGAGACAGTCTTCCTCCCAAAGGAGCTGCCAGACGAGAATCTACTGGCAGCTGAAAAGGCAGGTCATTGGGTCTGTTTACGAAAGGACTGACCCCTGCCCTCACCAGAAGTCTGAGCAGGTGAACTCCCTGTTCTAGGCCTAAAAGAACCTTGAGCCCTGCCCCTACCACGTCTAGACCTACCCCTAGACTGGGAATCATAAGCAGGATATGTCCACCCCTTAGCAGGCCAATTTCTACTAAACTTCGGTGGCTGCACCTGCAAAAATCTTTAACAGTTTGCATAGACTTAGCTTTGTCCTCCATTTTCTTTAAAACTGCTTCCACAGGCGATCCAAACAACACATCAGACTGTAAAGGAGCATCCAAAATCCTTGTCTTAACATGCTCAGCTAAATTCTGATCCCTCAACCAGGCATGCCTGCGAAGAACAGAACTAGTGGCAGCCACCCTCGAGGAGGCCTGTACAGCATCAAAACCACATTGCAAAGAATGCTTACCCACTTGTTCAGACACATGAACCAAATCCAGCAACTCTTTACACTCAATACCTTCCGCCAAAGCATCCACCTTAGATTTCAATTGTGAAAGGAGATAATTTTGATATTTTAGCATGTGAAACTGACAATTCAACGCTCTCATGGCTAGAGTGGAAGAAGTATACACTTTCTTTCCCCACCTATCCAAAGCCCTTGCCTCTTTATCAGTGGGAACAGGATTTTTGACCACAGAAGCCTTAACACCTTTAGGCCCCTGAGAAACAGTTTCTGGGTCCGCCCTAGGACTCTTAAACAAATACTTATGAGCTTCGGGCACCCTATAATACCTATCAGGTTTAACAGGAGCAGGAGGCAAAGAGTCAGGGTTCAGGGTAGCCTCTGCAAAAACATCTTCCACCACATTCAACACAGGAGGAATAGCTAAGGGCCTATGCTGGGCTAACAACAAGAATTCCCTAAGCCTTTTCCTGGAATCAGAGTAATCCTGGCCTTCCCATTTAAAGTGCTCCCTCATGGAATGCAGAGTCTCTGAAAATGAGAAATCCTCAGGAGGAGAAGCTGTAGGAGTGGAATCATCCACATCAGAATCAGAATAAGTAGGATACTCCTGCAAGTCTTCCAGAAGACTCTGAAGCCTCTGAACACTGTTCAAAACTATCAAACTCGGTTCCACCCTAGGCCTCTTATCAGGAGGGGCATAGAACCTCTAATCATAGTAATCAAATCTTCTGCCATTTTAAGCATATGTTTCTTAGGTACAGAACCCGAAATGCTAGGAGAAGCCCCCACTGAAGCTGAACTTGGCCTACCTCTCAAAGAAGTTTTGGCAACAGAAGGAGAGGCTCTAACTACCTTGGGAAGAGAGGGAAGAACAGTTACCTGAGACGCCCCTCAGCCTGGCCTACCTCCTGAGAAGGCACATCCTGTAACAGTAAAGTTTCTGCCTGAGACTCCATGGAAACTCCTGGCAAAACCTCTGGCTCCACTGAGCCTTCTAAAGAACCGACGTCCGGGACTGCGGTTCATCAACCCTAGTTTGTCCTTGCATCCGGCGGCATTTTATAATTGCTTCCCAAACACTAACCTGGCACAGTCTAACCTCCTCTTAATAGTGCATTTGTTAAACCTAGCACAAGAGCGGCAACCAACAACGTCGTGCTCAGGCCCTAAACAAGGTATACACAAGGTATGGTAATCCCTATGAGGTATCTGTTTCCCACAAGAAATACAGTTATTCACTTTTTCTGACATCCGGTTAAATACAGAGGCAAGAAAACCAAAATGTTGCCAACTCTGTTTCGGTCTGAAACAATATTTCAGAACGCCAACCTGCACAACTGCTTCTGCATCGGACCATGCGGCAAAAGACTGAGGATATGGCGTCGGTCATGCGCATTAGTACCCTGTCTGGTATTGGACTACACCCAATAGTAAGGACTGCAGCAATGGGGAACGAAGAACATCTAGTCTTAAACAACAACTATATAATAAAACTTATCAAACACTATAAAGAATGAGTATAAATTTGTAAAATTAGAAGTATATAACAAGAAATATATAGTAAAAATTCTACTGGCCCGAGCCTCTCGATGCGATCTGCTGCTAGCGGCAAACTAGATCTGGAGGTTAGCACCTGAGGATCATGGGATATTACTGTGCCTCGAGCTTTCTTGAAGATGCGGAGCTGGTGATGCGGCCGACTCGGAGCCGAGGATCGGCTCCGAACCCGTGTGTAAGAACAAACGGCGAGATTGAACAATTTCACATCTAATGTTACTGCAGTTTGTTTTCTATTAATGTATGTTTATCTAAATTATTGTTTAAAATGAGATTTAATAAATATGTCTAAAAAAGAAAAGAATACAAACATGAAATAACTGACTTAAAGTCAAGGACTATAAGGTCAGAGCATCAGCTGAAAAGGGATGTAAAACGAGCAGTATACTGGTAAATACAATCCACAAATGAACAGTAACATGGAATAGCTGTTAGATATGACTGCCCCGATCTGCAGAAAAAGAGGAGTTGAGGAGTTTACGTCACAAAGTTTTAGGTGCCAAGACACTTCACTCTTATCAGCCTCAAGTCCTATAAGTAGATGTAAATAAACAAGACCTATAACATCAGTTTCTGTTTATCTAAAGAAGTAATAATTACAAAAGGAACTAAATACTACTGTACTCTCTCCTCTTTGCTTATTGTTTAAACAACAGAACATTTAGCCAACAATATGTGATTAAGACAAGCTCAGTGACACAGAGGGATAAAGCCCTGACTAAGACCCAGACAACCTGAATTCAAATTGTGGGTCAAAGGACAGTAAGAGTGAATGAGATGGATGAGCATGTGGCACAAATGAGTGGAAAAAGACATACAGCTGTGTACGTAAACTTACCATAACAGACTGGAAAAGCAATTTACAAGTAACAATGGGAGGACATCTGCATGGATCTTAAGTATGCAATAAAGTCCATAAGGTTAAGGATTTCTGCTTAGAAGTGTCTGTGTAGGTATTTAACATATTTGATAGTATGTAAGATGCCTACAGACTGAGACTATGCTGAATAGCTATATTCCAGGCTACCATGGCTAGTCTGCACATAGGGCAGTATCTGCTTTCGCCCTGTTTGTTTATTGTTACTGTATCCTTAGCTACAGACATTATATCCTGCACAGGATATAACAGTTGCCCAGCTTCCAAAGTTTGAAGGGCACCATCCATGCACCCCAAATGTTAATCAACACAAGCGGAGCTGAAGAAAAAGAGTGGTTTAGGTGCCAAACCCTTCAGAGGTTTCATGCCAACTGAGACAGGGAAGCTAGAGCCCTGAAAGGTTAATGCTTGGAAACTAAAGTTAGAAATCCTCAACCTGGCAACTACAAACATATACATTTATCATGACTGAAGGAGAAAACAGGTACTGCAGTAGTGATCATTCAAACATCTAATGTTATGACAAGTTTACTTACATAGCTGTACTATGGTAACAGTATACCGATCACTGCTGGCATAGCCTTAGCTATATGGGTAGACTACCACAGCTTAGACAGACTGGAAGGAGGAAGACTGAGTGCCCAGAAGTCCTTGGAGAATGGTCCATGCAAAGTTTGTCTTAAACCTGGATAAGGAATCTAGTTTATAGTGCTTTGTAAAGGCATGAACAGAAGTCCAAGATACTGCTTCTAGAATACTTCTACAATCCAACCCTTTCAAAAAAACAAAAAAAACAAAAAAAAAAAAAAAAACAAATATGAAGCCAAGGCCCAGGTAGAATGAGCCTTGACCCTGCCAGGAATTGCCTTGGTCTGGTGGGTATAAGAAAAGATAATAGCATGAGACAACCATTTGGAAGCAGTATGCTTTGACACAGATTGTCCTTTATTCTTACTTTCACAAGAAATGAACAACTGATCAGAATTCCTGTTAGATTTACTTCTGTCAACTGAACCTATACCTGAACCGTCCGTGGACATCCAAGGTATGGAGTATCCATAGTCCCTCATTTTTAGGTTCTGGAAAGAAGACAAAGAGATGGTGAGCTTAGCTGAAAATAAACTCAGATACCACTTTGAGCATAAATGAAGGCTTAGGTTTTAAGAAACCTTATCTTTGTGGAAAATGAGATAAAGGTAACCCACTATACGAGCATGTAACTTAGACACTCTTCTTGAAGAGTCAGAGCAATTAGTAAAACTGTTTTCCATGTTAAAAACCTCAAGTAAGCCTGACAAACTGGCTCAAATAGAGCAAGAGTTAATTTTTTCCAAGACAAAATTAAGATCCCAAGGAGAAGCCACCTGTCTTCAAGGATGCTTGGTATGCAATAACCCTTTCAAAAACATTTTCATGTGAGACTGCATTAAAAGAGGTGGATATACGATAAGATGCCCTAAAAAGGCCAGTAAGTGAAACCTGATACAGGAGTATGGATAGGCCAGAGGATAATAGCTCACACAAACAATGTAGAACTGAAAAATACTAACCCTAAAATGGTGCAATTTTCTATCTTGGCACCAACTAGAAAAAAATCTTTTCCATTTACTAACATGATTTTCTAGTAGCAGGTTTTCTTGTCTCCTTAATACCTGATGCACATCCTCAGAAAATAGGTGCCTAATGGAATTAAGACTCTATCGTCAAGGCAGGTAGCTGCAGTTGTTCGGAATCAGGATGTATCAAATACCCCATGTCCTGTGAGAGTAGGTCCAGACTGTGAGGAAGGTTGTGGCAATTTCCCTTGGCCATTTCCAGTAGATAGGAGAACCACTGTTACCTGGTCCAGAATTAAGTCACCACAGTGACATATGGAGATCCCTTCTGAATCTTCAAAATGACCCTAGATATTATTAGAAAAGGGTGCAGAAGCATACAGGAACATTCTTGCCCAGGGAAAACAAAAATCATCTATTTTCTACATTTCTTGCACTGTCCTGGTGCAGAACTTTGCCAAATGATTGTTGTGAGTGGAGGCAAAAGATCTATTTGAGGTGTTCCCCATATCCGGATAAAGTCCCGGAAGGCCCTCTGATTCAATTTCCATTTGTGGGGGTCGGTTCGTGTACTGCTCAGCTTCTCTGTCACAAGATTTTGCGTTGATAGTATGTAAGATGCCTAAATGGTGAGATTGCACTAAAACTCTGTATCCCAAGCTTCTATGTTTAGTCTGCACAGAAGGTAGTATCGGTCTCCCTCTGTCTGTTAATGTACCACATCACTGTGATGTTGTCTGTAAACATTTGTAATGGTTCTAGGACCATAGATAAATAAGAGCACTGAAAGCATTTATAAGTGCCAACATTTCTTTTATGTTTATGTGTTTTGGTCTGCTTTATCTGTTTCAAATATCTTGCACTTTTATCCTCATAAACACTGCTCCCCAAGCAAAGTCTGAAGAGCCTGTTGCTAAAACGGTGCTAGAGCTGCAAGGGAAAATGGAAGACCCGGATTCTGATAAAACTGGTCTCTCGACCAAAGCATTTCACTTCTCACATGACCCAAACCTGAAACCTGGAATTTCAGGAGATGTTGGTGTTGGGACCATACAAGTTAAAATTACCACTGAATTTTCTTCATATGAAGTCTTGCCAGAGGAATCATGAGAATTGTAGATACCATGAGACCCAGTATCCTGAGAATGTCCCTGGCTGAGATAGTAGTCAGAGGGGAAAAATGCAAGAATAAATCTAGCTGCACATTTACTTCTCCTGTGGAAGAAGAACACTTTGAACTGAGGTATTTAGGAGACATCCTATGAAACAGTCCTGAGAGAAGGAAGTAAACAAGACTTTTGTATGTTCTCCTAGTATGCCATTCTGTACAGGAGAGCTCTTACCCAACTGAGAGACACTGACACTTTGAAATAGATTCTGCAAAGATAAGCAAGTCATCAAGCAAGGAAAATGTGAATACTTTGCAGACTGAGGTAGGCTATCACTGGAACTAAGCATTTGGATAAGGCACAGAGGTGATATTGTGATGCAGATGGAGAAATAAATATAAAATCTGGAATTTTAGCAATATGGTGATTATCATCTTTTAAATCTAAGGTCACCATAAAACTCAAATGGGAAATGAGAGCAAAACATTGTGAATGGATAACATCTGAAACTTAGACACTTGCATAAACTGGTTTAGTAGGAAAGATCCACAACTGGTGTCCTTGAGACGTCCTTCTTTAGCACCAGAAACATTCCTGAATAAAATCTTTCCCCTAGCTGAGAACAAGAGACCACGTCTATAATCCCTACCCCTGAGTCAGCAGCTGCTGAATGACAGGAGGGAAGACAGGAGTTTGATCTGGTGAATAAGTGGGAATCTCTTGAAAAGGAAGAAGAGACTTCCACTGCAATCTTTAACCTTGATGAATGACTTTCAGAACACATCTGACTGAAACTATCTGTTGCCAAAGAGAGAAACAGAAGTTTAGACTTTCTGGAAGGATTAAGGTTTGCATGTTTAATCTAGTGTATGCATTGGAATCCCTTGAAAAGGAGGGAGAGACTCCCACTGCTATCTGTAACCTTGATGAATTACTTCTAGCAACCATCTGTCTGCAACTATTTGTTGCCAAAGAGTGAACTGGAGGTTCAGACTTTCTGGAAGGATTAATGGTTTGCCAAGGTGGGAAAAGGGGGTGGGGGTAGAGCCATTCCAACATATTAGATTGTCCTTTGCTGTGGGGCATTCCTCATTTCTTTTTGTAACCTCCCTGTCATTACTTTTAAAATTTTTGCTTACCAGCAACTTGCTACACTTGTTTATTTTGCTTTTTGAAAAAGGCTGTTGAGGTAGCATTAAACCCACTGACAAACTTGGAGATGGTAAGGTAAAAAAATCTAAGAAATTTCTTGAATCAGAATACCTCTCTTATTACAATTTGCAATGACCTCTGCATCCAAAAATTAACTCTCCAAGGGAGAATTCAAAATTTCAGCTTTAACAATCTCAGGAAGGTACTGAGTGTGCAACTAGGCAAACCTTCTCTTAACAGTTCCAATGGCAGCAGCCCTGGAAGTCATATCAGCAAAATCATAAACACATTTCAAGCAGTGAGTAGCCACTGAAACACATAAGCAGTCTTACACAAAAATGGTCTTTCCTGAAAACAGGAAACAAATTCCAAAATATTTCTCATGTTCTTAGAAGTGATAAGCATAAACTTTAACACATGAGCTAACAGTTGACGGTTCCAAAAATAAGTGTTGCAGAAAAATTCAAATTATTTCTTAAATCTATCAAAAACTTTCCATTGCTATTAAGCAGTTGTTTAACAGTAGCAAGGTTCACCAGAGAAATAACTGCTGGGTCTAACTAGGCTTAGTAAATAAAAACATGAAGACCATTTTACAATCTATCTGCTTTCTTTGCAGCATCAGGCTGTCCATCAGCGAGTTGCAAGCTGTAACAAATACATCCTCCAGTGCTGAAAGAAGATGAGGAATTGGTATAGCTTCAAGAAAATCCATTTGCAACAACTCATAATAATTCTTCTTCAGAGACAGTGGAATGACATTATGCGCCCACTGAAACAACTCAATCATTCTGGAAATAGTTTCAGAAAAAGAGAATTCTTCAAAATGACTGGCAGAAGCCACACTTTCCTCAGAATCTGAATCACAAACCTAAAGAGAAAAAACCCCACAATGAAAGAAGATGAGGAATTGGTATAACTTCAAGAAAATCCATTTGCACAACTCATAATAATTCTTCTTCAGAGACAGTGGAATGACATTATGCGCCCACTGAAACAACATAATCATTTTGGAAATAGTTTCAGAAAAAGAGAATTCTTCAAAATGACTGGCAGAAGCCACACTTTCCTCAGAATCTGAATCACAAACCTAAAAGAGAAAAAAACCCACAATGTCTCCCTTTACAATCATTTTGTGGTTCAAAAACTTGAACCTCTTTGGAAAATGAGGAATCCCCTTTTCTCATGCCAGAAGCAGCTGAAATGAAATTATCAATAGCCTGATCTAGGATTATCCTGGGGGAACAGAGTATAAGAAATAAAATGTGTGTATGTATGTGACTACTTCATTGTGCATGGGTCTCATTATGAAATAAGCACAGTTTTGATGTGCAGTTAAGCCTGCCCACCAGAACTGCAGCGTCAGCCTACATCTCTACCAGAGTGCTCGTGCGTGCACACACACACACACACACACACACACACACACACACACACACACACATGCGCGTGCACACACACACACATGCGTGCCCGTGCACATATATATATATATATTAAAAAAAACAAAAGAGTCCAGGACCTCTGAAGTATACACCACACTGCTTATTCAGTGCTCATCAATTAAACAAGAAAGCCACTGTTTCATCACTAATGTGGCCTCAATAGTGCTTTCCTTGTTTAAATCAGTTCTAGTAATTATTTTCAAACAGGAAACTCCATTAATAAAAAAGCACAAAAAACAAATCAGACTCCTGACTAACATAAACTACTAGACTGTTTATGGCACAAAAAGAGAAAGTATGGTATTCTTAGCAGAAAGATAAAACAATTAGCCACCCAATGAAGATATAAACACTTAGGAAAAAATGCAAAACGGTTCTTCAGTGCTCAAAAAAGTACTTCTCTGACCTAATAATGAATACTTAAATAATCCCAAACTATACTGGAATACCTTAAACAACTTGCTAAGTCCTGCTTAAAAAACCTCAACCATCTCCACTACCTTATGAAGCAAGTCCAACTATTGCTTATCTCTTCATTATCAGATACACAGTGATGAGGCTGACTTAGCAGTAAAACCATGATGTTCTTCGTGCTCCCCAGCTCTGAAGCGAAGGAACTGCCTGCAACTTTCTCTTATTGGGATGTGCAGATAAGCCTCCTTGAGATCTAAAGTTACCAGCCATGAATCCTTGCCCAGCATTGGTAGTAATTGTTGACAGGTGAGCATCTTGAATTTGGGAATCACCAGAAAAGTGTTTAGAATGGACAGATCCAGAATAGAGCGCCAGGTGCCCCCTTTCTTGGGTACCAGAAAAAGCCTTGAATAAAACCTAGGTCTGCCTGATTTGCAGGAACTGGATCTATGGCCCCCATAGTCAGTAGAGAAGAAATTTGAGTTTCTACCTCTGCCTTGAGAGTTTTGGGTATATCTGGGTACCCTTGTAAAACAGGGAAGGTGTGAAAGTAAAACCTGTAACCTTGGTTTACTATATTGAGCACCCATTTGTCATCTGTGATGGTAGACCATACATCTGCGAACCAGGCTAACCTTCCCCCCAAAGGAAACCCAGGGTCCACAGAGGTAGGCACAAGAAGGCTGGAGTCATTGAGAATGCTTGCTTTGGGAAGCTGACTTAGAACTCCCTGATTTAGCAGAAGAAGAATGCCATTGTTTAGCCCTTTAAGGGGCAGAAGCCTGTCCTCTGGAAGATCTGAAACTCCTAGACCTAGAGCGACCCTGCTTGCCAGGATCAGGGAAAGACCAATTCCTGGAAGGATAATGCCTGCTAAACCAAGAAGGCTGAACCTGAAGGAAATCTTTTACAGCATGCATAGATTTTGCCTTATCCTCCAACTTTTTCAGTACCTCCTCAGCCTTATTACCAAAAAGATTGTCCTTGTGCAAAGGAACATGTAGCAATTTAAACTTAACTGATTCAGAAAGAGGCTGCTCCCTGAGCCAAGCATGCCTTCTAATTACGGAACCAGTGGCTGCTGCTATGCAGGAAGCCTCCAAAGTGTCAAACCCACAATGAAGTTAATGCTTATTAACTAAAGTGGCAGAATTCAGTAAGTCTTGTAAATCTTTGTTTTCTTTCATGGAAGGAATATCTCCAGGTTTAGCCTTAATAGCCTCCAATGTATGCTGCTGATACTTAAGCATGTGAAAAAGACAATTCATGGATCTAATGGCAAGAGTTGCAGAAGTATAGACTTTTTTACCCCACCTGTCCAATACCCTGGATTCCTTATCAGAAGGCACAGGGTTTCTAGCAATAGTAGCCTTAACACCCTTGGGGCCTTGAGAAATAATTTCTGAATCAGCAATAGGGTTTCTGAAAAGGAATTGATGAGATTCAGGAACCCTGTAATATCTATTTGGTTTTCTGGGGGCAGGAGGAACAGAATTAGGAGTTAAAGAATTTTCCATGAAAACATCATCCACAACTTCCAAACCTGAAGGTATAGCCATAGGCTTATGCTGTGGCAAATCTAAAAATTCCCTGATTCTTTTCTTAGACTGTGGAAAATCCTGACATTCCCATTTAAAATGCTCCCTAAGAGTATTCAAAGTATCCCCAAAGGAAAAATCTTCTGGAGGGGAGGCAGAAGGGACAGAGTCCTCAGCATCAGAATCCTCAAAGGCAGAAAAAAGTTGAGAATTTCCTTCTTCACCAGCAGACATACTGGAAATCTCAGAATATGAGACAGACAAAGCATAAGGAGATAATTCCCTAGCCCTCTTTGAAGGGGGGATGAGAGCCCCTAATCAGGGAAAGAAGATCATCAGACATCTTTAGCAACTGGGACTGAGGTACAGGAGGGAAGGCCGACACCTGTTTGTGAGTAGGTTTGCGGCTGGAAGGTTTATTAGCAATCCGGAGGGACTTGGGAGGCCTAGCAACTGCAGAAGTCTGAGCTAAGGTAGTTGGTCTGGTTCTGGTCTCATGGTGAAAAGAAGAGGTGTCAGAAGTCGGTGCATGCAAAGCGGCTCCGGACCCATCTGAGGCGGAGACAGGCAGAGGGTCTGAAGACGAAATAGCAGCCTGTGGCATGGAGGACTCCATAAAGGTCTTGGCAGAGGCTTGCAGCTGAAAATCTGTGGACTGCAGGGGCTGCAAAAGCCCCTCACTGACTACCGCTGTGCTGATGACCAATTTCACCGGTGCGTCGTCAGTAGATTTAACCCTAGGCCTGTCGTGGTCCTTGTCTTTGCATTTCCTAGGAAGATCTGAAATCAAGAGACCAGAAGACGCCATACCGACGAACTTAGTCCAGACTCCGAAATGCTTATATGAAATCTTAGCTCTACGGTGTATGGTATGCGGGTTAAAGGAAGCACAGAGATCGCAGTTAGGGACATCGTGCGGAATCTGTTTTCCACAGGCAAGACAGTTATTAACTTTATATGAAATTCATTAAAGCAAGAAAAAAGGATCCCCAATGAGGTACTTATCTAAAGGCGTCTTCAACTTGTTAGTCAGAAAGCGAAACAAAGGTAAATGGCCGACCGGCACTAGTGCGAATTGCATGTGCTTCGGGCTCCGCGGCAAGAAAGACTGAGGAAATGGCGTAGGCTGCCTCTCTTTATACCTGACGTACTGACATCAGTTTTACAACCGGCGGCAGCCGTCATATACCATGGACTCTGGTATTCTGGCCGTCTGAGGAGCCGGATAACCCATAGGTGAGGACTGCAACAGTGAATACACTCGAACATCTACATTTATGGTAAGTGTACACAACTGTACTTTCTGTCTTGTTGTATTGCTGAGCATTGAATAAACAGCAAGCATGCAGTACACTTCAATGGTGATAGACTCTTTTATTTTTAATTGTTTCTGCTGTACATGCTCCTTAATGAGTTCTTCAACTTATTGTGTTTTTTATTCTTTTGATCTTTTTTGACTCTATGAAAAATCACATAAGGACACTGGAAGAAGGGATTTCCAGACACTGAATCTTATACATTAGCCTCTTCTTTTGAAGTAATTTTTCAGTGATTAGACCCAATTTTAGAAATGAATCTAAAATCACATAAGCACACCGGAAGAAGGTATTTCCAAACACTGAATCTTATACATTAGCCATTTCTTTTGAAGTAATTTTCAGTGGTTAGACCCAATCGTAGAAAGGAATCTAGAAAGGCATTCACTTACTTTTATGCAGTGATAAGACAATTAAAGTAACTGGGACAAATGCCTCAGGCAATAAGAAAAAAAAAAGAATTTTGGAAAATGATGGCACATAGCATTAACAAAATAATACAGACAGGAAATTATCAAGAAAGAGGTGAAAACTAGTTAGAATATTACCATAAAAGTTTAAATCAGAGTAAGCTTAAGTTGTTGAAGCAATCACAAAAGGCCATAAGAGTTTAGAAAGATTTTTTTGATGTAAACAAAATAATGACTGTCTTGAGTACACTAAAAATGCAAAAAATAACTTATCTTGATGGAATACCAAATGAATTATTAAAAATAAATAAACAAATAAAAGGAATGGGTTGACATTTCATCATTTCAAATCAGGAAATTTGTAAGAAATAAGACATTTTACTGAGTTACAGAAAGGTGGCACATTAATATAATGAAACAGGGAAGATCCAGCAATACATGAACAAATAACGGTATTGGATATGTAATACAATATTTCATTTCCTCCATAATATTAGAAGAATTGTAGAAAGAACTGTTGATAATAGGCCCTTCAAAATTTCAATTTTCATATTCAGAAAATAAATGATCAGTAAATCATTGTTTTGTTAATGGCAGCCTATGATACATCAAGGAACAGACATGATTCAAGAGTTATCTAGCAGAAACTGAGCCACAGTCCATGTGTCTAGCAATGTCTATTATACAGAAGCCTTTAAAACTGAAAAAGGAGTAAGACAAGGCCATAATATAACATTGTGTCTACCTGCATTATACATAGATGAAATAAAAAATAAACAATTAAATATACTAAAATAGGGAAACTGTCCAGTAATTATACAATGTTGATGATATGGCTTTACTTTATTTTAGGTATTCAAGGTACTAAACAGCAATTAAAATCTCTAGACGATGTAGAAGAAAAAAATTGAAAACAAATTGCAACAGTGTAATTACTGGTATTCAGCAAAAGGAACAAAAAGAAAAATATAATTTGTGGATAGGCAAGAAAAGTGGAAGAAATTGATACATTAAGTATTTAGGATGAATGTCCTCCACAGCTAATGTACAGTATTTGAAAATTCAGATGGAAAAGATAATGTATGCACTGAATACATGCAAGAGAATGTATGGTGGACTTAGTATACTGTCACTGGTAACAGCTATCAAGATATTCATTAAATACTTGCATGCTTAAGGAGGTGAATTTTGAAATTTGGGATGGGGTGGGAGGCTGGCATAATGGTTAAGGTGTTTAACTTACAGACACAAGGTGCAGGGTTTGATTCTCACAGGGAGTACTTGACTAGGCTTAAAATGGTCCACAAGGGCAGTTAGTCTAGTATTAATCTAGGGTGGGAGGTTGGCAAAATGGTTAAGGTGTTTACCTTGCAGACACAAGGTGCAGGGTTTGATTCTCACATGGGGTAACTGGCTAGGCTTAAAATGGCCCACAAGGGCAATTAGCCTAGTACTAATCTATGAACCTATGAAAAAATGATTTTTATTAAACGGTAGAAAAAAAATGCTGCGACAAATAATGCCACAAGCAAAATCCTTACCAACTATACATTTAAGGAATGAATTTGAACTATCCATTGAAAATGCAATATCAGACAATATCCCATGAAAGTGCAGTATCAAACACTGCAATAATAAAACAATGATTCAAAATAAAAAAATGCACTTGAAAGAATTACTAAATGCAGTTCTTCAAGAAAAAAGGTGTGAAATGAGATCTGATTATGTAACAAATACAAAGAGGTTGATATATCAAGTTTTAAAAAGAGATGGACTGCAATATTTAAAATATCTAGGGAAGAAACAACATTAAGTAAAGGTTCATTCGACAGTCGAAAAAAATGTCAAAACAACCTGGAAGGGAAAGGATTTAGAGAAGATTAAGATAGATACATTAGATACATTTCAGAAATATGTTTCTTCTACAATTCCTTTTCTCCTTCTTCCACACCTAACATCTTACCAACATCAATTACACTCACAATTCCAACAAAACTCTCATGTGATGTTCCCCCCAAGCAAAATAATTCCAAAGAGTATCTACCAATCAGACCTTATCTATATCAGCACTCACATATCTTACTATTCAACTGCAATTATGAAGCAACAGCTATTTATTAATACATGTGGGTATTAAACATAAAATCAAGCAAAAAGCAAAAATGTCTCTACCCATACCATCATACTTCCAAAATCATAAAAACTAACAGAGACATCCACCCAAAGCTCTCAACCTCTTTCTAAAATAATGGGGGGGGGGGGCAGGGACAAAGGGCAAAAAATAGGGACAGATTTTAAATATTGTTCTTAAAAACTTAGGAAGTTGCTAGAATACTGGGATTTGTGTTAGCATGCATTTTTCTGAAGGATATGAAGTCTGAAACTCAAATGTATGTAATTATTTATTGACTTCAATCTCAGTGATTTGTCAGAAAAACACAAATTTTATGAGGAACAGACCAAAAATCTGAACATGTATGCTTCCACCCAAAACCAGTCCCAACTCAGCATCTTCGGGCACCAGACAGAATATCTCTATCAACTTCTTTTTTACTATCATCTCACCCACAGTCCAACCCTGGCCTTAATATATACTATACCAACTTACAAAGTATTTATAGCAGACTCTTTGAAGTGCATGCATGGATATCACTACATGCTTTAGACATCTTAGTTGGCACCAAAACCTGACCCTGCCAGGAAATTAAAAAAAAAAATGAAGAAATTGTCCTGCCAGTCTATCACGTTATCAGTTTAGACAGAGCTGACAAAAAAATTGTAGGTGGCACTGTTTTCTCCAAAAGACACACTAGATATCTCCGCTTTCCCCCACACCCTGCCAATTTTCTCTAAATCGGAAATCCAATTAACCATACTAAAACTATACACTCATAAGACAATTTCAATCGTACATATCCCTAGGTAACAATGCTGAAACACTGGAAGATATCCTCTGCTGAGCTTTCTCAAGAAATCCATCGTGAAACCATAATATTGGGTAATGTTAATATAGACTGGCAAACCAAACAATCTGAAAATACAACCAATAATATACATCTGTGCAAGGTCAACCAATGTATAACCACATCAGCTAGATATAACACAGCAACAGCTACACAATCAATCCTTGATTGGATCCTAATATCCACTCCAAATAAAATATCATCCCACAGAACTCTGTCAAACAGCCTAAGTGTAATCTTACCATGCTGCTCTATAAGGTACCCAAGCAACAGCCCCAAAACACATCATTGCAGATTGGTTAAGAAAACTCACTATCTTTCATGAAGACACTTTTATTAGTACACTAGATCTCCTTAACAGGGAGTTAAGAAAAACTCTTCCCATAGATGATGCTCTCTCTCTCTGAGATAAATACAATCTTACTAAGTGTTGTAAATGTATTAGACCCCCTCAGAATAAAATAATTCAAAGCTATCCATGCTTCACGGCTATCCGTATGTACTAAACAACTCATGAAACAAAGATACAAAGGAAGGATGGTCTGGACACAAAATAAAATAGCTCATACTTTACTAGCATATAGATAACTATGAAATCTAACAAAACAATGTAGCACCAAATAAAAGAAAACCTATTACTCAACCAATCAAAACATACACACTAATAAAGCAAAAATGTTCTTGGCTTCAGTCAATAAACTGTTAAATCTAGGACAAGCTACACAGCCAGCAACAAATGCACATAAACAAAATGATACCATAGCCAACCAATTCAATACTCACAATACAGTTGTTAACCAACTAGTTAATTAATAAAGCTCTTAATCAAATAATCTCCTTCAATATTTCTCATTCCAAACAGTTCCCACTTATAACATCAAAATACACCTCAAAATATTAAAGCCTACTAGAACTGCCCCTGACAATCCACCTGGTGTATATCTTAAATATATCTTAAAATTGTATCTGTGGCTATTGCATATCCAGTTCTGATAAATCAATCCCTAAAGAAAAAATCATTTAATATTCCACTGCAGAAGAGTGGAATCAATAAAGATATTTCAAATGACAGGCCAGTTGTCATTTTATCCCCCTATCAAAAATATTAGAAAAATGTATTCCTATTTAGTTTCTCAAGTATTTAATAGGCACTTTCTGTCTTCAACTCAGCACAGGGTCCATCTTCATTGCAACACAACTACTGCTTTGCTAAATTTAGTTAATAATGTCAACACCCATAAAAGAGCTAGAAGCCTAGTCTCCACCTATATCCCAGACTTATCAAAAACATTTGAAACTATTTCCCACCATAAACTTTTACATAAACTCTCATCCTTAGGGCTTACCAACTCTTCACTGCTATGCTTCATTAGCTACCTCTCAAACAGAGAACAAGCAGTGAAATGGAAAAATGACTTTTCCACCTTCTTGCCAGTGACTACTGGTGTCCCAGAAGGATCTATACTAGGTCCCATATTTTTAAACATATTCATCAATGACTTCTACAATGCTGCAAAAATAGTACCCTTGTTCAATACAATGATGAGTCAACCTTAATCTGCTCTGCCAAATGTCTCTATAAACTGTTAAGACCTTACACAACAATCTTTCTTACCAACTAAAACATGGCTATATAATTTAGAAGTACTACTAAATCCTAAAAAAGCTAAATTACTACTCTTTACCTCAAAACACATTTCTTCCAAAACAACACTATTAACTACCATCTTTGTCAACAAATACCATTACACAACAAGTAAACTACACAGAATTACTGAGTGTCATCATAGATGATCATTTGAAATTCAACCACCACATATCAATATGGTTTAAAAATCATCAAAAACAAGATACATTATACAGAATACAAACCTACCTCACAGGTATAGCCAGAAAACATAGAACCTCTACTTTATTACTGCAATCTCTCCTGTATGCTGCCCCAATCTTCACTAACCTTTAAGTCTCAAGACTGTCCAACTTTGAGCAATGTTATAATAAAACAGGCAAATGTGAGACAAACTATAAAAACAGAACACATCATTGCCTAGCCCTCAGAGAATTAAACTGATTAAAAAGTACAGTTATGTAAGTAAACTTAGTATCACTGTAGATGTCTGAATAATCACTGCTGCAGTAGTCAAAGTATATTGGCTGTACCATGCTAAGGATATAACAGCTGGTCAGCTTCCAAACCTTCAGGGTGCCTTCCACATACCAAAGCCACTGGACATCTTGAGCTGAAATGACTAAAAGACAGGTTTGGGTGTCAAGCCCTTTAGAGCTTTCATACCAACTGAGAGAGGAAGGCAAAGCCCAGACAAGACCTTGCTAGGAACAACAAAAACAGATGTCAACATTCTAGCATAACAAAAAAAGAAATAAAAAATGAAATAAATAAACAATGGGGATGGAGGAGGGAGCAGCAACTGCAACAGTGATAATTCAAACATCTACTGTTATGGTACGGTTACTTACACAACTGTACTATGTTCATCACATTGATCACTGCTGCAGTAACCTAAACTGAAAGGGTAGATTACCATACCTTAGAGCATCTGGGAAGTAGAAGAGGAAGGGTCCAGGAGCCCCCAGAGAATGGTCCTAGCAATGCCTAGATCTGGAATAGGAATCTAGCTTGTATTGCTTTATTAAAATAAATATAGAGGACCAAGTTGTTGCTTCAAGAATACTTACAGAAGTCCAACCCTGCCTGGAATAGTTTTGTTGTGCAGGGAATGACAAAAGGTAATAGCATGACACAACCACTTGGAAATAGTCTGATTTGACATAGATTGTCCCTTCTTCCTACCTTCACAAGAAATGAGCAACTGATCAGAAGATATGAAAGATTTTATTCTGTCAATATAGAACCTGAGTTGTCTGTGGACATCCAAGGTATGCAGTATCCATTCTCCCTCATTCTGGGATTCAGGAAAGGATATAGGAAGAGTGATAGTTTGGCTTAAAGTAAACTCAGATACCACTTTAGGCATAAAAGAAAGATTAGTTCTCAAAGTAACCCTGTCTCTGTGAAAAATGAGATAAGGTTGATCCACCATAAGAGCTTGTACCTCAGATACTCATCATGCAGAGTTTACAAGCAGGTCTATATTAGATCATTGAAACGGCAGTATTTCGAATTATCTAATATTAAACACAATATTGCGAAGCTGCACAAAAACCAAAGAACTCGGTTGGCCGTTGTTGTGGCTTTGCTGTTTTCAGCGATGTGGTGGAAAGTTACGGGTTGGGTTAAGTGTGTGATTGTACGGATGTTCAGGTTAGGGCGCAGATTGGGTGAGTTAGGGTTAGGGCGCGGGTGAGGTAAGTGTGCAATTGTGACAGACTTTGGGGTTGGGGCGGGTTAAGTGAGTTAGGGTTAGGGCGCGGGTGAGGTGAGTGTGCGATAGCGATGGACCTTAGGGTTAGGGTCTGGGTTAAGGTAAGTGGATAGATAGTAGTGTATGTGGAGTGTAGTGTAAGGTTAGATGTAACTTTTAAATGTATGTGTGTGGATTGCTGCTTTTTAGTGTGCTTGTGGTGTGTGTGTGTTTCTCGGAACAGCAATTTTTTTTCCCTGGGAAAAAATTCGCTGTTTTGAGGTTTCGATATTGTTAGGGTTTGGGTTTTGCAGTTCGACATTACGGCATTCGATAATGAGCCGTTTCAATCATCTGATATAGACCCTTTACAAGCAATTAGTAAAACTGTTTTCCATGTTAAAAACCTGAAGTCATCCAGAAAAACTGGTTAAATTGGAACAAGTACAGCTTCTCTGACAGAAAATTAAGATCCCAAGGAGGAATTACCATTTTTCTTGGAAGTCTCTTATGTAACAACCCTTTCAAAAATTTCTGACATGAGAATGCATTAAAAGAGGGGGGGGTCTATGGGCAGGCATGCTGAAATGGCCAATAAATGACCCTTGGTAGAGGAGTAAGACATTCTATAGCAAATTAACTCATACAAATATTGCAAAACTAATCACTAGCCCTGAATGGGTGATGGTTATTTTGTTGATACCAGCTAGAAAACATTTTTCATTTGCTTATATATGATTTACTAGTAGCAGGCTTTCTTGCTCTCATTAGTATCTGCTATACATTTGCAGTAAACAGGTGCCAAAAAGGTATAAAGACCGTATCAACAGGCAGTCAGTTGAAGATGTTTGTGGTTGGAATGTATCAAATACCCCTGTTCTTGTGTTAGTAGATCCATTCTTTGAGGAAGTTTGTGGTAATTGCCCCTGACCAATTCCAAAAGATGGGGTAACCACTGCTGCCTGGACCAGAAGTGAGTCAACACAATGATCTTGGGGAATTCCTTCTGAACCTTCAGAAATATCATGGATATTAGTGCAACGTGTGGAAAAGTACACATGAATATTCCTGTCCAAGGAAAAGAAAAGGCATCTGCCTTCCAGGCCTTCTCATATGGAATCCTAGACCAGAATTTTGTCAGCTGATTGTTCAGAGAGGAGACACAAAGGTCTGATTGAGGAACCTCCCACACAGATCAAATCTTGCAGGGAAATAAAGGACATACCACTACGGTAAAAATGTAACTTTAAAAAAAAATGAATAAAAACTGCTAAAACTCGATGTAGCAAATACAGTGCAGGAATAGCTCAAAACATCAAAAAAAAAGGATAAGCGCTTTCAGTTTTCATCTTCATCAGATCCTGCCATAATGGCAAATAAATGGCTATTTAAAGTGCATAAAACCAATCAAAAGCAACCAGGAAATGAAAAAACCTGGAGGGCGTTCCATTCATAAAATAGCAATGTTCCAATAAATTAATTATATGTCACACTCTAGCAAAAAATAGTTTTCATTTCCATTAGAGCACTGAGAAAGTACTAATTTCCGAAAGAGTTCTTTGAAATTCTTCATATAATGCAACTATTTCATGCAAACATTCTATGTATGCCTCCTTCAAGAACTATAACACAAGGGCACATGAACAACTCAATAGCAAGACATGTCCAATCACAACAAAGAATAGCCACTCAACTCCCAATTCTACAAACGGATTGTGCTCCAATCAGCGGTCTTCAAAAACTCTATCAGTCCAATGGAAAGAATGGGAATGGACATATTCTGTCATCTGAAAAAGTAAAGACGTCTGAATGGCTAAGATGACACCATGTAGCCAACCACAGTGGAAAACATACCCTTAACATCCAATGCTGGCATGGCGAAATATGCCAATAAACAACGTTCTAAACTGTAGTCATCCAATCAAATAAATAGAGAAGACGAACTAATGGTCAATCAAAATCATGAAGGCTGACTCTACCTTCTATCAAAAGGGGAAAATATACTCCAATCAAATACGTTCCTAGACTCGTCAACCCAATGCAAGAGGACCTGTTGGCAGCCAAAGGAGTAGAACTTGTAGGTGAATGTCCAAGTTGATAACCAATACTTTTTGATGAGTTGGAGCAATGGGTCTATGATTGGCCCATCAGAGCTTAATGAATTAACCATAACGATGGGAATATGCTTCTTTTAAAAAAAGAACAATGTATGTGAATATAAAAATATAAGAAATACAATGTATTCACAGACCTGTGATGAATCTTAGGGCTAGAATAAATGCCAAATCATTAAAAATAGGCTATAGGGTAAAATTGCTAGGTCAGAGGGGCCTAATAACCCATTCCTTGAGAATTGGTTTAAGGGGTACCATGCCATTTAGTCCTGGAGGGTGATCTGCTCTCAGTTCCATGATCCATTTGCTCTACTCAACTTCAATTCTGTTCCGTAAATCACCTTTTCATATATTTTCTTTTATTTGCATAACTGCCATGAATTTAAAATAATGCATATTGATTCTCAGCTCGAGCGTCTTCTGCGTGGAGACATGCGTGAATGGGCGTACCTTCGTTGAAGGTTGTGTGTCAGGCCTGGCAAGCTGGTACATAAAAATCAACTACCAATCATTAGCGGACCGGCGTTCCGCTGTGGCGACCCCTAACCGGGAAAAGCCGAAAGACACAAATTCAGATTAATGTGATTAAATAGTACACTGGTTAAAATATGATTCCTTATATCCGATAGATGTTGTAGAATGCATTCCTTGAGCATTCTGTTGGTATTGCCAACATAAAAGACTGGGCAGGACTCATAAACAGCTAAATAAATAAAATTTTTGCTTTTGCAATTTACGAAACCTTTGAAGTAGTACTTGTAGCCTGTGTTGGGATGCATAAATTCATTGTTGGTACGTATACTTGAACAAGCTTTGCAGGATCCACATCTCCATGTCCCTGTGCGTTTAGACTCATTTTCTGAAGTGGAGGTCTGATTGTTGGAACACAGCAGCCTCTTTAAGTTTTTCTTATTTTTGTAAGTGAAGTGGGAAGAGTCTCCTACTATCTCCCTGATCTTGGAATCAGATGTTAAAACCAGCCAATATTTTCTTATTACTTCACAAACAGAGCCATTATCACTGCTGTATGTCAAAATGCATCTAAGGGTATTGACACTAGGTTTACTGGCTGATTTGGGTTCACAGTTTGACAGTTTTCATGAGTAAAGGGGGCGTCCTTTATGTGCCCTTAATAATAGAGCTTCTTCTGATGTCATGTTGACATTCTTCTTGTCATAGCCTCTTTTGGCAAAGGCTTCACTTAAGCCTTTGTGTTCATATAAGAACGTCTCTTCCTGCGTGCATAACCTGGAAATGCATGTAACTTGATTGCTGACCAAATTACGAAATATATGTCTAGGATGCATACTGCTTTGATGAAGCATATGGTTTCTCCAAGTGGGTTTCCTGTAAATATTGGTATCAATGCCTCTATTAATATCTAAGTGTAGTTGAACATCCAAAAAATCAATTATCTGGTCTCTAAATTTTAAGTCAAATTTTAGAAAGTGAGTGGTATTATCCAGGAAATGTACAAAGTCTCTAAGGGTGTGTTCATCTCCTTCCCATACAATAAAGATGTCATCCACAAACCTACAATAAAATATAAGTTTGCGGTTCCAAATGCTGCATGTATCCAATTGCCAATCGATTTCCCATTGTGCAAGTACCAAGTTCAAGTAACTATTTGCACATGGGTGCCCATAGCGACACACCATCTTTGCCAATAGTAAGCTTCTCCATAAACGAAGATGTTATTTTCCAGAACTAACTCAAGGAGACTACATGCCAAGCTATTATCAAAGTCAAAGTTACAGGCAAATTTTCTGATGGTTTCAATGCCATATTCATTTGGTATAACTGTGAATAAACTACGCACATCCAATGTGACTAACAAGAGACCTTCATAACTAGATCTTTGTTCCATGGTGGCATACAAATGTTCAAGAAATGTGTAGTGTCACATAGCACAGTTTTAGCTTCTGGAATTAACTTCTTTAGTTAACTTTCTATGAAGACATACAGTGGCTCTGTAACCCATCCTCATCCAGATACTATAGGTCGTATAGGTGGATCGAGTTCATTTTTATATATCTTAGGTAAACCACTCATGGTGGGTTATCATGGGATGGGTGACCTCAAAATAATCAAATTGTTCCTTTGTGATACATCTACACATCAGTTTGTCATATAGGATTTCCTGTATATCCATGACAAATTTCATTACTTTCTTCTTGTCAATCTTAACATAGGTATTACTGTCCTGTAGCAGATCTTCCATTTGCTTGTGATAGTGTTCACATTTCATGACAACTATGGATCCTCCTTTGTTTGCAGGTCTAATTACAATATCCTTTTTCCTCATTAATTCATTTAGGGTTTGCTGTTCATCATGATTCATGTTGTAAATTAATTTCTTATTTCTTCCTTCTCTTAATTCGGCAACTTTATTTTCATAAAGTCGGATAAAAGCATCGACAACTGGATGAAAAATGGGGACAAAAGTACTAGGTTTTTTACAAGCACAGATCCAGATGTTCTCATTAGCTTTGTTGTTTCCAAAAATGTGTTTGAGAGTAACATTCCTTCCGAAGCATTTCAAATCTGTAGTAAACTCACTCAAAGATGAGCGTAATGACGGTAAGAATGACAAGCCTTTCCCCAATAATTTCTTCTGTGCCTCACTTAAAGGACATTGAAAAATGTTAAAGACCAACGAATCTCTAGCATCTTTCTTTTTTAGAATACTATTCTTTTCTTCTTCTCTCTGTTCTCTGTTCTTGGAGACAATGAATTCTTGTTCTGTAATAAAAAAGGTAAGTTCTGAAAAATGGGTGCATGAACGGCACCCTCCTTGGGTTTTGTACCTATCAAGCCAGATGATGCATCCTGAATATTCCTTGCAGTTTCCACAGAGGAATTTGTATACAATCCTGGGGCCAGTTCTAATGAGTCAGCAACTGGGTTTGTGTTATCAGTCATATTGAGTCCTACATTCTCCATATGGTATAGTGCTTTCTCAGTGACTTGTCTGGGTTTATTGTTTGAGAAATGATGCCCTTGTCTATCAGTACTTGAGTGGAATCTTTACCTCCTTTCAAACTCTGAGACTGGTATTTATTTATTTGTTCCTTGTTTATCAGTCTGCTGTTAGCAACACCTGTTTTCTCTCTGGGCAAATCAAACAAATGGCCATTTTTATAATCAGTAAAGTCCCTGGTAAGTTTGTGGTTCTTCACACTTTTTAATTTGTTATCATATATATCAAGCTTGTTCTGCAAATTTTCCAATTTCACAATACAAAATCCATATTCTCAAGTTTACCTTGTTTGGTTTGAATTATAGGTTCATAGGTAGGTACTAGGCGGCATTTATAAGCCTAGCCAGAGTGTGTCAGCTTTCGCCACCCCATTGATTAATTAACTGATCCTCTGTTAAGCAGAGCCAATGAAGTGATCCCAGGGGTGTATTTTCTGTTACCCATCCACTCGTCAAGGTTTCTCTTGAAGAGTGTTAGTGAGGGGCTCTGCCTGATGTAGTTTGGAATTTTGTTCCAAAGCATGGGGAGTCTTTGTGACAGGAATCTATCCCTCCAGCATGTTCTATTTATTGTTGTGGCGAGGTTTAGCTCACTAGAGCGCGTGGCTCGCGGTGACTTGGATTTCTTTAGGTGGAGCATGTCCATCAATTCTGAGTTGGACATGGCTTTGTAAGTCAGGCAGAGATCACCTCTGAGTAAGCGATATGCCACTGAGTACAGCCGGAGTTTTTTCAGTCGGGCTGCACAGGACATATGTTTGAGGCCAGTAATTCTCTTGGTGAGGTACTTTTGTGGTCTTTCCAGCTGTTGGAAGTGTCTTGTGAGGTACATCCCAAATGGGGCATTGTACTCTATGATGGGTCTAATGAGTGACGAGTAGAAGGGCACTATAACCTCTTTATTTCTAGATGCGAACCCTTTAGTAATTAGATGGGCCACATAGAATAATTTCTTAACTACTTTGGCAATATGATTGTCAAAGGAAAGATTACTATCTACCTGGGTCCCCAGATCTCTTATCACCTCTTCTGTATTAAGGGGGCTGCCACCTATGTGGTAATTCGTGGGTGTTTTGTTTTTCTCAAACAGGATGACTATGCATTTTTTGGCATTTAGCTTGAGGCCATGACTTTGACACCAGGTGTCTGCCTCAGTAAGGCCCTTTTGGAGGATGTTTGTGTCAGCTGGAGAGTCAGTTATGGCTCCCAGTTTGCAGTCATCGGCGAACTTGGTTAGCCATAGTCCTCCTGTGTTTGCCTGTACTTCTGAGATGTATATGCCGAACAGTAGGGGTCTCAGGACTGAGCCTTGCAGGACACCACTTGTGACTGGTTTAGAGTCGGACCTGGAGCCCACTATTCTTACCGAGTGAGTTCTGTCTGTAAGCCAGTTGGCAACCCATCTCGTGACGTAGGGGTTATTTGTTCAGGCTGGAGAGTTTTTCTGTAATACCCGAGTGGTGAATGGTGTCAAAAGCCTTGGCGAGGTCAAGGTAGGCTGTGTGAACCACCTTTCTTTCGTCTATGGCCTTGGTGACTGTCTCGAAGAAGTCAACCAGGTTTAGTAGGCATGATTTGCCCTTAACAAAGCCGAACTGAGTCGGGTCAAGTGTTGGGAGGTTCCCAATGTCTTTGTTAATGAGTTCCATGATGATGCGCTCCATTGCCTTGCAGACCAGGCTAGTCAGGCTTATGGGGCGATAGTTACCAGGGTCAGTTGTGGCCCCTCCTTTGTGGAGAAGAATATCCGTTGCTGTGCGCCATTCTATGGGCACGTAGCCTGTGGAAAGGCTGAGGTTGAACAGCGCGTTTAGGTGGGGGGTTAGTTTGTTCTGTAGTTCGTACAAGACGCAGCCTGGGATACCATCTGGTCCCACTGACGCTGTGTTTTTGGCCTTTGAAAGGGCTGTTTTCACCTTTGCGTCTGTGATTTTTGGGACACTACACTTTTACGGTATTGTTGTGCCCCTTTTGGAGGTGAGAGGGGGGTGAAGGTTGCACTGAATCTATCTGCCAGGATGTTGGCAATATCAGTAGGTTCAGTATATTTTGTGCTATTTTGCACTAGCTCAGTGCACATCAGTGAGTTGCCACTTAGATTATTAACATAGCTAAAGAAGTCTTTGTGGTTATCTTTTGAATCCTTGGCTATTTCTCTTTCGAAGTTAGCCTTGGATGATTTCTTGAGGGACCTTAGTTTCTTACTGATACTGATCAGGGATGTCTTTCCTTATTGGGATTTGCTTTTTTTCTGAACTAGTTTCCTCCTTCTATTGTATAGCCTGCTTATGACAGGGGTCCACCAAACTGGTTTCCTTCTCTTAGAGGAGTGAGTCTTTGTTTTGCTAGGGATGGCACGATCCATGCATCCTTGTAGGTGCTCATAGAGTGCATTTGTAAAGGTTCCTGCATCTTGGGCAGCATTATCCTTTAGCTTGGGACCTGTGAAACTTACCACCTCTGACTTAAGTAAGGTGAAGTTTGCCTTAGAAAAGTTTTTTACTATGGTTTCCTTAGTTGGGGGTGGTGGTGGGGTGTGGACATCCAGAGTGATTAGTTTATGGTCTGATCTGGCCAGTGACAGGTTGACCTCCGGTGTGGAACACCTGTCACCCATGTTGGTGATGACCAGGTCCAATATATTTTCACCTCTAGTAGGGGAGTTTACCAACTGGTCCAGGGCATTTGAGTTGATTAATTCCTGGAAGCGCTGGGCCTGGGAGTTTGTACTCGAGTAGTTTTCCCAGTGAATGGTACGGTAATTGAAATCGCCCAATATCAGGGTGTTCGGTAGGACCTTCATGTCTTCCAGAGTCTCCAGAAAGGTGGAGTGGTAGTCCTGGGTTATGGAGGGTGATCTGTAGCAGGCCACAATTTGCACTGCAGATTTGCCCGATGTTAGTTGCACATGAATGATCTCAGAGGTATCATGCTGCGCCACTAACCTGGAGCTGTAGGTATCCTTGATGAATATGGATACACCCCCTTCTTTTGTGTTTCAGTCCATGTTCTGTGGCCGAAATGTGTGGTATCAGTTGTAGCCCAGTAATGCTGGGGTGCTCTCTGAGGAGTGCTTCGAGCGCGTGCATTTTGAGATTTAAACTTCTGGAGTTGAGCAGCATAACCCTCAGTTTTTTGCTAATTGTGCTGTTTATGGAGGTGGGTTTGACTTTTGAGCCTTGCCTAAAAAAGGCATTACAGGGGCAGCAAAAGCCTTGGCCAGTATTCGAAAGCCTAGGGGTGACAGGTGCAAGCCGTCTCTTGTGAAGCAACGCGGCTTGTCGAGCATGTCGTCCCAGGCTGACAGACATTGGATCCGCTTGAATGACACTAGAAGCTTAGCCAATTAATGAAATTGATATTTTTTTCTTTATACTGAGGTATCATTCTTGGTGAAGGCAGGATGCTACTCAGGGTCAGGGTCATACCAGCCTGGGCTACATGATCAGATAGCTCTTCCATGTCTCTTTTCATGTAGTCCAGAGAGGTACGTCTCAGGTCATTCACACCAGCATGAACAATGACAGAGTCATATTTGTACTTGTTCTGGAGTGACCTGAGAGTTTGTGTTATGTGGCGGATTCTGGCTCCCGACAGGTAGCTAACAGTAACCTTCTGCTTGTCCAGCCTAGTGAGTAGGACATCAGTGTGCCTGACTATAGAGTCACCTATTACTTGTGTGATAGTTATGTTACTTCGCCTTAAGGGCTGTGATTGTGTGGCACACTGATTTTGTGTTTTATGTGTTGTCTGGTTTGTGACAGGAGGTGCAAGTTGTTTGGGTGTCTGCTTTGGAGGTCTCTGACGCTTTTGCAGGTTTTTATTTAGAGCCTCTGAGTATGATTTTGTGTATTTATGTGTATTTTTTGCCAGTGCCGTTTTAGTAGGTCTGTGTGCAGCTGGAGGTGTGGTGCAAGTGTTAACCTTCTCCTCTTGACTGTCTGTTCCAGTTTTGGGTGGAGACAGCTTAGTTTCCAGTTTGGCTCTATAACTGCATCTCTCGCATATGTTAGTGTTTTGTGGTAGGAGGAGAGGGCTGTATGTGTACCTGAGGCAGTTGTAACATTGCCTTAGGATACCCAGATTCACCAGCTGGACTGGAGAATACACCTGAAATTGCCCTTTGGTCATGCCTGAATAGTAGGGTGAGCTGCTTAGTCGCTTGGTTGGTGAGGGGTGAATAAAGAGCCTTGCTCTGATGGGCAATCAGTGTCAGGGTATATTAGTGCTTGCTGTTAGGTCTGAGCAAGTGCTGGCTGTAGGATGCTTTTTGAGTGCTTAGGTTGAGAGTTAGACTAGTTTCAACGGAAAAACTGAAGAGGAGACTTAGTGGAGCCAGGAATAATTTAACTGTAGCTAACTGGTGCTGCCTAGTGCTCAAAACTGTGCAAACGCGGTTTTTATAGTAAGGAAATAAAAGAGATAGAAATTAGCCCAAAATGGCCAATAAACTACTAACTTCTGGGCTGGAACCACTCCTCCAGGGACAGATAGGTTGCTCAAAGCTCCCCTCTCTCACAGGTGAACAGAGAAACTTCTTTCTATCCAAGTAAGGTATGGGCAACTCAGAAACTAGTATCACAGCCCTGAATTCAGCACTAGCATGAAAACTGGACAATACTAGCTTAGAAAGGGGGGAAACAAAGAATTTCTTTTTATTTTTTTGAAAAGATAAGGCAAAAACAGTAAAAAAGTACACTTAAAACAGCTTTAAACGACTACAAACGATCAGAAAAGGCTATCACACTTTAGTGTGTAGCCTACAACTGTTAAACAAATTATTTAAACAAAAAACAACTTTTTAAAAGTGCAGGCAGTCAAATAAGTACAATATGTGAAAAAAAACAAGCTTTTAAATCACAATAAATGCTGGAAAATCTGCATTTAGGCAGATTAGATCCGCTATTTGCTCTTCCTCTGGCTTAAAATAATCATCAGTAATTTCATATATTTAAAACTGGTTTCAATGTTTATCGCTTGCCATTTGGCCAGTAGGTCAGGATAGGTGTTGCTGTAGCTAGGCATACACCTAACCCACAGGCCTCAGGGAATGACTTGATGGTGGAGGCAGGCTTCCATATGGAAGCACTGCCATTGTAAGCATTTCAAATGATAGGCTGCATTGTCTACCTCTTGGAAAATCGAATTGAAATCACTGGTGACAAAAGAGTCCAAGGTTGTATTGCTGCTCTCTGAGCCAAGATCGATGGATAAGAGTGGATTCATCATACCTGTAGCAAAGACAGTAAGGGTTTTCAACAAAGTTTTGCTAGTTTGAGATGTTCTCTATTGGATGTAGCCATGTGGGAAGTTTCAGCAGTACTCTCTGCCATGGATGGCGTGGTAAACAAAATGAAAATCTAAGAGAACAAAGAATACAATGCCACTGAAGGTAGTCCAGACAAAACGGAGGACAGCAGGGAAAGAAAGGACATATCACCACAATAAAAACGTAACTATAATAAAAAATGAATAAAAACTCCTAAAACTTGATGTAGCGAATACAATGCAGAAACATCTCAAAGCGTCAGGGAAAAAGGATAAGCGCTTTCAGTTTTCACCTTCATCAGATCCTGCAAAAAATAGTTTTCATTTCCGTTAGAGCAATGAAAAAGTGCTATATGGTGTCATCTTAGCCGTTTAGACGTCTTTACTTTTTCAGATGACAGACTATGTCCATCTCCATTCTTTCCATTGGATTGATAGAGTTTTAGAAGGCCGCTGATTGGAACACAATCCATTTGTAGGATTGGGAGTTGAGTGGCTATTCTTTGTTGGGATTGGACATGTCTTGCTATTGAGTCGTTTATGTGCCCTTGTGTTATAGTTCCTGAAGGAGGCATATATAGAATATTTGCATGAAATAGTTGCATTATAAGAAGGATTACAAAGAACTCTTTCGGAAATTAGCACTTTCTCATTGCTCTAATGGAAATGAAAACTATTTTTTGCTAGAGCGTGACATTTAATTAATTTTTTGGAACATTGCTATTTTATGAATGGAACGCCCTCCAGGTTTTTTCATTTCCTGGTTGCTTTTGATTAGTTTTATGCACTTTAAATAGCCAGTTATTTTTCATTATGGCAGGATATGATGAAGGTGAAAACCAATAGCGCTTATCCTTTTTCTTGACGCTTTGAGCTGTTCCTGCATTGTATTCGCTACATCGAGTTTTAGGAGTTTTTATTCATTTTTTTATTAAAGTTACGTTTTTACCGTGGTGGTACATCCTTTCTTTCCCTTCTGACCTCCCTGTTGTCTGGACTACCTTCAGTGGCATTGTATTCTTTGTTCACGCACAGATCAAATCTTGGAAGACCCCTGATCTAGTTTGCATTCGTGAGCATCTGCCTTTGTACTGCTCAGCTTGTCCCCCACACAGATCTGCTCCAACCGAATGAAGGATGCCTGCAGAGTAAGTTAGTGCTGTAAAACTTTATATCATGCTAACATGGCTTATCTGCACAGGGAGTTCCCCCAGTGACTGTCTATGTATCACATCACTGTGGTATTTTCTGTAACTACCTGAAGAGATCCTGGGGACCAAAGGTGATTCAGAGTGTTCAGGGCCTTGATAAGAGCAAGCATCAGTTTTATGTGTATGTGCTTTGATCTGTCTTTGTTGTCCCAGATACCCTGCACTTTTATCCCCCTTGATACTGCTCTCCAAGTGAAGTCCAAGGCATATATGGTGGCTGATTGCTTTGGAGCAGCATAGGTGAATGGAAGACCTGGATTTATGGATATTTGATGTCTCTGCCAAGTGATTTTTCTTTTAGCAAATCCCAGCACTGGAATCTGAAAAGATAATGGGTGTTGGTGTTGGGACCAAAGAGACTTCAGATACCACTGTATTTTTCTCATGTGGAATCTTGCCAGAGGTGTCAAGAGAATCACAGATGCCATGAAACCCAGAACCTTAAGGTATTCCCTCACAGTGACTGAAGACAAAGTGGAGAACACCTGAAATAGATCTAAATATAAATCCATTGTTTCCTGTGTAAGAAAAGCTATTTGTTCTTTGTTGTTTAGCAGACACCCCAGGAACACAATGTTGTATGATGGAGTAAAAAAAAATATATAGATTTTTTTTCTTTCAGTCCCAGCAAGTACAGGATATCTCTCTCCCAAGTAAGAGATTCCTGAAACTTTGAAAATGACTCTGCAAAGATACGCAAGTTATCTAAATATGAAAAAAGTGTGGATACATTGTAGCCTGCAATAGGCTACAACAGGAGTTAGACACTTTATGAACACTTTTGGAGCAGTGTATAGCCCAAATCACAAATCAGATAATGATAATGTGATCTAGACATACAAAATCTTAAAAAATCATCTGAAATCTGGATGTATAGGAACGTGATGATAAGCATCTTTTAAATGTAAGGTTACTACAAAACTCAAATGAGGAAGAAGGGACATGAAGTGAAACCATTTTTGACCTTGAGCACTATCACATACTGGTTTAGGAAAGAAAAATCAAGAACTGGTCTCCAGGCAATTTATTTCACTAAAAACATTCTTGAATAAAATTCACTTCACAGCTGGGAAGGAGGAATTGCTTCTATTTTCCTCATGACAGCATGCATTGTAGGACAAGAGGAAACTAAAGGGATTTGTCTGGTGGATGAGGAGGAATTCTCTGGAAAGGAGGAATTTCTTCTCACTGCCATTTGCAGCCTTGCTGGATTAGCCTCAGAGCCCATTTGTCTGAAACAATCTGTTGCCAAAGAGTGAGAGAAATGGCGAACCAGACTTTCTGGAAGGGATAAGGGATCTCCAGGCTGGGAAGAAGAGGGAAAACAAAGTACCTTACATAGTCATTCTACCTCCCTGCCATTATTTTTTAAACTTCTGCTTACTAGCATTCTGCTAAGACTGTTTATTTTGATTTTTTGCCAAAACCAGATGACAGAACAGAAAATTCCTTGGAAAACTTGGAGAACAAGGGAAAAAATCTGAGAGATTCCCTGAATCAGCTTACCTCTCTCATCACATTTTGATAACCTCTGCAGCACAGGAATCAAAAACTAAATCCCCATCCAAAGGAGAATTCACAATATAATTTTTCCTTCTTCTGGGAGGTTCTGAAAATGCAGCCAGGCAAACTTCCTTAACACAGTATTAGTGGCAACATACCTAGATGTACTATCTACAGTCACATACAAACTTTAAAGAATGAGTACTTACCTGAGAAATGGAAGAAACTAAAACACACACAAACCAGATTTTTCATCATAAGAGGGGACCACACATAAAATATTTCTCATACTTTCACAAGTAGTAAGAATAAACTTTAATACATGAGTCTGACAATTTAAATTTCTAAAAATTAAAGCTGCAGAAGCACAAATTTGATCCCCAGACTTATTACTTCACCATCCTTGTCTGAAGAAGAAGAAGAAGGATTAGAATTAACAAAATGATTGGCAGCAGCTGGATTAACTAAAGCTATACTTGCTGAGTCAAGTCTGAGATGAGTGTATAAAAACTTGAACAACTAGGAAACTCTGCTTTCTTAGGTGCAGCAGGTTGGCCGTCAGGGAAACCACAGGCTGTGACAAACACATCCTTCAATGCTGACAGTACTCAAGGTTACCACCTGTCCCACTTTGCGAGGGACAGCCCCTCTTTGGGGAGATGTGTCCTGCAAAAAAGTTGTAAAAATGGCAAATGTCCTGAGATTTTAGGACAAAATTATTTCCTATATTTTATGTAATAGTTGCATAAAACAGTTATTCTGTACCTGAAACGCCTAAGTGTTATAAGAAACAGAATAAGCAACTAAAATGCTACAAGAATAATCTTTTATTTATGCAAAAAAGTGAAGTTCTGTCCTTTGTACTGGCCGTGGGTATGTTTCGGCCTGCAAAATCTGATGTTTGTACCAAAAATGTCCCACTTTGGGCATTTGAAAAGGTGGCAACCCTAACAGTACTGGGGGATGGATGAAGGTTCTAGGAATTCCAGTTGTAACAACTCATAATATTTTCTGAGGGACTAAGAAACCTCAGCATTGTACCACTGGAAAAAAAATGGCACTTTCTGGATATAGTCTCACAGCACGAGAATCCATCACAGGAAGATTCAGATACCATGCTTGCCTCTGAATCTGAATGAGAAATCTAACGAGAAAAATCTATATCTGTTACATCTCATTCCTCCACAGATTCAAAATCTTGAATCTCTTCAGGAAAAGAAGAATATTGTTTTCTTTTACAATAAATCACATTTTAAGAAGGGTCATTAGCCTGTACAAGACCCTGAGCCAGTCCTAATAAACTGCTCCTGCCCAGAGTAACTGGGGCATAAGAAAATAAATGTTTAGTTTTCTGTTTCAATTTGGCATGAAAGTTGGAGGAAATAAGTTTATTTATGGCAGCAACAGCTTCCCCAGGGATGGGCACAACATCCTGGCTATCCAAGGGCACCTTCTCTGCCCATTCTCTCATGACCAACAATAGTGGCTCTCCCTTGCCCACTGTGGGAAGCCCAATAACTGCAGAGGACATGGCTAACATCCAGTCCTTACTGGCTGTATGGGTAACACGAATGGTATCTGGAGAAAAATATGAGTGGTCTCAGAAGCCAGCTTTGGCCATAGAGAATCACCCACCTGTGGCTGAGGCAAACAACTAGCTTTCTTTGGTGGCAAAGGCTGTTTAATTAACTTTTTCTTTTTCTTCTTGTGGCTGGAAGAAGGATTGAAGGGGTTTCAGAAGTTTGTTTCATGATCAAGTCAAATAAAAAGTTATGTACTTACCATAACGTTCCATCTGTGTTGTCCATTTTCATTCTTCCTCAACTGATGAGTTTGGATCCAAGACGCAGATCCATCTGGGCTACTTCTTCCAGATCATTAGATCCTAGAACTCTCCAGTTCCTCCCTTTACCCATAATGTTCCACCAACTTAATGTACCTCAGATCAAGTTTGCTGCCCCTATATGTAAAAGGGCAACCAACAACAGAAAAAGGTAGTGGTTGAACAGAAAAAAAGCAGCTGGAACTCAAACAAGGAAATGATGTTTCTATACAACTCTTAGATCTTTCTAGAAGCACACAAAAGGAGGGGGTAGGTGAGAGGGAAGCTGTGGAAAAAATAAAATGGACAACACATATGGAATGTTAAGGCAAGCACATAACTTTTTAATCTGATGTTGTCATTTTCATTCATTCCTCAACTGATGGGACACAGTCCTCAGCTACTGTAAACCTGGGAAACCTCTAAGGAAGGTTATTCCAGAGCACTGGTGAGCCAAATGCCACTCTATTCCTAGAAATCAAATCCAGCTGGTAATGTGAAATAAAAAGTATGTGGATTAGCCCAAGTTGCAGCTGCACAAATATCATCCAAGGATGCTCTGGACCAACAAGCCGAAGAAACTGCAATAGATCTTGTTGAATAGGTCCTAGGAGGTTTTGGTAAATATAAACCTAATTTGCCATAGACAAAGGTAATACAATCAGTTAACCATAACTTAACTATAGATACTGGATTACCTAATCTGGTAGGAGAAAAGGAAAGAAGCAACTGGTCGAATTTCCTACAGTCTCTGGATCTATGAAAGTAGAAGCAAAGTTGTCTATGCACATTGAACAGATGTAACTTATACTCTCCTTTGTTAGACAAATCAGGAAAGAAAATTGGGAGATTAATGACCTGGTTAATATACGACTCAGAAGCTACCTTGGCTAAGAAAAAGATGGATTAGTTCGTAGTGACACACTGTTCATGTGAAAAATCAGATAAGAAGGTTTTGAAGATAGCGCCTGGAGTTCAGATACTCTTCTAGCTGACATGATAGCCAATAGAAAAATGTTTTTTTCCAAGATAGAAATTTTTGGTCAGCTTTGGCTGAAGGTTCATAGGGAGGCCTGAAGCATTAAGTTTAAATCCTAAGGTGAAGTAAGATCTTTTAATGGAGTTCTAAGCAAAAAATCTCCCTTGAGAAAGGCCTTGCATAATTTAGAGGAGGCTAATGTAGGATTATTTTCACGCATGTGGAAATTAGAAAAGGGAGACAACTGAACTCTAACAGGGGAAACACTAGCTCCTTCAGTAAAGACTGAGTCTAAAAATTCGAGGATAGATAGTACAGGAGCCGAAAAAGGGTTCAGGTCTTTGCTAAGGGCCCAGAAAAAAAAGAAGTTATGTCTTACCATAATATTCCATCTGTGTTGTTCATCTTCATTCATTCATCACTGATGGGTTCGGTTCCGACACCTCGGAATCGAGTCGGCCTTTTTACCAAGCTCGCGCCAGCCAAAAAAACTCTTGAGCTAAGTCTCTACCCAGAATGCCCTTCTCCCTGTTACCTCAGATCGAGTTTGCTACAGAAAAAGAAGTAAAGCCATGGCCACTTCTGCGCAAATACCCTAGGGCACCACTTAGACCCAAAGCATCCTCCAGGAGCCTTTGGAGAGGGAAGGAGGGTGGGAAGTGATAAATGAAAGAAGATGAACAACACAGATGGAACGTTATGGTAAGACATAACATCTTTATCTGATGTTATTAATCTTCCTTCCATTCATCACTAATGGGACAGAATCCCAAGCTACCTTGAGGTCCATGGGCAGTCCTTATGGAAGAACATTCCTGAGTACCACTAAGCCGAAGGCAGCTCTCCCTCTGGAGAGACCAAGTCCAATTTGTAATGATTGATAAAGGTATGAGGCTTAGCCCAAGTAGCTGCTGTGCAGCTGTCATCCATGGAAGCCCTCGAATCGAAAGCTACAAATGTTGCCACAGATCTAATGGAGTGAGCTTTAACTTTTGGCACAGGTTCATTACTGAGGGAATAGATGAAACGTACGCAGTCCCTTAGCCATTTTGATAATGTAACCTTGGAAACAGTCTCTCCCATTCTGGGCCCAGAAAAGGAGATGAAAAGCTGTTCAGATTTACGGATAGGTTGGGTCCTGTCTAGGTAAAATCTCAATTGTCTATGTACACCTAAGGAGTGAAGGTAGTACTCTCCTCTACTGGCAAAATTCAAAAAGAACACTGGTAGATCAATGGTCTGCTTTACTGAGAATTCAGATTTGTCCAAAGTGATACTCTGTCTTTATGAAAGACCAGATAGGGCATCTTGATACACAATGCCTGTAACTCCGAGACTCTTCTGGCAGATGTGATGGCTACCAAGAACAAGGATTTCCAAGACAAAAACTTTAGGTCACACTTTGCAGCAGGTTCAAAAGGTTTTTGGGTCAAAGACTGAAGGACTAGAGTGAGGTTCCATGGTTCTATTGGCTGTCTGACAGGAGGCCGGTTATGAGAGGTCCCCTTGAGGAAAGCCTTGCAAAGGCATAAAGAGATAAGAGGGGTGCCATCTATATCATTGCGGAAATTGGAAACTGCCGCTAGATGTACTCGTACTGTACAGGCAAAGGCTCTATTATCAAAAAACTTAGCCAAGTATTGAAGTATCACAGTTACTGGAGCTGAATAAGGGTCTAGCATGTTATCCTTGGACCAGATGGAGAACCTTTTCCATTTATCCTGATATAGTCTTTTGGTGGATGGCTTATGAGAGGCCAGAACGATGTTTTGAACAGGCGAGGAGAGATTAGCTTGCCTGGCGATTAGTGGAAGTGGAGAAACCAAGCTGTCAGCTTGAGACTGGACAGATTTGGGTGACTCAACCCTTGGGGATGAGTAATCAGATCTGGTAGAGGGTCCAGAATAAACGGCAGGTATACTAGGTGAGGCCGAAGGAAGGGGAACCAAACCTGTTGTGGCCAGAAAGTACAGCTGTGTACACTTACCATAAATGTAGATGTTCGAGTGTATTCACTGTTGCAGTCATCATATTTGGGTTATCCCTGCCAGGGTAGCAATCGGCCGGCCTGAATACCAGAGGCGTAGTATTTCTGCATCGGTTGCTGATGTTTCAGGACTGACATCAGGTCGTCAGTAGTATAAAGTAAGGCAGCCAATGCCATTACATCAGTTTTTCTTGCCCTGTCAGGAGCCCTCAAGTGGGGGCCAGGTTATGGTGGAAAAAACCCACCAGTAGAAAGTAAATACCAAACTGTTCCTTGTAATGAGAGAGAGAGAGAAAGAAAGAAAAGGGGGGGTGGAGGGAGGGAAATCAGGACTTCAACAGTGAATACACTCGAACATCTATATTTATGGTAAGTGTACACAACTGTACTATGTTCTTCGTATTTCACTGTTGCTGTCATCACACTTGGGTTGATTCCCAAAGCTGAGGAAAAGGGTGGAGGCAGTCAAGGAGACTAGTGGCTGGCTAGGATGCCCTGCAAGACTGCAGTGGCAAAGCCTGTCCTGGATGTGAAGAAGATAGGCAGGTGGTAATGCTTGGTGAAAGGATGTCCCTGGTGGGGACTCCTCTGAGGAAAGCTGCAGAGGTGGAGGCTGCTCTGGTGGAGTGAGTCCTGACCCCCTTTGGGGGAGGTTTTCCATGTTGCTTGTAACAGAAATGGATGCAGTGCGCTATCCATTTGGAAATTGTTTGTTTGGAAATGGCTTTGCCCTCTGCCCCTGCAGCAAAGCTAACCAGTAATTGATCAGACTTTCTGAATGATTTAGTCCTGTCTAGATAGAATCTGAGCTATCTGTACACATCTAGAGAGTGCAGGATCCTTTTCCCCTTGTTTTGTGGGTTAAGGAAAAAGGTGGGCAAATGAATGGATTGGTTGAAAGCCACACTGGACACCACTTTGGGCATGAAGGATGGGTTAGTCCTGAGGGAAACCCTGTCAGCATGGAAGATGATGAAGGGCTCCACAGCCATGACTGCTTGTAGCTCGAAGACTCTTCTGGCTGTAGTGATGGCCAGAAGAAAAGCTGTTTTCCAGGAGAGGAATTTTAACTCTGCTGAAGATGCTGGTTCAAAGGGGGGCAGGGTGAAGTTTTCCAACACAATGTTAAGGTCCCAGCTGGGGGGTGCTCTTCTGGGTAGCCTCAAGTTGCTAGCCTCTCTTAGGAATTGTTTGATCAGAGGGTGCTCAGTGTGGAAATGAGCAGGGATAGCAGAGGCATGAATTTTAATAGAGGAAAAAGAGAGACCACTGTGTAGCAGGTCAACTAGGTAATCCAGGATGAGAGTAAGGGAGGGCTGTGCCATATCGGCTCCCTTAGCCTGAATCCAGGTGCAGAACCTTTTCCAGTTGTCAGCATAAGACTTTCTAGTGCTAGGGTGTCTGGCCTCACATATAACATCTGGAACCTGTTTACTGAGGTTGGCAGATTGATCAGTGGTCAGGGAATAAGCCAGGCTGCCAAATTGAGGGTCTGCAAGTGGGGATGCAAGAATTCTCCTTCCCTCTGGGTCAGGAGGGTTGGGATCTGAGGGAGATGCCATGGTGGCAGTAGGGACAGGCTGCACAGCAGTGGGTACCAGTGCTGGTGAGGCCAGTCTGGAGCAATAAGAATTGTCCTTGTTTTTTCCTCCCTTATTTTGAGCAGTACCCTGGTGATGAGAGGTAATGGAGGAAATGCATAAACCGATAGGTTGACCCAGGGGAAGGATAGGGCATCCACTTTCCAAGCCATGCAGTGATGCTCCCTGGTGCAGAACTTGCTGAGCTGATGGTTGGTGTGGGAAGCAACGAGGTCAACCTTTGGGGAGCCCCATTTCCGAGTTATTAGAGTGAAGGTTCTCTTGTCTAGCTGTCACTCGTGTGGGTGCAGAAGATTTCTGCTTAAGTGGTCTGTCAGAGAGTTTAGAGAACCTGGCAGGAATTGTGCTAACAGGTGGAGTTGCATGGCAACAGCTATGTGCCAAAGGGTCATAGTCAACCTGCATAGAGGGTAGGAGTAAGTCCCTCCATGCTTGTTGATATACCACATCACAGTGGTGTTGTCTGTTTTGATCAGGAGAGCCCCTGGGGAGAGAAGGGGCCTGAAAGCTGTCAATGCATGCTGGACAGCTAACATCTCTTTCTGGCTGATGTCCAGATGGATTTGCTGTGGGCTCCATTGGCCCTGTATGCACCTGCTGTCCAGGTGTGCACCCCAGGCATAGTCTGATGCATTTGTGGTGAGGGTCTGGGTGGCGGGGGATGGTGAGAAAGGTAGTCCCTTGTTGTGGGAGCATGCTGCTGCCCACCAAAGAAAGTCTTTCCTTAGGCAAGGTATCATTGGTATAAGAGTTTCCAGGTCTTGACAGTATTGACACCAAAGGCTTTTTAGGTACCACTGAAGTTTCCTCATATGCAGTCTGGCATATGGAATGAATAGAATGCAAGATGCCATAAACCCCAGAGCTTGCAGGATTTTCCTTGCAGATAACTGGGGTCTGGTGGCTAGTTGAGAGAAGTAGGCTGTTAGGTAAGTTTTCTTTTCTGGTGTAAGGAATGCCATCTGGGAAGCTGTGTCCAGGCTTGCTCCCAGGAATATAATCCTTTGGGTGGGTACCAGTTTGGATTTCTTTTCATTGATAGTGTACCCTAGGGAGGTCAGTAGGGACTTTACAAAGGTCAGGTGCTTGATCAGCTTTTCCTGACTGTCTGCCTGAATTAGACAGTAATCTAAGTATGGGTACATTTGGATATTCCTTTGTCTGTGAAAGACAATGGCGGCAGCCAGACATTTTGTGAAAATTCTGGGAGCAGTAGATAAGCCAAAGGGAAGTGCAGAGAACTGAAAGTGCAGAAATACTGCCCTGAAACGTTGATATTTCCTGCATGATTCCTTGATAAGAATGTGGAGGTAGGCCTCTTTTAGGTCTAGGGTGGCTAGCCAAGCATCCTTGGAAAGCATGGGTAGCAGTTGCTGGAGGGTGAGCATTTTGAATTTTGGTATCACCAGAAAGGTGTTTAGAATGGATAGATTCAGAATGGGGTGCCAGGTGCCCTCTTTTCTGGGTAAAAGAAAAAGTCTGGAGTAGAAACCTTGGCCTATCTGATCTGCAGGAACGTGTTCTATTGCCCTCATACAGAGCAGGGAAAGGACCTGCTTTTTTGCCTCTGCCCACTGGTTTGGAGGTAGATATGGGAACCGTTTTGGGGTTGGAAGGGCGTGGAAAGAAAATTTGTATCGCTGGGACATTATGTTGAGGACCCAGTGGTCATTGGTAATGCTGGCACAGGTGCTTGCGTGAAAGGAGAGTTTTCCTCCTAGGGGTAAGAGCAGGTGGGCAAAGGGAGGAGGTGGGGGAGGAGAGTCATTGTGAGTTCTTACTATGAGGGGGTGGCTTACAACTCCCTGGTTTTGAAGTGGAGGAATTCCACTGTTTTGATCTCTGCATTCCCTGTGGCTGCTGTCTGTGAGGTCTGCTTCCCTGGGGTCTGGGCTGAACTGACCTGCTTGGAGCAGGAAAGGACCAGTGCTTGGAGGGGCAATGCCTGCTGAACCTGGCTGGACCTGTAGGAAATCCTTAACTGCCTGCACAGATTTAGCTTTTTCTTCCATCTTTTTTAAGACCTCCTCTGCCTTAGTGCCAAATAAGTTGTCTTTGTGCAAGGGTGCATCCAGTAATTTAGATTTAACATGGTCTGGCAAGGGCTGTTCCTTAAGGCATGCATGCCTTCTAAGGACTGAACCGGTGACTGCTGCCCTGCAAGAAGCTTCTAGGGAGTCAAAACCATAGTGTAAGGTGTACTTAGTTACTTGACTTGCAGAATGCATTAACTCTTGTAACTCTTTAGATTCTGTACAAGCAGGAAAGGAAGACACTTTTTGTTTGAGGAGTTCCAGGGTATGTTGCTGAAATTTTAGCATATGAAACTGGCAATTTAGTGCTCTGATAGCAATAGTAGAAGAGGTGTAAACTTTTTTACCCCATCTGTATAGTGCTTGGGAATCCCTATCTGAGGTGGTGGGATTCTTAGCAGAGGTTGCTTTAATTCCTTTAGGCCCTTGAGAAATTACCTCAGGATCAGCAGTAGGATTTTTGAAAGAAATAGGTGTCAGTCAGGGACTCTGTAATACCTGTCAGGTTTTCTGAGTGCAGGAGGGAGGGTGTCAGGAGTCAAACTGGATTCCAGGAAAACATCGTCCACAACATCCAGGACTGGGGGAATGGCCAGGGGTCTGTGCTGTGGAAGATCTAAGAATTCTCTGAGTCTCTTTTTAGACTGAGGGTAGTCCTGACATTCGCATTGGAAATGCTCCCTTAAGGTATAAGGGGTTCCCCAAAGGAAAAATCCTCGGGTGGAGAGGCTGAAGGAATGGAATCCTCTACATCAGAATCCTCATAAGCAGAGAGGGGCTGCATGTCTTCATATTGAGATGCATCAGAGTCATCAGACTCCTGTTCAGACAAAACTACTGGGGACAGACCTCTTTTTCTTTTGGAAGGGGTAGCTTGACATCCCCGATCAGCATGATATGGTCTTCCGCCATTTTAAGCATTTGAGACTGAGGCAAGGAAGCAGGTGCCTGAGATTGGGACGTCGATTTCTTGGGTGTGGTTCATACCCTGGGCCTTAGAAACTTGGTAGTTTTCGAAAGAACGGTAGACGCGAAGGAAGTCATCGGTTCGTGTCAAGAATCAGTAGTGCGAAGTACTTCCTCGGAAGCTGGTGCCTGCTCAGCAGCTCCGGACCCATCCATGGGATCCTTAGTCAAAGAAGAGTTTTGCGGCATACCAGACTCTGAAAGTGGGCATCAGGGGCTGCGAAAGTGCCTCACTGAGGACCAGAGAACTGACAACTAGCTTAACGGAAGACTCGTTGGTAGTTTTGGACCTGTGAGGTCTGCCTCAGATGGCTTACCGAAGCCATATCAGAATTTGAGGACTGTAAGCGAAAATATCTAGCTACAATAAGGGCCCGACGACGTATAGTTTTGGTGTTAAACAAAGCACAAAAGTGACAGTGAGGGATATCGTTGTCTGGGCCTAAGCAAATGACGCAGTAAGAATGAAAGTCTCGGTGTGGTATTTGCTTTCCACAGGTGAGACAATTGTTAACTTTTTCTAACATCGGTTAGTGCAAGAAAAAAGGATCCCCAATGGGGTACTTAGCTTTAGAAGACTTCAGCTTCAGTTTGGAAGACGAAACTCAGGTAGCAGCCAACTGGCACTCGTGCGCCCTGCTTCTGCTTCGGGCTCATCAGCAAGAAAGACTGATGTAATGGCATCGGCTGCCTTACTTTATACTACTGATGACCTGACGTCAGTCCTGAAGCGACAGCAACCGACGCAGAAATACTAAGCCTCTGATATTCAGGCCAGCCAAGGGCTACCCTGGCAGGGATAACCCAAATGTGATGACTGCAACAGTGAAACATGAAGAACATCGGGGCTATGAGGATCATCTTACATCTCAACCTAAGAGTTTTCTTTAGAAATTGTGGAATCAGAGGGATGGGAGGATAAGGGTAAAGAAGTTCCGTGGATCAGAGCGTCGCTCGGTGACTCCCCTGTGGGGGAAGTACGGCAAAATACCTGCTGCACTTGTTGTTTGATGGGGAGGTAAACAGACTGCAGCAAGGCTGGCCCCAGTGGCTAAAGATTTCTGACGCCACCTCAGGGTTGAGAGACCAGTCGTTAGGCATGAGGATGCATCTGCTCAGTTTGTCTAAAATCACGATGGAGCTCCCCGGGATATGCATTGCTATCAGAAAGCAGTTAGAAGCTATCACCCACTGGCAAATTCTCATGCCTTTTCGACATAGGAGGTAGGACTTGGTTCCTCCTTGCTTGTTGATATACCAGACCAGTGACATACTGTCTGAATGAATTGAAATTGGCCCAGAAGAGAGAGCCGAATGGAAGGCCTGCAACGCTAACAGCACAGCTCTCAGTTCCAGAACATTTATATGCAGGTGGGCCTCTGAGGTGGACCATGTGCCTTGGTCAGTCTTTCCATGGAAATGGCCCCCCCCACCCGATCGGGGAAGCATCCATGATCACAATGGCTGTGGGCTGAGGGGACTGAAATGGGCAACTCCAAAGTTCTACGTCTGGCCTCATCCATCAAAGGAGGTCCTGTTTGCAGGAGTTGGTTATTCTAATCTGGTAACTGAGGGGATGATAGTTTGGGAACCATTGACAAAGAAGGAGCCATTGCAGGATCCGCATATGTAGCTTTGCTAGAAGCACTATTGGGATTGAAACTGCCATAGAGCCTAAGGCCTGAAGAACTTCCCTTGCTGAGACTTTTGTTTGTGAGAGTATCACCCAAAGTTGAAGCCTCAATCGATGGAGTCTGTGAACTGGGAGTGATACCAGACAGGACTGAGTATTGAACACTGCTCCAATGAACTCTATTTGTTGTGTAGGAGTAAGGTTTGATTTCTCCCAATGTATCGTTATTCCCAATAAATTTGCCAGAGAGAGAGAGTATAATGCAGTGCTGTTACCAGAAGATATCAAAAGTTTTCCACAGAAATATCAAATAAAGTTCCACTTGGCTGAGAGCTCTGCGTAACAGGGAGAAGGCCATTTTGGTTAGAGACTTAGCTTGAGAGTTTTTTTGGCTGGTGCGAGCTTGGTAAAAAGGCCGACTCGGTTCCGAGGGCTCAGAACAGAACCCATCAGTGATGAATGGAAAGAAGATTAACAACATCAGATCAGATCTTTTCCATTTACTCTTGTAATTTTTTCTAGCAGAAACCTTATATGAAGAAAGCAAAATATGATGGACCGGACAGAGAGCCTGGGCTGTCTAGGAATTAGCAGAAGTAGAGAAACCATGTGCTTAGTTTGAGGCCTGTTAAGTCTGGATGAGTCATGTCTGTTGGGTGAGATAGAGGGTCTGGAGTTGGATCCAGAACCCATGGTGGATACAGAAGATAAGGTCAGAGGAATGGGAACCAAATCTGATGAGGGCAAAAGGAAGCAATGATGATAACTGTGCTCTTCTACTAAATTGCTTTCTGAAAAAACGTGGGAATTAGAAGCAAGGGTGGAAACACATACAGGAGTCTGGAAGGTCAATGTGGAGTAAACCATCTCTCAGTGACTCCCCCAATGGATCAGGGTGAAGAAACTGCTGCACTTGATGGTGAGGGGAGAGCCAAAAAGATCACAGCATGGTTGGCACAACTGACTGAAAATTCACGCTGTCACACTGACATTGAGACCACTCATGAGGCATCAGAATGGACCTGCTTAACTTGTCTGCAATCATGTTGGATTTCCCTGGGATATGCATTGCTATTAGAAAGCGACTGGAAGAGATCGCCCATTGCCACACGCTCATAGCTTCTTAACAAAGAGGGTAAGATCTGGTTCCTCCTTGTTTGTTAATGTACCAGACTACTGGCATGTTGTCCATCTGTATCGCAACTGTCCTGGATGGCAGAGTATCTTAAAATGCCTGCAATGCAGGACGAACAACTCTCATCTCCAGGACACTGATATGTGTCTTGGCCTCTTTGGGGGACCATGTGCCTTAAATTATTCTTCCCAAGTAGTGCCCCCCCCCCAAGCTGGGAGGTGTCCATGGTCACCATGGGCTTGGGGAGGGTTAGAACAAACAGATAGCTTTCATGGAGCTGGTTTAAATGAATCCACCAAAGAAGATATCTTTTACACGCTTAAGTGGTCTTGACTGGCATAGATAATGGATGTTGGAGAACGGACCACTGAATCGACAAAGTCCATTGAAGGAATCTCAAATGGAACCTGGCCAACGGTACACGGGTAACAGCATATGCCATGGACCCCAAAGCCTATAGTATTATTCCAGCTAGAAGGGATGAATTCTGTATCACTTTTTTGTCTAGTTGAGTGGAGGGAAGAGAGGCTATCTGACTGATTGTGCTCAAAAGGGCATCTACGAAATCAAGACTTTCAGTTAGGGTTTGTTGAGAGTTGTTGTAACTGATTTTTTTTTTTTAAACAAGAAACACTTTCATTACATTATCACGTATGACACAGGCAATGTTAGATTTATATAAATGAAAAGAAATTATAATGACACAATCTCAGTAGCACACATTATGCTTTCTAAACCTTGCTGAGACAACTGTAGCTGCGAACATTATGCATTACTTTTAATATATTCTGTCATTGTTAGTCAATCATTACATAGCTCATTCAAATCATGCCTTCTTTTAAACCTCCTTCCTCCTCTGTATGTATTAATCCCACATTTCCCATTTTTCCTATGTAATTTGCTCTTACCCTTTTCTAAAGACCCAGTTCCAGTTGTTTTATTGCTGTTACTATCTTTGCTACTTCTAGTAAAGGTGGTTTAGACTGATTTCCATTTTCCATTAATTGCTTTTTTGGCAACCATCATAATTAGACTCAGCAAAGCCTTACTATGTCTAGGCAATTCTAATTCTGTATCATAGCTCAAAAAATAATTTCCCTAGTTACCCCAATTTGTTCACCTAGCATCTCTGACAGAGCAGTCTGGAGGGAATCTTTAAAGTCTGCCAACTCATTACACTCCCAGAAAATATGTTCACAGTTACCTCTTTCTTCCCCATCACACCTCCAACATTTGCTGTCAACCTGAGGAAAAATTCTTTGGAGTCTGCTTAGGGTACAAAAATACCTATGTAAACACTTCAAGGCAAATATCCTAAATATTCTAGATTTTGTTGCATATTTGGGAAACATACATATATCCCTCCATTGTTTGTTTGTGAATTGCTTACCTAATCTCTCTTCCCAATTCTTCCTACTCTCCTCTAATTGATTCTTATAGTTATCATGTAACATTTTATATGCTCTGCTAGTTATTCCTTTCTTAATAGCAACTTCTGTTCTAGATTCTACTAAAAACTCTCCAGTGCTGGTCTTTCATTTAGGGCCACCTTATTTCCTTCTCTTTGCCTATACTCTGGTATCAATCCTTGATATGGAAGGCAATCTCTAGCCTGCCGTCCAAATGAGTTCTTGATGTCTTCTCATTTTATTACCTTTCCCTCTCTAGTTATTTGCTCCCAATACCTTGGTTCCTTTGCCAGTTTTCTCCAATATATTCCTTTCTCCTCTTGCCTATTGTTGGTATCCCTAATTGAAGTCATCCCTATTGGCAGAATCTGCTTTCTCCATTCCCATGCTGGCTTAGTTTTTAGATGACCTTCTGCTACTTTATGAATATAATGTTCTGTATGATTATCATTGTTCCCCTTAAAAGTCTGCATCCAAAATCCCAGTCTCTCCGTGTTACTTGAGCTTATCCTCTGTTTCATCATCATCTCTCCACTTTAAATTATAGTTTTCTGTCTGTGCTATGTATGGGAGCCTTAACTGTGTTGCTCTGAAATACCCCTTCAACTTGGGTAATCCCAATCCACCCTACTTTATTGGAAGAATAAGCTTAACCTACTTGAATCTTGCCTTCTTCCCTTCCCAGATAAAATCCTTCAGCTCTTTATTACTTTCCACAATTTCTGCTCTGATTGATAAAAATATGTTAGACCTGTGTATAAGACTTAAGGGAATAAAAACATTTTTAACAGCTTGTGTCTTACTATCGATATCCATATAACAGAGCTTCCATTTTCTCAGTTTTTGTATTATCTTTTGTTTAGTCTCTTCCCACATATTCTTAGCTGCCACTCCTAAATCCTTCATTTTATCATTTCTCCAAAAATATGGATATTGTTGAACAAATTCGTATGTAGGTACATAATTTACCACTATTGCTTTTGTTTTAGCTTCATTAATTTTGTATCCCGAAAAGGTATGAAACTGTCTCAATATGTTCCACAGCACTGTAATGCCCCTTTCTGGTTTTGACAGGTATAATATAATGTCATCTGCAAATAGAGCCAGCTTTTCTTGACTACCATACCAATTATATCCTTCAATTTCTGAGTGTCTTATTTTCTTTGCCAGTGGTTCTAAATGCAATGCAAATGACAAAGGTGAGAGAGGACACCCCTGCCTGGTTCCTCTGGTCAAGCAAAGATTATCAGAGAGGATCCCACCCACTTTAATTTTCACCTCCAATCCTTCATATATCCTCCTAATCAACCTTATAATTTTATCAGGGAATGCAAATGCTTCCATTGCTCTGCACATAAAATGCATGCTTTCTCTACACCAAATCCCACCAGCAACAATGGTATTTTCTTACATTCTGCTTCCCTCTGGATCATCACTGTTCTGTTTATGTTGTCGAATGTTTGCCTGCTTCCACAAAACCATACTGATCCATATCTATCAATTTTGGCATCACTTACGCAATTCATTTAGCCATTATAGACATAAACATTTTATAATCATAATTTAGTATTGAAATCGGCCTGTATGAAGTTGTATCTGATGGATCTTTACCCTCTTTAGGTATTACAGCTAGTTACCACCACCTTCTTCCAGGATGTTGGTACTTCTCCTCCTCTTAAAACACCGTTAAACAAAATCTTTCAGATGTTTATCAGTTTTTTTTTCTTTCCTAGCTTCCAAACTTCCACAGAAATACCATCTATTCATGGGGACTTTCCTGTAGATTGGTTATACATCGCCATTTTTTCTCATCTCTTTTATCCTGTTAGTAGATGAATCTCCTCTCCCTCTAAGCATATTTAATTCTTCCATAAATATTTCAATTTGTACCTTTTCTTGATTTCCATATTTCCCTGTTTTATGCAGACTTTCACAGAATTTCTGAAATATTTCTTCTACAGGATCCCTTGTTATCCTCCTTGTTATAGGCTCCCTAACCTTGGTGACAGCCCTTTCTACTTTCTGAAACCTGAATCATTGTGCTAAAAGCTTTTGTGCTCTAGAGTTATTTAAAAAAAAAAATTGCTTAACAGCAATCTTTCTGAACTCATGCATATTATCGAGGTAATCCCTTATTTTCTGTTTAGCATTCTGTAGTTGCTCCTCTTCTTGTTCTGTGAGGTTCCCCCTATTTTGCAATACTTTAATATTTGTCAGTCCCTCTAAATAATTCTTGTTACTTCTTAACCATATTTCCCTTTCTTTTAATTCCACTCTATTTTTAAATTTCACTTTTATCCCACTCCCTAGCTGCATTTTCAGAAGAAGTTTCTATTTTCTCTAATAGCTCCTGAATAATTTCCACTACCCTTTCCTATTCCTCTCTTTTCAACAGATAGGTGGGAAAGTGCCAGTGTCTCATTTTTATTTCATTACCCTGTGTTTTTATTTTAGTCATTATTGCGCATGAGCTGAAATAGTTATTGGATGCGTATCAAGACCTTCAATTAAATACATATGTAAGTCTTTCGGCTTTTCCCGGTTATGGGTCGCCACAGCAGAACTCCAGTCCGCTACTGATTGGCAGTGGATTTTTACGGTGCCGAGTTGCCAGCCCAACGACCAACCTTCAAAGAAGGCACACCCATTCACGCACGCACCTACCTGCATGTCTTTAAACATCACTCGACCGCGGGGAGGACATACAGACTCCACACAAAATGCCCTCCAGCCGAGAATCGAACAGGAGAACCTCTTGCTGTGAGGAGACAATGCTAACCGCTGCACCACCGGGGTAAATGCATATGTTCTTGTGAAATGTAAATTCTGTCTAATCTAGCCCAGTTTTTGTATCGTGGGGAATAATATGTAAATTCACTCCAAATTCCTAGTACTTAATTCACATCTTCCATACCAAATAGTTTCATAACTTTCTTTAAAAATTTACACTCCTTTGTTATATTTTCCCTTCTGGGCCCCCTAGACACATCTTCACTGTTGCAAATCAAATCCCAGTCCCCACCTATATGTAATATTCCTTGCTGAAAGCTCATTATTTCTCCCAGAATTTTCTTAAGCTCCATTCTAACAGTTTTTGGTGGAATATAAATACATGCCAGTGTAATCCTCCTCCCTTGCCAGTAGCCGCTCAGTACTACAAATCTAGCATTATTATCTTTTTTTTCCTCTTCTGTTACTATTGAAGCTCCTCTTGCAATTAATATAAGTACTCCTCTCTTCCTTTGCCCCAGGTATTCTGCTGAATAACCATCCTGAAAACCTTTCTTTATCAAATTCACATGTTCAGATCTTTCCAAGTGTCTCTCCTGTAGCATAGCTATTTGCACTCAACATTTTTAATATAGTTCAGTGCTCTTTCTTTTTTGTATTTATCTGTGAGCCCTTTAACATTTAAAGAAATTATAGAAAGAATCATATTCTTGAGGGATTATCATTTCCACCTTTTATGTATAACAGGTTTTTGTTAGACATCTAATTCCAGCTTTTGTGTTACATGCATGCACTGTTTGGCAGGTTAATATTTTATACAATTGTTCCTTGTCATCCCCATGTGAGCCTATGTCACATCTTGCAGAAGTTTTTGTTGTACTGAAAACCCTCAAACAAAAATACAAACACATCTCAATAACCCCCTAAAACTTACTAACTTAATAATAACACACAAAACAATGTACATCTTCAAATATTGGAGTTTTACCTTCTTAACAGGAATAAAAGTTCCAAAATGACAGCCACACACAGACTCAAGATAAACATTAAGAAAGATTATCTATGCTAAGATGCATGGTAGAGCCTACACTTCTATTAAGTGCTGTCTGGTTTTGTCTTATTTTTATAGCTCTCCCAGATGGGAAAACACTTGAAGGCTTTCAGAAAACATTTTTCCAAGCCATTTCTCTTTATCAGATTGTCTGCTAGTGAAATGAGAACCAGATACAGTATTGTTTACTAGGAAAAAAGACCTTATAATATTCAATATTCTTTTTCATTTACTTGCTTTCTGTTAAAACCTGTTATTATATAAAACTAACATCCTTAACCCAGTCACTCCTGTGTAAGAATGAGAAAAAGTACACTCTTTTTTTCTTTTGTCATGCTCTTTTAACCAGACCTGTTTTCTACATTGCAGTGCCTTATGCTTTTTTAACCAGACCCATTTTTTACATTACAGTGCCTCCATTTCTTAAAAGTGAACAATTAGAAAGAGAGAAGAAGGGAGAAAGAAACAAAAAGAATAAACAGAAGCACTTATTTACATTAGTATCCCCATTACACTTGAGTAACTGAAAAAAACACTTTACTTTATTACATGCAAAGACAATCATGCGCCTCTTAATACCATTAAGAAAAAAAATATTTTACTTACAATTAACTCTCTCCCTCCTCCTCCTCCTGCCTTCTCTTGAGTATTTTTCTGAACATTACTGAGATGAAGTAGGGCAGATGCTTTAGAGTCTTCTACAAGTTTAACAAAGTCCAAGAAAGTCCAATATTTCCAGAATCTCTTGTTCTATTCCTGTTCATCTCCATCTCCCAAACACTGTCTCTGCTTCATCTCCAGTGCACTCTTGATTCTTCTAGTCAACTCGTGCTTTTCCCCCCTCTCAAGCATTTTCCGTTGAAACACTGGGAAAGGTTTTACTGGCACAGTCCCTCCGTGGTCTTTATTATCAGAAAAATGAGAAGCAAAATCTACTTCTCGTTCACAGCTCCCTTTTTGTTGGAGAAACTTTTGTATTTCTTCCTTATCACGCACTTCATCAACAAATTTTTTTGTTCCTCCAGGGAGAAATATTTTGAAGATAGCTGGGTACAGCAGTTTGAATCTCACACCTGCTTCTTGGAATTCCGTATATAATGGAATAAATGTACTCCTCTTCTGCCTGGTATACAATGAGTAGCCATTCTCCACAAACACTGCTGTCTCCTACTTTTAGTACTTTGTCCTTCTGCCACAGTTTTGTCAGAATCAAGTCCTTCTGTTGGTAAGATTGCATTTTTACTATTAAAGGTCTAGGTTGTTTTCTCATAGCCAGGTTTGGAGCATACACACAATGTGCCATATCAGTTAATAATTCCTATTGTGGAATACCAGTCCAATTATTAATTTGTGCTTTCATTAAATTAATAGTATGTTCCTTCCAGTTTCCCAGGTACAGCAGAAAATCTCTGGTTTTCACTATGTGATCTGTCTTCTAATTCTATTATTCTTTGAAACATCTTTTCTTGTGCAGTCTCATATACTGAGGCAACCTTTTCTTCATTTTGACCTCTGAGTTTTGCAGTTTTATCATCTCATCTGATTATCTGCTTAAAGCTTCTTCCATTTTTTCCAGCCTTTTATAGTTTGAGTTAATATACTCTATCAGTGTTTCATTTATTTTAATCAGGTCTGCATGCAATTGCTTTATACTTTTGTCAAGGTAACTTGAAATCATATCTGGAGTTTGCTTTTTGCTGAATAGTTACAGTACTTTTCCCAGTCAGTGTTTTTCATCACATTTTGTAGCTGATTTTTCCTTCAGGTCCTCTGTATTTCTTTTTTCCTGGCATTCAGGCAGTGCATTTACTAGTTAGATCCTGACATTTACTCAGAAATCCAGGTCCACTGCCTTTCTCTGCTAAGTTTCTACTTTCACAATGGAAGACCCAAAATTAAGCTGTTACTGAATGCACAGTCATCTTGGAAGTCTTGTTGTAATTGATGTTATTCCTAGATCAGTACACAACCTCAGCAAGTAGTCCCTTGTCTGTATCATTTGATAGTTGAAGCAGTAAAGAGCCAATCATCTAGATATGGAAACATTCAGGATCCCATCAGTCTCAAGTGAGCTGCTACAACTAAACCAAAAATAGGTTCTACAACAACCATGCATTTGGTGAACACCCTGGGGCTGTGGTAAGACCAAAGGGCAGTGCTCAGACCTGGTAATGACTGGGTTCCAGCTGGAAGTGTAGGTATCTCCCAGAGTGCCTGTTCATTTTGATGTGATAGTACACATCCTGAAGATTTAATGAGAACATCCAATCATCCTTCTGCACAAGGGCAGAATGGACTGAACCGTGAACATCTGTAACTTTGTTTACTGCACAAACTGGTTTAACTTGTTGAGATCCAGAACTGGTCTCAAGTCCCCTGTCTTTTTTTGCACTAAGAAGAATCATGAGTAAGTTCTGGACCCTCTCTGGTCTGGGGGAACCTCCTGGATGACTCTTTTCTCAAGATACTTCCCTCTGACTGGGTGGAACACTGGGGAGTTTCTTCAGAACTGTTGGAGGGGGTAAAGAAGAAAAGTTACCAACCAATGGTAGAAAAAGGTACTTAAGAAGTTAAAGGGAATCCCACCAATGGTAAGCAGAAATACTGAAAAAAACAGTAATGTAGTTCTGAGAAGCTAAAAATAGTATACACTCAAACTGTTTAAAACAAAAAAAAAACAAAAAAACAAAAAACAAAAAAAATCAAAACAAAATTGGAAAGCAGAACCAAGCTGGATAAAAATGGCACGGACTGTTTTATTCAAGGTAAGCGCTTTCAGCTAAGCAAATGCCCAGCCTTCATCAGACAAAAGTCACTCCACACAGCTCTATTTTTATATAAAAAAGTAGTTCACATTCATTAATCGTTAATAAACCAATCACTGTCATGAATCAATTTAAAATGGTTACACCTATAATCATCATATTATAAAACCTTCCTTTCTTAATCTTTTTAGTCAGTGTCAAACAAATGTTTACTCAAGAAGCACCTATTCATACAAAAAAACAGATATAAAGTGTATATAATACAACAAAGTTACAAGCTACATTAAAAAACACTCAATAGCATAAAAAACTGAATGCTTAAGGATAGTAAAATAATTAAATATATTATTCAAAGAGAAGCTGTCTCACATTAAAGTTGCTATAAAATGCTATACAAATTGCCAAATAGCATTTACCTAAGAAGAGCTTTAAGTTTAAGCACACACTTTATGGATGCAAAATCATTCAACCCTGGGGGGAGATGAACACATGTTCTAATTTGCCAAAATAACTCTTGCTCTTCCAGATACAACTGCCAGGGTCCTCCTCTTATATCATTTCTAACCTGGTACAACACACAAAATACAAAACAATGATCCGGGAAATCTAAAATGTGCCTAGCAAGTGCATTTGTGAGGTCCTTCCTACCTATGGCATACAGGTGTTCATAAATTCTTTTCTTTATTTTTCTCTCTGTTTTGCCTATATAGAAGGAAGGACATTTCTCACATAAAGCTACATATATTACTCCCTGTGTATCACAGTTGTAATTACCCTTGATAAAATAATTTTTCCTGTTAATGTACACTTTCTTATCATTGTGAATAAATTTACATTGTGGGCACATACCACATTTTCGCATACCCTTTATTTTATCTTTTGGTTTATCTACGACCATTTCAACAAGGTTTTTGAGGTTAATACCCCTTCGATATGTGTATTTTGGAAATGTACCCAAAACCTTAACTAGAGCTCTGTCTTCTAGTATGATGCTCCAATTCTTAGCCACTACTTCCCTTATAAATTTAAAGTCCACACTGTATGTGAACAAAAAGTTAATTCTAGGGTGAACAGGGGAATCCGTTTTCATGATGTCATTATTAGCTCTACCCATCAAACCTCCACCCAACAAAGGCTTAAAATGCCCAGTGGTCCTTTTGCCCTGAACTTCCTGCAACGTCCCCACAATAAGACTGTCAGGATACCCTCTACTCAGAAACATTTTACTGATATTGTCACATTCCTCAATGAAATCAGTATCATCTGAGATCATTCTGGCAGCCCTGACAAACTGCCCCTTCACTACACTCCTTTTTTGATGGAAGGGGTGACAACTAGAAAAATGGAGATAACTATTTGAATGGGTTGGCTTTCTGTAAATTAAAGACTTAAATTTATTATTAGTTTTGTCCTTACAGATTTTAACATCCAAAAAGTTCATTTCATCAACCCCTATGGAATACGTAAATTCTAGAAAGTCAGTCATTCCAGAAATATTGTCAATAAACTCAGGGATAAGATTTTGTGGGCCCTTCCAGATAAAACACATGTCATCTTGGTATCTAGTATACCAAGTGACATGTTGTTGGTACAGTTCACTACTGAACAGCCAGTTACGTTCCCAAAACGCCATAACGCTATTAGCAAAACTAAACCCACAGGGTGACCCCATGGCAATTCCTATATTTTGGAGAAAAAACTGGTCTTTAAAAACCAGAAAGCTGTTTGATAACACTACATCTAGTAGAGTTTCCACTAGGTACATCTGTATATTGGTGGCTTTTTTAGCTAACATGAAATTTCTTGTCCAGTCAATACCTAATTGGTGAGGTATAACTGTATAAAGATCTTTAACATCTACCACCAAAAAGATCACATCCGAATGGTATTCAATTTTATTAAAATTCTCCAAAAAATCCCAGGAATCTTTACAGATCTGAGGTTCCCCCTGGATGTATGGTTTAAGGATACCATCAATATACTTGGCACAAGCATAAGTAATAGAACCCCGTCCGTCCACTATGGGCCTTAAAGGGGGATCAATTAGATTTTTGTGAATTTTGGGTGTGCCAAAAATGGTAGGAACCTTTGGTGCTGGCATGGACAAATAGTGAAAGGTGTTACAATCAATACTACCCTCTAGAAAGAGATCATCCGACACTCCCCTGATTTTCTTATAGGCTACATGCACTTCATTAAGACTGGATCTCAAATATGTATCAGATTGTAAATGCATGAGCATTTTGTTTTCATACACATATTCGTCCATGAAAACCAGACCCCCACCCTTATCTGGTTTAATGACTCTAACATTACATTCATTAAGAAGTGAGATGAAATCTAATTCATGTTTGGATATGTTACTTCTTATTCTCAAATCCTGTATGTTATTATTAAGTCCAGCCCTAAAATCAATGTCACATAGTTTTTCAAAAATATTCAACCCAGAATGCAGAGGTGGGTTGAATACACTTGACACTCTAAAAGAATTAAGAAATGCAGGTGTATTTCCCAAAGACACAGCCAAATTCAGATTACGGACATACAGTTTAAGATCTATAAGTGTTTTTACAAGATCACTCCTTTTATCTGGAATGAACGACAAACCTTTTGAAAAAAAGTCAATCAGGGGTTGCTCAACAGTTAAAACAGTGTAATTATATATCTTAAAGTCACTACATTGGGTTGTAAGGATCTCAGGTCCTATCTCTAAAGGATATGTCATCTCCTCCGTTGGTTTCCTTTTCTCTTTCTCTGTGTTTGACCCCTCTTGTTCAATCTGGTATTGTTGTCCTAGATGTTCCTGTCCCTGGGAAAAACCTGCTCATTATCAATATGAGCAAATTCCTGATTTTGGTTTTGACCATGTGCATTAGTTGAATTATTTTGGCCCCTAATACGTTCACTTCTGCGCACAGGCGTTTGTTCTTGATTAACATTATTAGTATCTGAAGTAGTAGAATTTTTAGACTTTTCACCTCCCATAGGTGAATTCTGTACTACCAAAGGGGGAGGGGGTAAGCTTTATTGTTTGCATAATCTGACAAGTCTCTGTCCATTTTACGTTTTTTGTTAAGAACCAGTTTAGAAATAGAAGCTAAAAATAGTACATTATGGGAGGGAGGGAGGAAAAAGACAGGTAAAATATCAAAACTGTAATAACTCACAAAACCCCAATTAAGAGTAATTCCAAATAATTACACCAAATTACACCAAAATGCTCAAGAGTAAGGAATCTGCGTCTGAAACCTACTGCCGGCAAATGAGATCTGAGGTATGTTAGGTTGGTGGGGAATTATGGGTAAAGGGAGGAGTTTAAGAGTTCTAGGATCTGATGATCTGGAAGAAGAGGACAAGTCAGATCCAAGTCTCGGATCCGAACCCATCAGTTGAGGAATGAATGAAAATGAAATTCCCGGGGAAGCTAAGGAGCTCAAGTTAGAAAAAAATATATATAAATCACTTTACATGAAATTTATCCCAGTCAAAACACAGCAAACAGCACTTTAATATGCTTTGACAGTCCTTAAAAGTAAATGAAAACACAGTTCTTCACAAAAAAAAAAAAAAAAAAAAGTATTTTACAATTTTTAAACTGTCAAGAACAAAAGTACACTCCTTTTCAAAAGCACTTAAGTTGCATGACAATCAACAAAAAAATGTTTCCTATATTTAGAATACATTCCTTAACAGGAAAGTAACATTAAACAATAAAATAGTAAATGTGTAAGTTTTTTCTCCAAAGGGAATTTATCTGCCCAGCAAGGAACAGCATTAGCCAACTGTAGATCCTTTAAATGGTTCCTCTCCCAGGCCCCTGCTTGTAAATGTTTAATTTCCCAGGCCCCTGCTTACACTTATCAAGGGTACCAGAATGTGTCAGAGATATGGGATGCATGGCTAAGCTTAAAAATGCGCTTGTGGTCATTAGCTTCGTAAACACCTATGAAACTATGAAAGCCTGCAAATAAGTGCTCTCTTTGGAGGCAAGAAAACACTGAGGGGCTTGGTAGTTAGCTCAGCTAGAGCTTTCTAATGGTTTGGGTATATGGAAGGTGCCTTGAAGCTTTGGAAACTAGTCAGCTGTTATATCCATAGCATGATATAACCCATACAGCTAAGACGACTACAGCAGTGATCGATATGATGAACATCTACCACATCAACTACCTCTTTTTCACCTAACTACAACACACAGACTTCCCTACAACTCTCTACCCCTTCAATAGAATTTTATGCTCTAGAGAAAAATCACTAATGACTAGGGCCAAACCATCTAATACTGTAGGCAACTTTCTATTGTCAAACAATGTAGCTAAACTAAAGAAGAACATCCCAGTACCACTGAAATCCACTCAGAATGTACAACTAAAACTTTACCTATCATAGGTCCTTTGGTAAATACTATTCTATCCACCTGTAGACTATTACAAGCCTAGCCAACAACCAGAGGTCAAAATCAAACCCTGCACCTTGTATCAGTGAGGTAAAGACCTTAGCTATTATGCAAGCACCTTCACCCATGCCAACCCCTCCCTTCAATATCAAATCAATAAATCTGTTCCTATATATCTCAAAGATGAATGCCACTGTTATCTTCAGCTTGCAATATCATCAGCTCAATTCTCTTAATTCAGAATCCTCTGCCCCGCTACCAGTCTTCGCCAATACCTGAATAGGTTTACTAGCATCTCCCGCCTATATATATATATATATATATATATATATATATATATATATATAGCATTTTGACACTGCTCACCCCCCACCTCTATAGATTCACAGGTATATAATATGATAATGACCACTGGGGGCTTTATAAGCCTAGCCATGCAACACAAATGCATCCCATGAGTTATTGTGCCTTAGAGGTTATTTTAAGGGGATGCATGTTATTTAGGGCATGATTTTATGGCTGCCTCTTTCCATCAGAGACATTGTGTTAGACCAGGGGTGAATTACTAATTTCCCATACACTAGTCCTGGTTGTGCTTGAATAGGGTTAGGGAAGGACTCTGCTTCACATGGATGGGAAGCCTATTCCAGAGAATGGGGATTCTCTGACATACATACCTGTCCCTCCAATATGTATTACATAAGTTGCAAGCAAAGTTTAAATTCTCAGTAGTTCTGGTGTTGTTCATTTTGCAGACATGCAAAAGGTCCATCAGGGCAGAATCAAAGGATGTCTTGTATGTCAGCATAAATTGCCTCTCACCAGTCTGTAGGAAACACGGTAAAGAGATAGGGCTTTGAGGTGATCTGCATAGGCCATTGTGTTTATGCCCTATATTCTTTTTGTAGGGAACCTCTGTGGACATTCCAGCTGCTGCATGTGCCTGATGAGGTACATAGTGAAGTGGGAATTATACTTAATGATGGGTCCGATGATGGCTGAGTACAGTGGCATGATGACTTCTCTGGACCTAGATGCTATGCCCTTACTAATAGGCTGAGAGACACAGAATGATTTTTATTTTAGACATATATTGGTCAAAAGTCAGGTTACTATATATATATATATATATATATATATATATATATATATATATATATATATATGAGTCCCCGAGTATGTCTACTTTTAGGGGTGTTTTATCAATGAAGCAATTTCTTTGGGTGTCTGACTTCCCAAAAAGTAATATTATACATTTCTTGGCACTGAGTTTTAAGCCATGGCTTTAGTATGAGTCATTTGTCTGTCTTAGACCTTCCTGTAAGATGTTAGCATCTTGGGATGATTTCTAAGATTACTCCTAGCTTGTAATCATCTGCAAACTTGGTAAGCCAGAGGCCCTTGGGATTGGCCTTGACTTCTGAAAAAAAAGATGCCAAAGAGGACAGGACCCAGCACAGAGCCCTGAGGAACTCCACTAGTGACAGGACTCTTTGTGGAGGTGGTTTCTCTAATCCTAACTTCCTGGGTCCTGTTTGTGAGCCAGCTGCTATACAGTGAGTTACATAAGGGTTAATGTTTAATTTCATGAATTTGTTTACAATGCCTCAGTGGGGTATTGTACAAAATGCCTTAGCCAAGTCAAGGCAGGAAGTATGCACTGTTTTTCCCTCATCCACTGCCTTGGTGATCTTCTCAAAGAAGTCCTCCAGGTTCAGCAGGCATGACCTATCTTTGACGAAACCAAACTGGTTGGGTCCAGTGTCTGAAGGTTTCCTATATCATTGTTAATCATTTCCATGATAATTGTTTCCATGGCATTGCATATAAGACTAGTCAAATTAATGAACCTTTAGTTCCAAGGATCCCTTTATAGTCTGCCCTTGCGTAGAGGGATGACTGCTGCAGTCTTCCATTCATGTGGCATGAAACCTGCAGGGAGGCTATAGCTGAATATTGAGATCTGTGGCCATGAGAAGTCAAATTTCTGGCTATTTAGGAGGAAATTATCAGGGCTCATCAAAGCTTATTCTTGGCCTTACTTTAGCTATGATTTTTTTTTCTTTTTTGTACAATCTGTTTAATTCTGGATTCCACCAGGATGGTTTGTTTTTTGAGTTAGTTTCGGGCTTACGTCTGGTATGCACAGCAGTCTCTGTGCAGTAACTGAAGTGGTTATATAGGGCTTCAGTGAATAACTCCACACAATCTGCTGTGTTATCTGGGTTTGAATGGGGCTTGAAATGTTTGACAGGTTATCACTTAATAAAAGGGAGTTTGCCTTGGAGTAGTTTTTGTCACAGGGTTGCTGGAGTTACAGAAATGATTCTTATTTCGAAGGAGACTGCTTTGTGGTCTAACCTTACCAGACACTGGGTGTGGTGCAGTGTTCTCCCATATTTTTGAGTACCAGGTTCAGTATGTTTGTACCCCTAGTAGGCGTACGTAATAACTGTTCCAGGGTGTTTGTATCATAGGAAGTTACTAGGATATTGGCCCTGAGGCCCTTATAAGCCTAGCCAAGAGGTTAGCCCATGTTTAGACAAGTCAGCACCCAAAGCCCTTGTCCAGCAGGGAGACAGGTGGAATCCCAGGGGTGCATTTTTTGTTTCACATCCAGTTATACAGGTTGCGCTTGAAAAGGGATGATGAGGTACTCTGCTTGACATGCAGAGGGAGTCCATTCCACAGTTGGGAGAGTCTCTGGGACACAAATCTGCCTCAGCAACAAGTCCTATTGATGTCACAAACAAGGTTGACGTCACTCATATGGGTTACTTGAGTGGAGTTTGACTTCCGGATATGCAGCAGCCCCATGAAGGTGGGGTCTGAGATTGCTTTGTATGCCACACAGAGGTCACCTCTGAGGAGTCTGTATGAAACTGAGTAGAGGGACAGGGCTTTTAGCCTATCTGTGTAGGGCAGATGTTTGAGGCCTTGGATTCTTCTGGTGAGGAACCTCTGTGGTCTCTCCAGTTGCTGCATGTACTTTGCGAGGACCATGCTGAAGGGGGCACTGTACTCAACAATTGGCCTTATAAGGGAAGAATAGAGGGATGTTATGACCTCCTTTGTCCCTGGATGAGATACCCTTATTTATGAGGTGGGCCATGTAGAAAGCTTTCCGTACAACGGAAGCAACATGGTGGTCAACATTCAGGTTGCTATCAACCTGGATGACCAAATCCCTCATGATGAATTGCGTGCTTAGGATGTTGTTATTCATGTGATATGTAGGGACATCACTATCCCCAAAGGGGATGACAATGCATTTTTTGGCATTCAGCTTGAGGCCATGTTTTTGGCACCAGTCATTTGTTTGGGTGAAACCATTTTGGAGGACGTCCACATCACTTGGGGAATTGATGACCGCGCCCAGCTTGCAGTCATCTGCAAACCTGGCCAGCCACAGCCCACTGGTTTTGGTCTGCACCTCAGAGAAGTATATCCTAAATAACAGAGGCCCCAAGACCGATCCCAGGGGTATGCTGCTCGTTACGGGTCTACTGCTTGAGGTGGCTTCCTCTATTTTGATTAGGTGGGTTCTATCAGTGAGACAGATTTCTACCCATCTGGTAACATATGGATTGATGCCTAGTTGAGAGAGTTTATTTATTATGCCCCAGTAGGGAACAGTGTCGAAGGCTTTGGACAGGTCAAGGTAGGAGGTGTGCACCATCTTCCCATCATCCAATGCTTTGGTGACTGTCTCAAAGAAGTCGACCAGATTTAACAGACATGACCTCCCCTTGACAAAGCCAAACTGTGTGGGGTTGAGTGTCTGGAGGTTGCCAGTGTCCCTGTTAAAGTGGTCCATGATAATCCGTTCTATGGCCTCGGAGATCAGGCTAGTTAGGCTGATGGGTCTATAATTTCCCAGATTGGTGGATGCTCCACCTTTGTATAAAGGGATGACAGTGGCTGTCCTCTACTCGGCTGGGACAAAGCCGGTATTCATGCTTTGGTTGAATATGGTGCTGCAAGTTCATGCCTGAGTTCATGTAGGATGCAGCCTGGGATGTTACCGGTCCCATGGAGACTGTATTTTTTGCCTTTGAGAGGGCAGTGAAGACCTGTTCCCTAGAGATAAGGGAGGGGGGCAGGTACTAGGGATGTCCTGATTTACTGATGGGGGGCATAGGGGTGATGTTTTCACTGAATCTGTCAGCCAGCAGGTTTGATATATCTATAGCATTTGTGTATGTGGTGTCCTTGACCACCAGTTCTGAACAGGTCTGGGTGGTTCCTTTGAGATTGTGGACATATGTGAAGAAAGCCTTATGATTGTCTCTAGTAGATATGGCCAATTTGGACTAGAAATTGGTTTTAGAGGATTTCACTAGTGCTCTTATTTGCTTGTTCATGCTAAGAAGAGATTGCTTCCAATTGGGCACCTAATCCTTCTTGTTCCTGGACAGCAATTATTTCCTTTTGTTATATAGTTTATTTATTGCAGATGTCCACCAGACAGGATTACTCTTCCTTGCGGAGGATGATTTTGTCCTGGCAGGTATTCGTGATTCCATGGTGCTTGTACAGTACTTTGGTGTAGAGTTGGACATTGATGCCAGTGCAAGTTCCAACAGAGGGGGAGAGGCTGTGAAGCTGTTTATACCATCCCTCAGAGGGTTGCAATCAGCTTTGGAGAAGTTTTTTTTTGTTTGACCCTAGCTGGGGGGGGAGGGGGGGGGGTCAGGGGAGAGGCTGATTTCGAAAGTGACCTCTTTATGGTCGGATCTTACCAGGGATGATTATACTGTAGGGGTGCTGCAGTGGTTACTCAAGTTGGGTAATACCAAGTCCAAGATATTATCACCTCTTGTGGGGGTATCAACTAGCTGTTCCAATGCATTTGGATTGATAAAATCAAGGAATCTCTGGGCATTTGTGTTCTGGCATGAGTAGTTTTTCCAATCTACAGTTAGATAGGTAAAGTCGCCCAGAATCAGGGTAAAGGGTTGAATCTTTATAGATTCAAAGAGGTCCAGATAGGTGGAGTGGGCATCTTGAGTCAAATTTGGGGGCCTGTAGCTAGCTATGATTTGAATAGGGGTCTTCTCAATGGTTAACTGCACCTGGAGTGCCTCCTGTGTGTCATACTGTTTGACCAGCCTGGAGGTGTGTGTGTGTGTGTGTGTGTGTGTGTGTGTGTGTGTGTGTGTGTGTGTGTGTGTGTGTGAGTGTGTGTGTGTGTGAGTGTGTGTGTGTTTAATATATATTGAAACTCCACCAACTTTGGCTTTGCTGCCCACAGTTTGGGGTCTGAATGTATGATAGGATGAGTAACTAGGTAAGGCTGGGGTGCTATCCACAGCTTTGAACCATTTTTTTGTGACAACACAAATGTCAGCATTTTCCAGGGTTAAGAATGCTTGCAATGAGTGCAGTTTCATGTTTAGACTCCTAGCATTTAGCAGCATGACCTTTAATTTGCATTTTGCTGAAATTTTTATGTTGGTTTTATTGACCTCAGGACTTTTCCAAAAAAAGGCACTATGGGGGAGGCAAGGGAGTTTGCCAGAAGCCTGAAGCCAAAGTGAGATAGATGTAGGCCATCTCTAGCAAAGCACCTATGGTCTGTCGATCATGTCTAAATCTAGGAATTTCTGTGCCTGCAAATTTGGGGTCATGTAAGATTCCAAGTTTATAGAAAGATAAAGTCCCCCATGAGTAGTGTATTTGGTTGAATGGTAAGTGCCTCTAATAGGTCTAAGTGTAAGCTATGGATTTCAAGGGACATACAGGGTGACCTTCAGCTTACTAGGATATGGTATGGGACCTTGTCTATAATAATTTGGACATGGAGATGTTTAAGTGTGTCACCCTGTTTGACCATCCTTGAGATGAACTTGTTATTGATGTAGATGCAGCTGGCCTAAATATAAAGAAAAAATTGTAGCCATGTACTGCTGGGGTGCTCTGCATGACTTTAAAACATTTCTTGGTAACTGCACAGATGTCTGCCTCCTTCAGGGTAATGAGAGCTTGGAGGGAGTGCAGTTTTTTGTTTAAGCTCCTGGCATTGAGCAGTATACCTTTAAACTCCCTTGGGTTTTCTACATTAGAAGGTTTGCCAATTTGGCATTGTCTGAAAAAGGTACTTTGGGGGAGGACAATGTGTTATCCAATATTCGAAAGCCTACAGGAAACAGGTGCAGACCATCCTTGGCAAAGTAAAGTGGTCAGTCAACTATATCTCCCATGCTGATAAATACTGCACTTCCTTGGAAGGACACCTGTGACAGAAGCTACTCCATCATCTGTTCATACTGTGGCATCATCCTTGGTGAAGGTAAAATGTTACTCAATGCTAGATTTGTATCAGCCTGGGACACACAGTTTAAAAGCAGCATAATGTCGCTTTTCACATAGTCAATGGAGGTACATTTCACCTACATGGACTAGGGCTGGTGCTTCTGGTCCAATAACCTGAAATGCAGGTATGATCTGGCAGATCCTGGCCCCAATAGACAACTGACCGTGACTTTCTCCCTATTTAGCTTGGTGAGAGGGACATTTGTGTGTCCCACTGTGGAGTCTCCTATGACTGAAATACTAGGTTGTGTGGTGGCTTGCCTTATGAGGCTCAATGCGATGTGGCCATGTGCTGTGGTGTTATTTTGATGGAGTGGTTTTGTGGCTGCTGAGGATATTTGTTGTAGGTCCAATGTCTCGGAGGTAGTTGGGGTTTAGGAAGATGACTTTTAAGTATATTAGCATATGTACGTCTATGCATTGAATCTGTATTGCATGTGGTAGGTGTAGTGTGTGCATTTCTGACAACCTGGCTGGTATTTCAAGTGTCTGTATGTGAGACCTTTGCTCCAGTGGCATTGTGCAAATGCACCTCTCACATACCATCGCAGTTTGTTTAAGACTATGTTGGCTGTCAGCAAACATAAGGCAGTTTGCTATATTGCTTCAGGACATCCATCTCCAGCAAGCTGGCTGTGGAGATAGCAGAAAAGTTCATGTTCAAGTTTAATAGCCCTTTTTAGGTAATAGGTTGTTGGAGGATTAAATAGCAGTAACAGAAGTATCTACTGCAAAGCACGTGGGGCAGTGATTCTCTCTCTGCAAATTCTTTGTACAACCAAGTAACACTGAAGTCTGAAGGTTAGTTTTGTAGGGAAAATATCAGTTCTAGCTGCTTGTGTCTGTACAGGGCAATGTTAAAACCGACTGCACAGACACTTCATAAAAGCTCAAAACAACCAGTAAACAAGGACAATGGCCCCTGGTCAATCACAACTAGCAAAATCTAAGTTTTTATTACATCCAAATTTTTGTAAAACAACTGGGGTGTAGTAAGAGTTATTATTTATCATTAGCTGTGTGTAAATTAGATTTTTGAAGGGGTCAAGTTTAGTGTATTTCTGATTGCTTCATACTTAGATTCGCTAGAGATTTCATTCTGTATTGAATCCCAGTATTTGGAAAATAAAAGTGAATGACAATGTATAATGGACGACACAAGTTTATAAGTATGTGAGATCATTTTGTTTTTTTAGGGAAAGCGAATTGATGATTGATTGTGTTAATTGAATATCTTGTTCCATAACTCTGTATTTAAGGAATTTTTGTTTTATAACTGAGCTGAGTTGTCTTAAAACAGGGTCATATTTATTAGGAGCCCCAAATAAAGTTTTAACCTCTGCTGCATTTTTTTGTATTATTAAAATGCCAGACTGTAGCCTTCTTGATAATAGGAAAGTTAGATAGGTCAATCATTTTATTAGTGATTTTTAAATTTGGATTCAGAAGTATGGGTTGAAGAATGGGGATTATATTTTGCAAATTAAGGGATTTCATCAGATCATGAAAAATAAGAATTTTGTTTTTCAGAAGAGGCAAAAACTTAATGTTAAATTCACCAACAGGTGTGAGAAAGGGGATAGATTGAGGATTAATTTTGAATGAACGTATATAGTTATACCAGCTCTTGACCCATATTGGAGACCAAGATTCGTCATACGGATCATAACTGGCTATTTTTATTAACCGACTTTCTGCACTCTCCCTCATGTTGACATAATACACATGTTCTGGAGTTGTAAGACCATCTATAAACTCTGGTGCTCCCTCAGAATTCAATTTGAAAAAATGGGGTATAAGAAAACTACATTTTCTTGGCAAACAATGATCCTTAATATTGTTCCTATTCAAATCAAAGGTATTCACCGTCATGTTCTTGTCTCAGTTTGTGCTCTCCTTAAATATTTAATTACTAAAAATTGGATCAACCCCTCAGCAATTTCATGGGAAAACTTTAAGGATATGGCAATAAAATATATATCAGTGCACAAAATGTGCACGAATAGCAAAAAGAAAAATAATTATTTTAAAAAATATTGGGAAAATCTCTTTGATCTAATCCAGAATAAGTAAAATCCAGCAAATTTTTTCTTATACATTTGCATTCCAAGCTGGATCCTTTTTGTACTAAGTACGGTCCAAAATTATCTGATAATGTAAACATTACACTTTACTAATTGTCTTATGTCATTTTATTCAGAGAGGTCCTCTGACATCCATGATGTAAATATGGTGCAAATATGGTGTAAATAGATTTTTAGGACATGTATAGTTTACTTTAGGTGGTGTACCCCCAAAATAGTTAATAGTTTATACTTTATATAATAGTATGTTATCTGATTAACGTTATCCTCCTCTTGGGAGGCCTGATTTCTATTTGTATTATGTTTTTCTGGGGCACCCTAGTGAATGTTTTACCCGTTCAAGAGTAAGGTACTTATTACAATAACTGCTTGTCTATAAATCAAAACTTGTTGTTAACTGTTTGTATCAATTTAGAATGTACTTTACTTTCTTTTTCTTGGTTTGATATACCTTACAAGTTTCTTATCTTGTATTTATTTTCATTTCTTTTTTGTAAAAGTTTTAAAACTAATAAAAATATTTTTGAAAAAAAAAACTAGCACAATCTAAAGTTTCCTAAGTGATTTACAGCACAGAATTCAATCAGGCTACACTCCATTGCAGTCAGAAAGCAGCACTTATCCTTCCAGGTTCATAAATCAAAAAGTGGACTTGAAGTGCAAAAAATAATCAGCTTAGACAATGAAGCTGCCGTATGTGCAAAAATGACCAAATTCAACAGTAAAGCAAATAGACAAAGCGAAAAGGCAAGAATGCAGTGAAATACAGTTTGAAATGCAGTGGTAAAAACATGGCACTCTAAAATAACTAACTCTAAATTACAGTGTAAAAACTTAATAAATAATGCACAGAAATAATATTAGCATTTATCAATTACTTGAAAATGTATATTTTAGTAAAAAAAAGTACTTGATGGCACCAGAGTCACTTATCAGTGGGATGGTTGTCAAGCATATTTAAGCCCTGCAGAAATCAGCCAATCTTTGTACAAATGCAACACCTTTATAGAGGCTAAAAACAACCAGTAAACAAGGAAAAAGGATTCTGGTAAATCAAAATTACCACAATCTTAAGTCTTTTTTAAAGTGATTTACATCACAGAATATGACCAGGCTACACTTCACTGCCACCATAGAGCAACACTAAACATTCCAGGCTTTTAAATTACAAAGTGGACCTGAAGTGCAAGAAATAAATAACCTAGACAATAAACCTTATAATAACCATATATATAACTATCAATTAACTTAATTTATGTTCCACCTCTTATCTACAATGGTAACAGTTTGAATTTCTAAGCACTAATTACATGACCTATTATCTACATGACAAACCCACTAATACACTTCTTCAGACGCTCAGTGTTCAATACCTACTAATGCATAAGTACCTTTTATACTGTAATAGTTGCCTTTATTTCATATTACTATAATCTAATTATCAAATGCATGTGTAATTGTTAATAGATATGATTTAATATCTGTTCACATATATCACTGAATGTCTGCTTACGATGTTTGCAATAAGTTGAAGATTTTCTTGCCAGGCCAGTCAGACAAACCCAGTAAACAAATATCTAATATAAATACAAATGGCTCCATATCTCTACTCACTTGAACTCCATCTGGAAACTTAGTGGAGGTATTCACCCTAACCCTGGACCCACACATCAAGTACTCACCATGGCCAACTCATTACTTTCAAATGTTCTCAACACAAGTTTCCCATCAGGTAATGAACCTAACCTCATTCTTTTCAACATTAACCTCAGAAGTATCTGTAACAAAATTCATGATATCCATGCATGACTAGATTTTTACTCCCTAGACATTCTAACTGCCACTGAAACTTGGCTAAATAAGAAATAACTGACAATGAAATTACTCCCAAAGGTTTCAACATACTCAGAATGGACAGAAAACTTAAAAGAGCAGGTGGTATTGGTATTGCTATTATTTATAAAACAACTTAGATATAATTCCAGTTCATCTAAACATCACAACATTTAATAATGCTGAACTTCTGACTTCATACCTCCAATCAACCAAAATAAATATATATGCTTCTCAGCAATATACATTCCACGAGGCAACAATATTACCATATCCAAAAATATCCTACACTGGATATCTGACATCTCCAGGAAAACTTCATCTTAGGTGACCTAAATATGGAAAGGTGATCCATAAAAAGCAGCAACCCCAAGGACACTAATCACCTATTTGGCTTCAGCCATCTAATAAGCTCTTCCACCAGAATCAACAAAAGCACTAACAGGCTGTTCACACTTGACTGGATATTGACAAACAAACCACATAATATAAAATCCTCTGGTTGCTTACCAGATGCTATAAGTGACCACCTCCCAACCTATGTAATAAGACAACAACATGGTTCACCAAACAAATAATCAATAAACAAGCCTGCAATTTAACCAGATTTGACAAAGACACATTTATTACAGCCCTGTCCCATTACAACTTGACTGTATTAAGAGCAATGCCCCTAGATGAAGCAGTTAAATACCTTCCTAAAAATACTAAATGATTTAGAACCAGTTAGGACAAAAAGGGTAAAATTAACACAGCACCATGACTGACAAAAGAGACCATACAGCTCATGCTGCAAAGAGATAAGGCATGGACGTAACAGTATGAGAATAAAATACAACATGCCTACCAAATTTTAGATATCTCAGAAACTGTACCAGGATCCTAGTAAACTCTGACAAGAAATCATAATACAGTAATCTCCAACAAAAGCAACAAAACTGCCCCAAGCGTTTTTGTTCCTTTCTAAATAAACTATTAGACTCTGTCCATACCACTAAACCCTGTCCTTATACTTCAAATAACAGAGTCAATTATCACTCAGTTCAACACTCATTTTATTCAGTCACTTATATCACTAATCAATAATCACCTCACTTCACCCCTCCATCTTCCATCTATTCCTTACAATGTACCTTCCTGACTGATCCCTCAGGTCTAATAAACAGAACCTACTGGAAGTGCATAAACCATTACGTACTCCTGGCCATTTTCTTTTATCTTTCTCCCTAGCACGGAAATGGAACTCACTTCTTTCCCATATTCGAACTACCCAGAACCTCTCTACTTTTAAGACCTTACTCCACTCTTATCTCTCTTCTAAATGGGAATGATACTGTCCCACTCCTCCTAATCTCTATGCTATACTTCCACTGCCATCAAGTATACCATCTCAAAACTTTGCCCTCCACTCAGGCATCCTATTCTTCCTCCTTCTCTTGACTCCTATAACTTCCTACTCTCCCTCTTTTTTTTTCTTTTTTCACTTTAAATATTACAGGTTATCTACCTTCCAGAAATCTTAATGCTTAATGCACCATTAACCTATAACTTTGGCATACTATACAGTTTTGGTATTTTTTATGTGTTTGTAATAACTTCTGCTGACTTTTATTTCTGTAATACCCTGCATTAATTTTGATGTGATTCATTGATGGTATTATGAAATTGTTTGTAATAACTTCTGCTGACTTATTTCTGTAGTATCCTGTATTACTTTTGATGTGATTGTTACTTGTATTGTTTCTGTATGTATGGACAAGGAGCTTTGCTCCCCGGGCTTCCATTGAAAAGGGCTCATACTGGCCCAATGGACTTTACTGGTTAATAAACTGCAAATAAATATTCTCAAAAGCAACACATTCTCTTTTCGTTTTCAACCCTTCCCAACATCAACAATAAAAAAATTACTAGCCAAATTAAAAGCAACAGCCTCGGCTGCATATAACCTTTCGAACGAGTTCCTCAAAATACCTGCAGAAGCAGTAGGCTTCCCTGTCTCCATTCTGATCAACCAGTCAATAACTGAAAACTATGTCCCATCAATCTGGAAAAAATCCATTAATATACCCCCTCAAAAAGGAGGTACTAAAACAGAGTTAACAAACTATACAACTATTGCTATCCTATCACCTCTTTCAAAAATCATTGAGAAATGTAATCATTCTCAGTTTATAAAACATATAACCAAACACAGCCTCCTCTCCAACACCCAGCACAGTTTCAGGCCCAATCACAATATTACTACTACTGCCCTCCTTAACTTCACCAGCATAGTAAACCAATACAGAAATGAGGGCAACCTTGTTTCTTCACTTTTCCTTAACCTGTCCAAAGCATGAGACACAGTGTCCCATCAAAAGCTCCTTTCCGAACTTGTAACTTTAGGTCTCACTTACTCCTTCCTCTCCTGGTTTCACAGTTACTTGTGCAATCTTCAGCAAGCAACTAAAGGACAACAAAACCTATCAACATTTCAACCAATCTATGTCGGTGTTCCCCAAGAGTCAATACTTAGCCCCCTTCTACTTACTATTTTCATAAATAAACTTGATACCGCTACAATACTTGCCATTCTCGTACAAAATGCTGATGATTCGACATCTACCTGCTGTGCCCCATCCATAAATTACAGGAAATCACTCAAAAATCCTTCATGGACATTTAAATATGGCTAACAAATTCTAACTTGCTGCTTAATGCCAAAAAAAAAAAAGAAAAAAAGAAAGGAAAAAAAAAAGAAAAAAAAAGCTTATGCTATTTATTTAAAAACAACACAGTAGCCAGAAACACACATTTCATATTACCTCAAGTAATAACAGAAAAATAGAAACCAAACGCCAGACTAAACTACTTGGGGTCATAAAACATGACAACCTCAAATGTGATCACCATATACTTCACTTCAAGACAAAGTACAGTTTTGTACCTACCATAAATGTAGATGTTCGAGGATCCCATTGCTGCAGTCCTAACTATTGGGTATAGTCCGCATCCAGTCGGCCCGAATACCAGAGTATAAGGCTGACGTCGGTCAGGGCGCATTAGACTGACGTCAGTACGTCAGGGTACTAATGCGCATGACCGACGCCATATCCTCAGTCTTTTCTTGCCCCAGATGTCAGAAGACCCTAAAAAGACAAGGCCCAAAAATACCTGCACCAAAAATATGTACAATATATACAAGAATATATACAAAAAATATAAGCATGTAACCTCACCTACACAACCACCCCTAAAGACAGAGGGAAGGAGGGAGGGTAAATTGGACTGCAGCAATGGGATCCTCGAACATCTACATTTATGGTAGGTACAAAACTGTACTATGTTCTTCGTTCCCCATTGCTGCAGTCCTAACTATTGGGTAGAATCCCAAAGCAGAGGTAAGGGAGGCTGGCAAATCATAAAGAAGCAGGAGCTGACAACATGCCTTGCAAGACAGCTGTGGCAAAACCAGCCCTAGACTTAGAGTAGATAGGAAGGTGATAATGCTTAGAGAAAGTATGCACTGAACCCAAGTAGCTGCTTCCAAAATATCCTTAGTTGCCACCCCCCTTAGAAATGCTGTTGAAGTGGCAGTAGCCCTAGTGGAATGAGGCCTAATCCCAGCTGGAATCTCCTTGCCATGATGGGAATAACAAAATGCAATGCAAAAGCCAATCCACCTAGAAATAGTTTGTTTTGACACAGGCTTGCCCTGTGAACTCAAAGCAAAAGAAACAAACAACTGCTGAGACTGCCTAAAATCCTTAGTCCTGCTTAAATAATAACGCAATTGCCTGTGTACATCTAAAGTGTGCAAAATCTTTTCCCCTTTATTTTGGGGGTCTGCATAAAAAGTAGGCAAATGAATAGTTTGGTTTAAAGCCACACTAGAAACCACCTTAGGCATAAAGGAAGGATTAGTACGTAATGATACCCTATCCTTATGGAAAATCAAAATGGCTCTACTGCCATAAGGGCCTGCAACTCAGACACCCTTCTTGCAGAAGTAATAGCCAACAGAAAAGCAGTCTTCCATGACAAGTATTTCAATTCAGCAGTAGCTGCAGGCTCAAAAGGTTGTAGAGTAAGTTTTTCCAACACAAAATTGAGATCCCAAGCAGGAGTAGGAGCTCTCGTGGGGGTCTTATATTCTTTGCCCTCTAAGAAATTGCTTGAACAAAGGATGCGAAAACAATGGTGGGTCACAATCATAGTGAGCTGAAATTGCTGCAGCATGAATCTTAATGGAAGAGAAGGACAAACCTTTGTCCAATAACTCAGTAAGGTATTGAAGAGCCACACTCAAATTAGGCTCAGAAACCTGTAAATTCTTTGCTGTACTCCAAAATAAAAATCTCTTCCATTTTTCTGCGTACACTTTCCTTGTACTAGGTCTTCTAGCTTCCATAATCACATTTAAAACTTGTTGAGGAAGTTGAGACCTGCTGTGTTTCAACACAGAAGATGCCAGGCTGTTAGATGAAGAGAGTGAAGCTTGACATTGAGCAGATGACCATCCTTCTGAGATAACAGATGAGGAATCAGAGGTAAAGGCCATGGAGGCTTCCTTACCAGACTCCGTAGTAGTGGGTACCAGTGTTGCGAGGCCAATCTGGAGCTATCAAAATCATCCTTGGCCTGTCTTGTCTGACCTTTAATAGTACCTTTGGAAGAAGAGGCAGAGGAGGAAAGGCATACACATGTAGGTTTTTCCAACTGAAAGACAGAGCATCCACTTTCCAAGCTGTGTGATGAAACCCCTTTGTGCAATACTGTGGCAGCTGGTGGTTTAGTGGAGAAGCGAACAGATCTATGTCTGGAGTTCCCCATGACACTGTCAATTTTGAAATACATGAAGATCCAGTTTCCACTCGTGGGGATCCATGATTTGTCTGTAACACATCTGCTAAGGAGTTCTGTGCTCCGGCAGAAACCTTGCCTGAAGAGTTAGTTGCAAGCTTAGCGCAGTCTCCCATAAAATCATTGCTTGCCTGCATAGAGGATAAGAATGTGTTCCCCCTTGCTTGTTGATGTACCACATGACAGTTGTGTTGTCTGTTAGAATCAACACCTGCCCTGGAAGAAGTAACTCCTTGAAAGCCATTAATGCAAACTGGACTGCTAACATCTCCTTCATGTTGATATGTAGATGCTGTAGTCTGGCAGGCCACTTGTCTTGTATCCACTTTCCATTTAGATGAGCTCCCATGCAATGTTCGAGGCATATGTCGTTTAAAAGTCTCTCGCCTCTCGCCGGGTCCCAGAGCGTCCCTTGTTTAGTTGAGATTCCTGAGCCCACCTCAGAAATTCTTTTGAAGGCAAGGTATTATTGGAATGACAGTGTCCAAATCCTGGCAGTGCTGTGTCCATACATTTTGAGATACCATTGTAGCTTCCTCATATGCAGTTTGGCATTGGGAAGCAGCAGAATACAAGATGCCATGAACCCTAATGCTTGAAGGACTGACCTTGCAGTCAGCACGGACTGATGAGATAATTGATGGAAGTAAAGTGATAGACTCTTTTGTTGGTCCGGGGTTTAAAAGGCCATCTGGGCTGCTGTATTCAGTCTTACACCCAGAAAGCACATGTCTTGAGAGGGTACTAGACTGGACTTTATTTCGTTCACAGAATACCCTAGGCATCTTAGCACTGTTATGACATGTTCCAGATGCTGTAGAAGGTCTTCCTTTTCTTGAGCCAGAATCAGGCAGTCGTCCAAGTAAGGATAGATTTGAATTCCTTGAAGCCTGAAGTAAGCTATCACTGGAGCCAGAACCTTTGTGAATACTCTGAGCAGTAGATAAGCCAAAGGGCAATGCAGAGAACTGATAATGAGAATTTCCAGCTCGAAACCGCAGATACTTCCTGCAACTTAGCCTTATAGGCACATGAAGGTAAGCTTCCTTGAGATCTAAAGTTACCATCCAGTGATCTTTGCCCAGCAGAGGTAAAAGCTGTTGTAACGTCAACATCTTGAACTTGGGAATGTCCAGAAAAGTGTTGAGGAGAGATAAATCCAAAATTGGTCTCCACGTGTTACTGTAATAGTTGCCTTTATTTCATATTACTATAATCTAATTATCAAATGCATGTGTAATTGTTAATAGATATGATTTAATATCTGTTCACATATATCACTGAATGTCTGCTTACGATGTTTGCAATAAGTTGAAGATTTTCTTGCCAGGCCAGTCAGACAAACCCAGTAAACAAATATCTAATATAAATACAAATGGCTCCATATCTCTACTCACTTGAACTCCATCTGGAAACTTAGTGGAGGTATTCACCCTAACCCTGGACCCACACATCAAGTACTCACCATGGCCAACTCATTACTTTCAAATGTTCTCAACACAAGTTTCCCATCAGGTAATGAACCTAACCTCATTCTTTTCAACATTAACCTCAGAAGTATCTGTAACAAAATTCATGATATCCATGCATGACTAGATTTTACCCCTAGACATTCTAACTGCCACTGAAGCTTGGCTAAATAAGAAATAACTGACAATGAAATTACTCCCAAAGGTTTCAACATACTCAGAATGGACAGAAAACTTAAAAGAGCAGGTGGTATTGGTATTGCTATTATTTATAAAACAACTTAGATATAATTCCAGTTCATCTAAACATCACAACATTTAATAATGCTGAACTTCTGACTTCATACCTCCAATCAACCAAAATAAATATATATGCTTCTCAGCAATATACATTCCACGAGGCAACAATATTACCATATCCAAAAATATCCTACACTGGATATCTGACATCTCCAGGAAAACTTCATCTTAGGTGACCTAAATATGGAAAGGTGATCCATAAAAAGCAGCAACCCCAAGGACACTATTCACCTATTTGGCTTCAGCCATCTAATAAGCTCTTCCACCAGAATCAACAAAAGCACTAACAGGCTGTTCACACTTGACTGGATATTGACAAACAAACCACATAATATAAAATCCTCTGGTTGCTTACCAGATGCTATAAGTGACCACCTCCCAACCTATGTAATAAGACAACAACATGGTTCACCAAACAAATAATCAATAAACAAGCCTGCAATTTAACCAGATTTGACAAAGACACATTTATTACAGCCCTGTCCCATTACAACTTGACTGTATTAAGAGCAATGCCCCTAGATGAAGCAGTTAAATACCTTCCTAAAAATACTAAATGATTTAGAACCAGTTAGGACAAAAAGGGTAAAATTAACACAGCACCATGACTGACAAAAGAGACCATACAGCTCATGCTGCAAAGAGATAAGGCATGGACGTAACAGTATGGGAATAAAATACAACATGCCTACCAAATTTTAGATATCTCAGAAACTGTACCAGGATCCTAGTAAACTCTGACAAGAAATCATAATACAGTAATCTCCAACAAAAGCAACAAAACTGCCCCAAGCGTTTTTGTTCCTTTCTAAATAAACTATTAGACTCTGTCCATACCACTAAACCCTGTCCTTATACTTCAAATAACAGAGTCAATTATCACTCAGTTCAACACTCATTTTATTCAGTCACTTATATCACTAATCAATAATCACCTCACTTCACCCCTCCATCTTCCATCTATTCCTTACAATGTACCTTCCTGACTGATCCTCAGGTCTAATAAACAGAACCTACTGGAAGTGCATAAACCATTACGTACTCCTGGCCATTTTCTTTTATCTTTCTCCCTAGCACGGAAATGGAACTCACTTCTTTCCCATATTCGAACTACCCAGAACCTCTCTACTTTTAAGACCTTACTCCACTCTTATCTCTCTTCTAAATGGGAATGATACTGTCCCACTCCTCCTAATCTCTATGCTATACTTCCACTGCCATCAAGTATACCATCTCAAAACTTTGCCCTCCACTCAGGCATCCTATTCTTCCTCCTTCTCTTGACTCCTATAACTTCCTACTCTCCCTCTTTTTCTTTTTTCACTTTAAATATTACAGGTTATCTACCTTCCAGAAATCTTAATGCTTAATGCACCATTAACCTATAACTTTGGCATACTATACAGTTTTGGTATTTTTTATGTGTTTGTAATAACTTCTGCTGACTTTTATTTCTGTAATACCCTGCATTAATTTTGATGTGATTCATTGATGGTATTATGAAATTGTTTGTAATAACTTCTGCTGACTTATTTCTGTAGTATCCTGTATTACTTTTGATGTGATTGTTACTTGTATTGTTTCTGTATGTATGGACAAGGAGCTTTGCTCCCCGGGCTTCCATTGAAAAGGGCTCATACTGGCCCAATGGACTTTACTGGTTAATAAACTGCAAATAAATATTCTCAAAAGCAACACATTCTCTTTTCGTTTTCAACCCTTCCCAACATCAACAATAAAAAAATTACTAGCCAAATTAAAAGCAACAGCCTCGGCTGCATATAACCTTTCGAACGAGTTCCTCAAAATACCTGCAGAAGCAGTAGGCTTCCCTGTCTCCATTCTGATCAACCAGTCAATAACTGAAACTATGTCCCATCAATCTGGAAAAATCCATTAATATACCCCTCAAAAAGGAGGTACTAAAACAGAGTTAACAAACTATACAACTATTGCTATCCTATCACCTCTTTCAAAAATCATTGAGAAATGTAATCATTCTCAGTTTATAAAACATATAACCAAACACAGCCTCCTCTCCAACACCCAGCACAGTTTCAGGCCCAATCACAATATTACTACTACTGCCCTCCTTAACTTCACCAGCATAGTAAACCAATACAGAAATGAGGGCAACCTTGTTTCTTCACTTTTCCTTAACCTGTCCAAAGCATGAGACACAGTGTCCCATCAAAAGCTCCTTTCCGAACTTGTAACTTTAGGTCTCACTTACTCCTTCCTCTCCTGGTTTCACAGTTACTTGTGCAATCTTCAGCAAGCAACTAAAGGACAACAAAACCTATCAACATTTCAACCAATCTATGTCGGTGTTCCCCAAGAGTCAATACTTAGCCCCCTTCTACTTACTATTTTCATAAATAAACTTGATACCGCTACAATACTTGCCATTCTCGTACAAAATGCTGATGATTCGACATCTACCTGCTGTGCCCCATCCATAAATTACAGGAAATCACTCAAAAATCCTTCATGGACATTTAAATATGGCTAACAAATTCTAACTTGCTGCTTAATGCCAAAAAAAAAAAAGAAAAAAAGAAAGGAAAAAAAAAAAGAAAAAAAAAGCTTATGCTATTTATTTAAAAACAACACAGTAGCCAGAAACACACATTTCATATTACCTCAAGTAATAACAGAAAAATAGAAACCAAACGCCAGACTAAACTACTTGGGGTCATAAAACATGACAACCTCAAATGTGATCACCATATACTTCACTTCAAGACAACACACCAACAACTTCACCCCCTCTACAGAGCCAAGCACTATCTTGAGATCAAGCAAGGATTACCTTAGCAACAACATACCTCCTTCCTTCTCTGATACATGATTCCCCTATTCTTATAAATATCAACACTATGTGTAAAACTAAACTAACTTCCTGCAACTACAAAATAGCTAAATTTGCAACCAAGTAACCAACCAACCTTATAAAACACACCACTGCCTTGCATTAAAACAATTATTTATATTTTTATTTATTTAACATTTGTTTACTGGAAAAGTCCGACTTGGAATAAAGCCAATTTTCAGCAGAGGCCCTGGCAGAAATGCTCCGGACACATGTCTTTGAAATGTGGTAGGAAAGCAGAGCACCCAGAGGAAACCCACACAAACGCAGGGAGGACATGCAGATTCTGCACAGAAGACACTCCAGCCGAGAATCGAACTGGAGAACATCTTCCTGTGAGGTGACAATGCTACAGCTGCACCACTGCACCATCAGTTAATTAAACTGGCTTGAACTCCCAAACCAGTTGACATACTTATAACTTATTATTTCCCATAACCTATTGTACTGTCCAGACAGATGCCCAACATTACAAAATACTCTACTGTACTATTCACCCATTAGACACCATCGCTCTAGCAATAAACTCTTGCTATGTATCAGTAAGACATTCAATACTGTGGGAGAATCTCCTTACTCTCATTATGGGTCTAAACTCTGGAACGAAAATCCCACACTGTTAAAACAGATAGAAAACTTAAATAGTTACAAAACGTTGCTTAAACAGAACCTATGCCAAAGATGGCTCTGTTCTTCCTGCTTACCTGGCTAACTTTACTCACGATTACTTTTCTCCAACTTTTACAGCCACTTTGCTTCCCAATCTTTTGTACCTTATCACCCCGGCTCATACTGCACTAATTTTCTAAGCTCTTACTCTTCCACTTTCTCTCACTCCCCACCACTAAGTACATTTCTTCCTCTGTCCATCTATCCTCCTGCTCATTTCCATAATTTTTCCTTTTGTAGCTCTCTTATCATCAATTTTTAAGCTACATTACTACTTGTCTGTCTGTAAATTATTACTAACCTCAAAAACAAAGCAGTTTGATCTTTTCCTTACAGCCATCATGCTATAAATACATTAACTATTATTGTACTTTATTTTTCTATTCAATAATTAGCCAATATATGTTAACCTTTCTCTTGTTTTTGTGTTAAAATGCTATGTTCATGTAAGAAATGTTTTACAATCATGTAAATAAGCTCATGCAAAGATGTTTTACACTGCAATTATAAATGTGCATCATGTGTAACTTAAATGAGTAACTTTTCTCCCTAGGACTCCTCTGAAAATGGGTTTTACCCAGTCAGACTTTTCTGTGTCAGCAAGGTCAAATAAGTAAATAAAAGCAAAATAAAATAAAAAATAAAATATTTCTACTTTATACATATAAATCAGAAGTTAATAAAGAAAACAAGAAAAAAATCAAGACAGTCCTGGGGTACAACCCTGCATCTACGGAGATTTAGTTAGAAAAGACCTTCTATATGTGATTTGGAGATGCGGAAGAATAGCAGAGCTCCAAAGGATTTCCTCAAAAAGTATTTGGATCAAATCATGACATAAAAGTAAATGAAACTGAAGATGAAAATATGGAATGCGTTTATTAATACAGAACAATTTACAGTAAAAGAATTAGTTAAATTCTTTTATAAGCTGGAAAAAAATAAAGAACAATATTCTAAGAAGTAAAAATGATTGGTGCATTTTATAATGAATGAGATGTTTTAAAGAGCACTCTAGATATAAAAAACTGGAAGTTTTATATATATCTGAATTAAATTAATATACTGTTTGTAGTAACAACCATAGTATATCCATAACAAAGTTTAATTGACTGGCAAGAAATTTAAGGTTCCACAAGCTCTGAATATTCAAAATCATAATACATGAATGCCGCAGTGGTACAGCGGTAGCGTTGCTACCTCACAGCAAAAGGTTCTCCCGTTCGATTCTCAGCATGGCTTGGGAGTGCCTTCTGTGTGGAGTCTGCATGTCCTCCCCGCGGTTGGGTAGCATTCGAAAGACATGCGTGCGTAAATGGGCGTGCCTTCGTTGAGGGTTGGGCATCGAGCTGGCACCTTGGCGTTTCGTAAAAATCTACTGCCAATCATTAGCAGACCGGAGTTCCGCTGTGGCGACCGTTAACCAGGAAAAGCCGAAAGACAAACAACAACAACATAATAAAATGATACATAGCTTAACAAACTGTCTTAAATATTCTATTTATTCCACCACAGAATCTTGATATGTTAATATAATGCTTATTTTGCTTGTTTACTGTGAGTGGGGTTTGGCTTTATTGACTTGAATGTACGTAAAAAGTAAAAAGTAAATGGCATTCAGAAACCATGTAAGTGAAACACTGTCCTTAAGGGATCATTTGCACATATCCCATGGGATTCCATTACAGGAGGTTTAAGGTATTTACAGTGAAGACTCAAGCTTGACTGAGCATTTCTTGAAGTTTTATATATTATATAACATTTCTTTGATACACTGGATTTTTTTCTATTTTTTCAATTAATATTACAAACAATTTTTTTTTCACGCAATTATATTCATAAGACAGGAAAATGGAATCAAGTTGGTTTCATTTATTGGTCAGGTTACTTAGCAAAGTCTGAATATGAATCTGGAATATGTTTTCTTGGAGATTAAGAAAGAGCCCCAGTGCTGGACATAACAGTTGTGCCCAAAAGGGAATGTTTTTGCAGTGCAGAAAAATGTGATTCAGAGACATTAGCCACAATAAGGAAAGATATCGTTATTTGTTAATTTTCATGTCTTTGAATAGACCTTCTCTAACTCAAATCACAATTTTCTTGCAGTAGTCAATACTGGCAGCCCATGCATACAGGCAACCCCCTCATTAGCTTTCCCATGCACACACACACACACACACACACACACACACACACACACACACACACACACACACACACACACACACACACACACACACACACACACACCTGTCAACTCTCATTGAGTAGACAGAACATTCCTAATGTCTCTTCTTATTTTTGCCTCTGCCCTCATAAATCACAGATCCTTAAGGTCAATCAGCAATAACAGACATTAGAGCTCCATTGCTCTTACTGATCATCAAGTGCATCATGATGCTAGACAAGTTTCTTCAACAACTTTTTAAGTGAGTCCAAGAAATATTTTAAAAATTCTCCCCACTGTCATCTAGTGTTCCTCCCAGCTTTGTCCTGAAGCTTCTCCCCCTACATGGATACATCCCCATCCTTATTAATCACTGAATACTGTCAGGCGTTAGAGTTTCTTAATCCATATTATGTTAAAAAATGTCCTGCTACACCATCTGATCAATTAGCATAGTGGGTTAAGGCTCCGTTCCCTGTGTCAAGGGCTCGAAGCTTTTCCTTCACTTTTCCTTTATTTTTTTCAAAGCTTTCAGGAATATGTTAGGGCTATCCTTGATGTCTAGTAGTGACACAGAGAACTAATTCTCCTCAGGATGTGTGTGTAAGTGTTGAGGATATAGGGGTTGAATTTTTATACTTGCCTTTAAAGCAAGATATAAAATGCTATTCCTGGTGTCTAGTGTTCTCACAGCCTCACCTCTTTTGTGCTGCAAAACTTTCTTCTGTTATTTCTTAAATGCCTTTAAGGTGCAATTTGAAGTGTTAGCCCTGATGTCTAGTGTTTCCCGAACTCTGTCATTTGTGCTGGAGAACTTTCTTCAATTATTTTTACATGCCTTTAAGGCAGAATGTAACGAGCTATACCTGATGTCTAGTGTCCCCTCAAGTAGATTTGCTCATTAATCAAGAGGAGTGAAGAAGTATGAGAGAGCATACACACAAACACACACGCATATATATGCGCACATACACACACACAGTGCCCCACCTGATTGCACCCACAGACACATTCATTCATGCATCCAAACACACACACACACACACACACACACACACACACACACACACACACAACCACACACACACACACTCACCAGACATCACTGTAATCTCTATATACATTCACACATGCAGCCACATACATGCAAAAGAGCACATCATCCAAAACTATTTGTTGACTAACCTTCCCAACACTTACCTCTAATACAATCAGGTGAATGCAAGCTTTTGTCTGTGCTCAATACTATGGGTAGCCAAGGTATTCACACAGCCAAAAGATTCTCTGAATTGTTCAACTGTATAAATGCCTCATTCCAGCCATTACTGGGAGGACAGCACATGGCTCCCCTAAAATGGCTCATTAGCATTGGCAGTACATTGTGGAAACACACATGTTGCTACAGAGTTGCACCATGAAGTTGTCCAGAACTGTGGAAGGGCTGTCTTTGAATCAGATATGGTTACAGAGAGGTATATACCAGGCTTACATCTCCTGGTAACCTTTTTGCATTTGGCTCTTTATTTAAATTAAATTTACATAATGAAGGCTGGTTCCATCTGCAACATTTGAGGACGTTTTTAATTCAATGATTACATAGTATTCCCACAACAGGAAGAAAGAGTTTAAATCAGTATCACTTAAAAATTCAGTCTTAAATAACAATAACTTAAGTAGCTCTTATTTTTCTATACTTCACAAAATTCTTTGAGATTATAAAAATAGTCATTACTGATTTTTACTGAAATTTTATGCTATTATTCCCCGTTTTTAAATCAAAACCAAAAGCAAATCATTTTAAGTCTATAACTAACACAAATTCTGTGTTATTTTGGATACTATTTTCCTTTCCAGTATTTTTTTTTGCTCCACACAAATTAGTAAAATTTTTAGAAATGGTAATAAGACATAACTGAAGATGTCATGACCAAACTAAAAGCTAACTACAGACATATATTTTTATCCTATAAGTGTATTTTCAAATTTCAACATGATTTCCAGAATTTTGCACAAGCCCTTTGATCAAACAGTTTCACTGTATCAAAGTGTTTAGTTTTATTCAACATTCCTATTCCAAGTTATGTGGATATGTTCCAAATACCTTTTTTATTGTATTTTTTTTGGCTGCAGAAAAGAAAATTATCATAAAAACTACAAGAAAGCAGAGTTTCCCATTTTCAAAAATGTATTAAATTATTAACAATTGTACACGGTAAAGGAACTTCCACTATAAAACTGTGCTACAAGTGACAAAATAAATTAGAAACAATGGCCTAAATACGTTAATTTAATAGAAAAATATAATAATATTCAAACTTTATGATTATCATACTTTTAAAATGTGACTATTCAATCTTTAAATACAATTAGTATAGATGTAAACGCTTTTGTCCAATTCTGCTTTGCAGCTGACTGTTAGCCACTCACAGTGCCCATTCTCACAACATTTACCATAATCCCCAACTTCCCCAACCTTACTCCAAACACGTTACAGACCAATGAAGAGATCATGGCATCCTGAGGCAGCATCACAATGCTACAGAGGGAGTATTTTTCCTCTTTTCTCCCTTACACCCTGCATGCATTAAGTAACATCATGTGGGTGGGATATGAAATAGGCATCAGTGCTGCACCACCTCTCACATCTGCAAGGGGCTGATTTCAGCAGGATGGCCTCATCTACCCTCACACAGATAACACTGTGCAGATCTTTTCCTACATTTTTGCAAACTCTGAAGTACTCACTTGTACATTTCTAGACTTAATGTGTGAGTTCTGATAAAAAATATAAAGTTCCTTTTTTCTACCTGTAAATAGTTATCTTTTTACAGTGCATCAGAATATTTAATTAGCTGATTAATTATCTCTGAATCATCTGAAAATACACGGAATTGCAAACTGACATTTCTTATTCTTGTTACAGTTTTTTTTGCCATTTTCAACAACAAATAAAGCAATGGCTGTATGGTGCAAGTAGATACTACATCCAGGAGAAAATCCACCAAAATGGTTGAAATTTCTACTGCTAGCTGTTGTTGGGAAGGAGGAGTCCCTTGCTGCCTCTCCTGAGGAAAACTAATGTCCTATACAGATGTCTGTTGTCTGGTATCTAGCTGTAGTGCAGCAACAAAGAGTTTTAAGGTCTGGCTCACTTGCGTCAACAGCATTCTACTGCCTTCCTCCAAAGAGGCTTCCACAGGAGGAACTACTGCTGAAACTGTAACATGTGCCAGATCAGCTGCGTGTGGGCCACAAAACCTCATGTCTAAGTGGGATTAATGGGATCTCTAGGGCCTCATGTTCTCTATTCATAAATGCTTTAAGCAATACTTTCTTCAATCTACCTACTTTACAGTGTTTGTGAAGTCTTTTCTGAGATCCTGGAAGTTTCCTCTTAAGCTCTGAATGAATCAAAGGTTCACCTACTAAGACAAGGGAAGACGCTTCACATTCCAACACCACAAACATTTAATGCTCAAAAAAAGCCCTGTGACTCCTAGCTCACCCCAGAAGGGTCTTTCTATTAAAAAATTTGAACAATGTTCATAAGTGGTTATACCACGTTCCTCACCAAGATGAACAGCCACTATAAATGGTAGCCCTTAAATGATTCTGTCCCACAGGCACAGTTTTTGGTCACTCCTTTGAGGACATCATCAACCACCCAAATTCTCCCCTCTCCAAAACAGCCAAATGTTCACTACGATACAACAAACATCAACAGTACCACCAACAAAAACAAGTAATTGATAAAATGTTTTTACGGCTGTTTCAGTCTTTACCTGAAGTTGAACAATGAATCAGAATGACATGGACAACTGTTCATTCCAGCAGAAAAGATAAGAAAAGAAAAGAAAAGTGGTATGGTCTGTACTCTTCTTTACATCTGAGTTTTCAGATGGTGCCCTTGATTGGACAGGTGATCTTGTTACTGGTTTAGGGACATCTGACTGTTCCTGAAGCATGGTTAAATGACTGTCTGCCTGCAGCTAAGTCCCATTCATTCAGAAATGTCCTGAAGCAATGATGTTTATGAAGAACATCATACATTTCTTATTTTGCCATGGACACTGTATCAACAATAAGTACTGACCATTGCTATGGGAGAGAAGATTACATTACTTACTTCAATACTAAATAGAAAACAGAGCTCTGTGAGGAATATACTTATTGCCCAATGACAATCTTTAATGTTATATCTAGAGATATTGGTAATTTAACACATTTTGCATATGCTCAGTGATAATGACAGAAAACCTCTGCTTCATAATCCCACAACATTTACAGACAGACAGATGTCAGCTTATAAATAAATGAAGATGAAAGCTTGTCCAAGAGGATCATACAAAAGAAAAAAAAACAAAAAAATAATAAAATCAAATGCTCTGTTTCACCCAACAGCCATGCAAATTAATAATTTTGTCTACAGGTCACATCTCTGCCCAATCTTTGACTACACGAATGGAACATTATTTTTTCTATTCCTCTCTGGTTATTTTAGGTATTCCATGACCAGCCATGCTTTATGTGCCCTCACACTACTCAAGGAGTTTTTTATGTCATGCCATAATCCACACTGATTCCTGTGAAACATGATGTTCCATGGCAATAGTGTGTGTTTATCAGCATTGTTCACCAAGATCTGCTCAATCAACAATAAGAAGTTATGTACCTACCATAACGTTCCATGTTAGTTGTCTTCTTCTCGCCTTCTTTCTTGCTGGTTGGCTTCAGAGCTGATCCGCGGCTCTGACTCGGCCATCTTCAAAAACTCGAGAGCTACTTACTGGCTCAAGGCCCCCCCTATATTCCTGGCGCTAGATACCCAGATCTCGTTTGGTAAGTCTAACTGCAGACATAATAATAATAATAACAATGCAGGAATCCTGTCCTAGAATGCATAAATCCTACTGGAGAGACTACTAGTCAGAAGGAATAGCCAGAGAAGACTCAGCCAGTGAGAAAAACATAAGGAACTCTTCTCGGCCTACTAGGATAGGGGGGTGGAGGGTGGGACGCAAGAAAGTAGGTGAGAAGAAAACAACTAACATGGAACATTATAGTAGGTACATAATTTCTTAATGTTAAGTTGTCTATCTCGCCTTCATTCTTGCTGGTTGGGACAGCGTCCCTAGCACCTCAATCCTGGGTGGCTCATCAGAACAGACTCTTCAGAACAGTGGAACCAAAATCAGCTCTGCTCCTGGAGGCCACGTCCAGCTTATAATGTGAAATAAAGGTATGAGGATTGGCCCATGTACTGCCGCACAAATAGTTTCCATTGGCAATCTTGCCTGAAAAGCCACTGAAGTAGCTAGAGCTCTAGTGGAGTGACCTTTTGGTTTAGCAGGAAGCTCTTTATTCCATAGCTGATATATAAATGTAATGATAGATGTCAACCACCTAGATAAGGTTACTTTCGACACAGGCAGACCTTGTTTACCCTCAGCATAGGACAGGAACAGCTGGTCTGATTTTCTTATTTGCTTAGTTCTATGCAAGTAAAAGCGTAACTGTCTATGAACATCCAACTGATGCAATTTGTATTCCGCCTTGTTGGAATAATTTGGAAAAAACACAGGCAGATCAATATACTGATTCAAATTATTGTCAGAAGAATCCTTTGGAAGGAAGGAAGGATTAGTCCTGAGAGACACTCTGTCATTGTGGAAAACTAGATAAGGAGGGCGAACACGAAGTAATTGCAACCAGAAGAAGGGTTTTCCAAGAAAGAAACTTCAAGGAACAAGAAGCTGCCGGTTCAAAGGGGGGCAGTATCAGGGAAGCTAAAATCAAATTTAGATCCCACGGAGGTGGGGGATCTCTCACTGGGGGCCTGAGTAAAGTAGTCCCTTTGAGAAAAGCTTTACAAAGCTTAATGGACATAATACTAGTATCCGATAGACCTGTATGAAAGTTAGAAATTGCAGCTAACTGAACTCTAACCGTGGCAGAAGACGATCCAGCACGAAAAAGTTCCGCTAAAAATCCAAAATATGGTGCACAGGGGCTGAAAAGGGATCTATATTCCTAGCCTCTGGCTAGAAAGAGAAACGTTTCCACTTACTAGCATGTCTTTCTAGCAGCAGACGTCTGCGATGATAAGATGATTTCACGCACCGAGTAGGAGATGTTCGGAAGCCTGGCTAAGGTTGGAAGTAGAGCAACCAAGCAGTGAGCTGGAGAGATTGAAGGGATTGGTGCAGCCCACCCGATTGATGGATCAGGAGGTCTGGAACTGGGTCCAGGGTTGCTCCAGAAGGTAATGATGCATGAACGGGAACCAAATTTGTCGAGGCCAGTAAGGGGCAATGAGGATCATCTTGCATCCGAATGTGGTATGTTTCTGTATTAATTTCGGAATCAGGGGGAATGGATAAAGAAGTCCCTGAGGCCAATCGTGAACTAGAGCGTCTCTGGGGGAGTGTCCAGGAAGAGGGAGGAGAGAGAAGAAATTGTTGCACTTGCTGTTGAAGGGGGTGGCAAAAAGGTCGCAGCAAGGCTGACCCCATTTGCGGAAGATTTGGTCTGCCACTGTCTGATTGAGAGACCACTCGTGAGGCATGAGAATTTCTCTGCTCAGTCTGTCCGCTATAACGTTGGACTTCCCAGGGATGTGCGCTGCTATCAGAAACCGTTGGGAAGAGATCGCCCACTGCCAGAGTCTGAGTGCTTCACGACATAGGGGGTAGGACCTGGTTCCGCCCTGCTTGTTGATGTACCATGCTACCGACATATTGTCTGTTTGAATTGCAATGGTCCCGGTAGGAAGAGAGTTGTGAAGAGCTTGCAACGCCAAAAGCACAGCCCTCATTGCCAAGACATTGATATGCAGATGGTACTCGTGAGGCTGCCAGGTGCCTTGGACTGTTCTGCCCTGAAAATGCCCCCCCCACCCGATCAGGGAGGCATCCATGGTCACCGTAGCCACTGGAGGAGAAAGAGCAAATGGTCTGCCCTGGGGTACTGATGGGGAAACCATCCACCAAGCAAGTTGGCTTTTGCATGACTGTGTGATCATTATTTTGTGAGACATTGGAAGTTGCTGGAAAGACCATTGGGTGAACAGCACCCACTGAAGAATCCTCATATGAAAACAAGCGAGGGGGACTAGTATGATAGCCGCTGCCATGAGACCCAAGGTCTTTAGGACGAATCTGGCCTGAATTTTTTTGCATCCTAATAAGACCTGGACATGTCGGCGAATGTCTAGCACTCTGTCTAATGGAAGTCTCGCTGACATGTCCTTTGTATTTAAGTTTGCACCTATAAAGGTAATAGATTGACAAGGCAGACTTTTCGAAATTTATTGTGATGCCTAGTTTGGAGCAAGTTTGGATGGTGTAGTCTCTGGCTTGCAGCAGGTGATGCCTGGTGGTTGCAGTAAGGAGCCAGTCATCTAAATATGGAAACACCTGGAATCCTTGCTGTCTCAGGTGAGCGGTAACTACTGCCAAACATTTGGTGAACACCCTGGGGGCTGTGGTGAGACCAAAGGGCAGAGCTCTGAACTGATAATGACTGGCTCCCAGCCGGAAGCGGAGGAATCTTCTGGAGCGTCTGTCCATTTTGATATGGTAGTACGCATCCTGAAGATCTATGGAACACATCCAATTGTCCTGGCCCAGAAAGGGTAAAATGGACTGTAGCATGACCATCCAGAACTTCGTTCTTTGAACAGACCTGTTTAGTCTGCTGAGATCCAGAATGGGTCTCCAGTCCCCTGTCTTTTTTGGTACCAAAAAGAACCTCGAGTAAATTCCGGATCCTTGCTGGTCTGCCAGGACTGGCCGGATGGCTCTTTTTCTTAGCAGTTTTGAAATTTCTTGAACTGCTTGATCCCTTAGATTGGGTGGAACATCTGGAAGGGATTTGTTGGGAACGTAGGGAGTGCAAAAGAAAGGGATTTTGTAGCCTTCGGATATGAAAGACAGTACCCATTTATCTTGTGTTATACTTTGCCAGGCTTTTGGGTACAGTGATAATCTTCCCCTGACTGCCTCCGAAGGTGGACAGCAGGGCAGCACCTCAGGGATGCTGGAAGGGCTTGTCAGAGAAAGATTCTCTTTGGCCCTGATTTTGCAGACCCCCTCTGCCCCGAGGGTGGCATCTATTGTTGTTCCCTCCTCTGCCCCTTGAGGGGAACTCTCCATGTGTGTCAGGCACGGCTCCCTGGGGTTTCCGGAACCACATCTTCCCACTCTTCTGACCCTTGGGATATGGTCTTGAAGGAGTGGAAAAATGGACTCCCACAGCAGAGAGAGTCCTGCCTTCCTGCTCACACCTGGTAAGGGTATCCTTCACCTGTGGTCCAAAAAGTGCAGAAACATCAAAGGGGGTGTTTGTGAAAGACGCCCTGAAGGGTTCCGCAAAGTTACACAACTGCATCCAGGCATGCCTCCTCAAGGCCACGCCTGTGCATGCGGCCCTACTCGCACCATCGGCTGCATAAGAGATGAGCAACATGGAGGAGTTTACTACCGAATTAAGAGTCGCCAGCTGGGAGGCAACCTTACCCTGGGCCCCCGCAGCTGATGGATCTTGAAGGGTATCTCCTAGCTCTTTAAGGAGATCCCTTTGAAGGCGGGTAAAGTGGCACAAGTAGTTCAGCGACCTCATGGAGAAGGTCGCTGATGCAAACATCCGCTTCCCATATCTGTCCATCATCCTAGATTCCTTATTAGGGGATGGACAGACGAAGAAGTTTCAGCCAACTCCTTTTTTGTGGCCGCTGCTACCACCATGGCATCAACAGGAACATCCTTAGTCAGAAAATTGCTTGTCTTGTGCAGAAATAAATTTTGTGGGTCTTCGGGGGGTTGGTTCCACTGTGTCTGGGGCTGACCACGCCTTCCGAGCCACCACAGACATCAGTTGATTGAAAGGCGGAGACACCCAGGAGGTGGAGGGTCGGGAACCAAATGCGTCCAGGAATACCGACTCATCCTCGGAAGGGTTAAGGGTTGTCCAGTTCCCCCTCTGCCTAAGTATCTCAAGGATGTCTGAGAAAGAGATGTCCTCAGAGGGGGATCTCGGGGACCCTTCCGAATCCTCTAAGTCGGTATCTGAAGTGACAGACTCAGGGGAGTCAACATGCTTCCTCTTGCATTTCCTCTTTCGAGGGGGCTCCTCTGAATGATCAGGGGAGGCCTCGGAAGAGGAAGATTACACCCAGTGGGGTGCCCTGGAGCGCTTGTTCCCCACGCTTGGGGTCTGGAGGAGGGGCAGAGGCAGATGCAGGCACCATGGGGGGAGGAGCCGATGAGGCTGACCGTGGGGCTGACTCAGAGGCCAGCACACTCCTCATGACCTCGAAGGTGCCCCTTCCCGATACCGGAGAAGGCTCCATCTCCGAAGAGACCGGGATCCTTCCCGGCACTGAGAGAGACGGCTCTGAGGCCGATGTAGGAGCTGACCTCACCTGCGCTGAAGCTCCGAGAGGGAGAACGGGGTCGGACAAGGGTCCGATGCCACTCGCCCCCTTGGAGCCGACGAGGGTGTCCCGGCACCCAGATCCCTCCAAGGATGGCACCATGGATGAGATTGGAGCCGACGATGGAACTGAAAGGGTAGGTATCGGCACCGACGGTTCCACGATCCGAGCCCAAGCAATCTCCGGCTCTGAACTCAAGGGATGAGTCAAAGGAGGAACTACTGCAGAGACAGGTGGAGCCGAACCCTGATAAGGGGGGCTGGATAACATTTTAGCCAAGGCCTGCGATTTTAGGAGCCTGCTCACCACTCTCTCCAAATCATGGTCAGATAGTCTAGAAGACCGAGAAGAGTGGGATCGGTGACTTCGCTCCGACTGTAACAGAGGCGACCCCGGAGCCGAGTGTATCGACTCCAGAGATGGAGATCTAGAACATTTTCGACTCCCTGACGGTTCCGACACCAGAGTCGGGGCCGAGTGGGAGATAGGTACTTCGGTTCCAGTCGGAACCGAAGTTGACTGGGAGATAGGTACTTCGGTTCCAGTCAGAACTGAAGTTGAAGCAGATGCCACACCCGATGACAGCTCCGAACTGGGAGCTGGCGGCTTCGTTGGCTTAGAGGGTTTCACTGACTGAACCTTAGCCGGTGACCCTTCAGGTTTGAGCAAACCCCTAAGGATTAGCTTATTCCTACACTCCTGCAGGGATTCTTGGACTAAAGGCGTGACACTCCGAACAAGAGTCCTGCAGGTGTAGGGCGCCCAAACAGTAGACACAAGAAGTGTGACCATCTGTCAGTGACATCTTCTGACAGCATGAGTCACACTTCTTGAATCCAGATACTTTAGACATACCTGTAAAAGGAAAAATCAATTTACAGAGAAAAAGTAACAAAAGGGAAATAGGTAACTAGTAAAAACATACACACTCAACACAAGTTATCACACCCTAACAGCACACACACTCTATTATCTAAGAAAAGGTAATTAGACCTACTAATCTACCACAATTCCTAACAAAGAAACTATTACACAAAAAATTAAAACAAGGATTAGCCTCTAACTAAAAACGGCTACCTTTAAGAAGAGAAACGGGGGAGGGGGGGAGGGGAACTCCCTAACAAGAAAACGAGTTTTCAAGGGAAGGAGACTAAATACAAATAGCTAACTACAACTACTGAAAGTACACTAACTATTTTAAACACCAACTATAATATAAAAAATGTTTTTATACAATGACAATAAAACTGAAAAATATGACCTGAGCCAGTAAAAGCAACCTCGCAGCAGAAGCAGCAAACAAGATCTGGGTATCTAGCGCCAGGCATCTTGGGATATAGGGGGGTCTCGAGCCAGTAAGTAGCTCTCGAGCTTCTGAAGATGGCCGAGTCGGAGCCGAGGATCGGCTCCGAACCCAACCAGCAAGAATGAAGGCGAGATAGACAACATCATATTTCATCACAAATTCTTGCCCCATGGTTATGCACATTGAAGTATGTCATATTAAGTATAATGGTATTCCCCTCCACTTCAGCTATGTTAAGTTATTTTCTGATTAAATAATTTTCAGTGAAAGGATCTGTTGATCAACTGAAACTTGATGAGACCATACCATAACTAGGTCCATGTATATTTCTCTGAGGATGTCTGTCAACTTTTCCCCATTGTATTTTCCTATCATACTGACCCCTATCTCCATGAGGAGTTGCCAGTCAATCAAATGTGTCATCCCATGCCACAAAAAGAAAGCAGACCTCTGACTGCTAAAGCATCTGTGCACTGGCTAGCCCCCATATTCCATACTCTTACAGTTTTTAACCATCACAGAATTATTTCACAGAAATGATTTACATTCTTATACCAGCTTGAACTAAATCCCAGATGAAAGTTCTTGACAGTTATACTGTAAACACGATTTATGACCATACTAAATCCTGAGTGGTGTTACAAGTGTCAACTTATAGTTTGTCTCTGATATAGAATTGGGTAGTATAAACAACATGGGGTACAGTACATTTCACACTGTCAACAACAATACTAAATCCTAGCATAATGTTAAGAATTGATATATACATATATTCACTATGCTCACTTAACAACAGATGAAACAGTAAATTTGTGCTACAATACAGAGTATTTTTATTCTAAGATCAGTACAACTGGTTCTACAGCTGTGGAAGGGTACATTTTGCACAATGCGTCTCAAGGACAAAATTTACAGTGTCATAAATTTGTGAGGAACCATTATTTGTCCTTCTATTCTTCTGTTGCAGTATTCCTGACTTAAGGGAGGGAGGTGCCTGCCAAGGTGACAACCCAATGTCGGCCAGTATACCAAAGTCTTTTACCTAAGGTGTGCGGTATGTATGACGTTGGCCGACAGCAGACATCGGCCATAAAAGAGATGTACGCGGGCACCACCCTCAGCACTTCTTTGCTGCCAGTCAGATTGCCAGTCCCGGATGTTGTTCTGTTGGCAGAATCTCTATTCTTCAGATAAGATAAGTGTCCCATTGGGGAAACCTTTGTTTTGTACTACCTTTCTTTTTCTTTTTTTCCAGAAAAGGGAAGTGTGACTGTGGACAACAAATTCCACACAAAGACAGTCATACTCAGTGTCTTTTTTTTGCCTGGGCCCTCAGCACAACCACAAATACTGTGCTACTTGCCAATCCTTTGTCCCTAAAATTCTCTGGACACGGTTATCCTCCTTTGCGATATACCTTGAAAACCAAAGTCTCAAGCTTCTTGCAAAAAGTGTGATGGATGTTCCTCTGGACCCAACGACTGAGCATATAAAACAGAAAGCCAAAAGACACAGGCCTGAATCCAAAGCTGCGCCTCTCGAGTTTGACGTCTCTCTCGATGCGCATGACAGCTTGGAGACACATGCTGACCGAGATCCAGATCTGCAGATCGAGCCCGTTTCACAGGCTGTGGCTCCAAACATATGCACGTCCAGAGAGGCTTCTCAGATGTTGGCCTCCGACGTCCAAAGGGAACCGAAGCTTATAGTGTCAGAGGGCTCTACGGGATTATGCAGATAGTCGTTAGGGAGGATGTTGAATCAGATATTGTAGAGTGCAGGCTTAGGTCTGGCCCTTCTTCTTTGCACTGCATAGATACACCTGCAAAGAAGGAACAAAAAAACAAACATGTCTCTTCCTCCTGATCCACAGAAGGAATGGATGAACTTTTCACAAGGCCTCTTCAAGGCCTTTATGACCCTTAGGCCTACGTCAGGTCACACTGCTTCCCCTCCACCCGGGCCTTCTTCCTTTAGGAAGAGACCTAGGCCCATGCTTACCTCTTACGATGACTCCTCTTCTGAGGAGCAGGAGGAGGAATTGGACTATTCTTCCCAAATTCCCTCCCCTTTGGATTATGCCTCCCCTGAAAAGGACTCCAGTAGAACAGGTTCTCTCATAGAGGAGATTGCTCTCGGAGAGACTATCTTCAAAATGTGGGACCATTTTAAGTGGGACTCCACAGAGATGTCAGAGGTCCAGAAGTGCTATTATGACCACAAACAAGTCCAGACCCCCAATCCTTCAGCCATCCCTCCTGTAATCCCTGCATTTCTGGATGCCTTTCCTTCCACTTCCACCCATCCAGACTCACAGCACCCAGCCCCTAAAAAAACTGATAGATATTGCAAAATACCCAAGGACTGCTCCAGCTTCTCCATTTAAATAATTCAATTCATTTAACATAAAAATGTACTGTTTTCAATGTTTTTACAGATGGGCAAGCCCTCCTGCCCCCCAACCCCCCTGCAAATTATATATACCAACACCGAGATAGCACTACAGTGGAGAAATGGGTAAATTTCCGATCCTCACTGTTCCTTGTGCTCCATTCTGAAACACTGAAAATGGTACATTTTTATGTTAATGAAGTGTTTAAATGGAGCAGCTGTTTTTGTCAGTGCTCCGTGATCTACATTGAAAACCTCAGTTTGGTCTGTGCATGTGCAGTAGGTGTTTTGTCCTTACAACCTTCAACATCATGAAGTTTTGCTTTTCTGAGTGTTCGATCTTTTCTTCTCAGTAATTTCAATTTTGATTACATGGACATTCAATCTACTGAAGTAGATCCAGCTATAAATAGTTGTTCCATCCTGTCATCAGCATGACACTAAACTCAGCAGGGGAAAACCCCTGCAGCTTCTCATCAGTGACACTGCTACTTTTACATTCTATTATTACACTGCTACTAAACAAAAGGTACCCAGGTGTTGCACATATTATTTATATCATGTTTCACTGACTGTCAACACACAACTAACAAACATAAAAACACATCTATGTAAACACTGTTTCATACTCTATCACCACCCCTAATACTCATTCCAGTATCCTTATTATGAAATGACAGTTTAACATGGACCCACTAGATATATTCAAACATGAACATCCTGACACTTTACTGAAAGTAATGCACTGATGAACTATTGCTCTGAAAATGACAAGCAAATGTAAAGCCTAAATTTCATATTCTAACACTGAAATATAAGTGGTAGGGAGAGGAACCTCTCAACCCTGCCATGAGATTGCTCCACCCCCAAATCTGAAATACCAACTTCAAGCTTACAGCACCTTAGAGGAATATATATATATATATATATATATATATATATATATATATATATATATATATATATATGTGTGTGTGTGTGTGTGTGTATATAAATATATATATATGTATATAAATATATACATATATATATATATATATATATATATACATATATATATATATATATATATATATATATACATATATATATATATATATATATATATATATATATATATATATCACTCTGTGCCTTTCTCCAGTTAGTGACTGTAGTCCTCAATCATCCATCCTTTCCCTCGATCACCTCTTTACATCCTCAGTCTAGTACATTTCTAATTAAAGGGCAGACCTTCTTAGCTGTGGGAGATCCAAATGACAAAGAAGGCCTTCAGCAATGGTGGAGAGAATGGCACATTTTCTTTTTGCACCATATTCTTACTGGCATTTGTGAAACATCCAGGACTAGTTGCGTCTGTACATGCATCCACAAGCATGCACAGTGACACCCTACCACTCTTGCACATCATTGGTATGTTCTGCTGGTAGCTGTTGTCCCTCAGGCCGACTGGAATTAGCAATGCAGCAGAGACTCCCCACAAGACAGAAGAACCAGTTACTGGCAGTTTGATTTCATTTTCCTAGCTGACTCCCCCAACCATATTAATTAATCAAACCTAAGTTCATGATGTCGAAGTCAGGGTTCCACCTTCTTGAGCTAATGGAGCTGGCTGTATTGATTGTATGTTAGAGAGAGTAAGGAAGGCTGTGATAACACTACCTCTAATACACAAGAGTACTAATTGCACTGCTCTAAGAAGCTAGCAATTTCAAGGACCACATGCAATAAGTCAGCTGCTTCTCGCAAATTGAGAGATGGCACTTTTTAATGGTCAAAAATGAACCCATTCTAATTATATCACACTGGCAGTGGTTAACAGCTGTGGAAGCATCAACTTTACATTATGATCAACAGTGATTTTGCATCTGTTTCACATTCTATCATTATCTCTGATAAACAAATAACACAGTTCTAGAAAGAGCTCTTTTATGTTTTGTCACTAAAGATGATACTGAACATAATAACCTAGCTATGGGAGGAGCTCTTTCACACTACATTTGTCGTCAGGTTACTGACATTAACAGTATATTCAATAACCTGAATGGGATATAAAATGTTTAACATTCTATTAGCTGTATAGATGCTGAACTTCAGTAACTCAACAGAGCTGTTTCATACTACACCATCCAAATTATGCACTATCTCTTAAATCCAACTCTGCTGAGTTTGAGTGATACTAAACAAAAAATTACAGATTCATATGTTGTACATTTTGTATTTTTTATTAATATTAAACCTAATATCCCGGCTATCCAAGAAACTTTCACATTCTGTCATCAACTTAAACCAGTATCCAAATTCTGTATAAAAAACTCTTGTACATTTTTGCATGTAAACTAAAACAAAGCCCAAAAACCCAAGTATAGATTGAACAGTTTACTGTTTGGTTGCTAATGGTGGTACTAATGCTAACCAACTAGCTACACCCAGTAAAGCAAGCTATAGAAAAGAGCTCTTTCACATTCTGTATCCTCTACTAAGCTCATGACAAGAACTTTGACAAATCAAGTTATCTTTCTGCAGATGATGGCTCTGGTTCACACTAAATTCAAATAACAGAAAAACTGCCTTACAAAATATATTAATCCAACTGTTTAAGGAACAGAAAGAATGGTTTAGTAATATCACATAAAACCCAGTGAATAAAAAGATCCTACAAAACAAAGTACTACAAAACATACTATGCAGCAATACCTATCTTGTGCTATCCTGTAATTTACCTTAAAGGAAAGAAAAACGGTATCTATAAAAATAGCTACTGTCAGACAGGGTATTACAGAAAAAAAATTTAAACCAATCTGCTACTTACCATAATTGTTTTATGTGAATGTAAGGCAGGTCTTAGAAGAAGAGCAGCCATTCCTGAGTTGTACTTCCAGGTCACTACCAGTGCAAGGTGTAGGAAAACAGCATTAAAAACAGCTAATCCTTGTTCAGCTGAGTAGCCCAGAACATAGCTTTCCTTGGTTTCTCCTTGCCCAATGCTGAAACTTGATCACTTTTATTAAAACAGAATACCTACAGCATCACCATTCCTTAACATTTTTATATTAAATTTTGAACATACCATTCCTGAGTTTCGCTGTCACGATGCAGTTCTGTCCAAAAACCTAAAACTGAAGTCAGTTAATAAAATAACACACTTTTTGGAAAGAAATGCACAATGACAGATACATAGTTCATTAGGTGAGTGCTTGTAGATGGGACATTGAAAATGTGGCACAAAATGTTATGAAATAGTGAAGTTATATGTAGTTGTTCACTTTAAATGTGTACTACACAAATGCTTCAAGTCCAGTCATTTCTTTACTCACTGACTTCATAATTTTTTAATATGTTTACACCACACTTTTAACATGCTATTAATAGTAGTCCTCATTTCACGACCTGTTTATTTGCACAATTCTGAGGACATCATTTTGCCATTACTAGTTCTATGGCCCAGAGAGATGAAACTCTGTGAAAATGGTCTGCTGTAAGCCTGAGTCCGAGCAGAGATTCGGTGAACCAGAAAGCAGCAAAAGGGTGAAGCAGCTCCTAATAAGCCTCTTGTATGCTACAGATGAGGGACCAGATTCATAAGTGGAAATGTATATAATTCTAGTGGCACAGTAATGTGGGAGTACTAGTCACTCGTGCTGTCAAAGGGATACTGGACATTAGTGGAAGCAGAAAACCCCGATGGGTTTCTGCATTATGGACTCAAAAGTAATACCAGAAGAAAGTGATGGATGGTGGGCATCAGGGAGAAAAGGTCTTAAAAATATTATTTCACTGTCAGTTTGACATTATCAATGAGAAGCATAATCAATGAGAAGCATCATTTTTGGATATAATTACCCAATGACAGTTATACAGTTCATAAGACAGGGACTTGAAGCCTAAATGTTGAAAATTTGATGTGAAAATGTTATGAAGTGGTGATTTTTGCTAAAGTAATCCTTATTAAACAAAATTAAGAATGTAAGACACTAGAGTTACTGTTCTCTAAAAAATAAAGTATATACACACCGGGTCATAGAAAGAAATACAAAAGCCATTTTCTAAGTGCAATAATGTCCAGAAAAGTGGGTGTTATAGGGAAAAAGTGACCTTTCAAGGGTTAGAAAGCCCTCTACCTGTATTGCTGAGTCTTATAATAATCATTGATGGTAAATTAGTTCCTGTACCATCAACCTTATCAAGCATTATTGCATAAATACCTCATTTAGCCTTGCCATTATACATTAGTCAGCACAATGGAGCAACTGAAAAACCATGAAACTAACACATTACAAGCTTGAAGTTATAGGAACTGGGATGCAGCCCAAGCTATCCATTACATCTATTTGACAAGGACGCTCACGATACTTGTGATTTAAGTTTTTTTCAAGACTGTGCTGAAGGATTTGGAACATACTGCACAACTTCTAACATACTCAGTACACACTTTCGGATTAGCCCATGATTAACTGGTGAATGCAGTCCCAGAGGAGTCAGCTAGGAATGGTATGAAAGAATGACAGCTTCACTGGTTCATCTATCTTGGGTGAGGAAGAGAATTTCTGGTAAGGGCTACAGCCTACAGTTGTGAACAGGGGCCCCATCCTTTATACCAATAGATCGCCTGTGGCTTGCTCTGCATTGAAATAACTGCATGCTTGATGTGGGGGTGAAATCCAAACCATCTGAAAATAATGGCTTGCCTCAACCTGATTTTTGTCCCAGATAGATGTATGTCTGTCACCAGCCATTGGGTTACAGGCATAATGGCCTGGATCAGAGTGCTATATTACAGAAATAAGTAGAAAAAATCCTTTCTAGGGCAACTGGGTCTGACTTAAGCTTCATTACATCATAGTTATGAACTGACATGTTTCATATTCTGTCACTGACTGTTATTTCAGGCAAATAATTGATAAATGATATTTATTTCAGGCAACGGTATAAAGTTCCATATTAAAGTACATTTTTAGCGTGGAAAGTAAATGCAGTGCATGCTTAAGAATGGAACAGTTGGTTACATATTTCATGTTCTAGCACACACACTCAGGACCTGTGAAACAACACTGAAAAGAAAAAAAACCATACCTTGTTACTGACATTGATCTGAAACCCAGAAATATACTTCAGTGCAGAAATAATTCACATTGTAACTGGTAGTCATTCTAAATCAAGAAACTGAGTTTGGACCACTAATATAACACATTACCAGCTGAAATTCTAAAGTTAAAAACACAGTGTAAGGCAGAAATAATTCACACGGTTACTGGTGCTGATTCTAACCCCAGCAAAGGAGGAGCTCAGAGTGGGAACATTTTACATCCCCTATTAAGAAGAAGCACATACCCAATTTTGCTAACAGGCTGTGGAGCTAGTCCTGTGTGCTGCATTACTTCATTCACAGAGGGATGAGAATGTGAGGACAAAACACAAGCACAGAGACACATGACACAATGAAGCAAAACTATGTAATGTACAAAATGGACAAATGACATTGTAATTTCCACCTGAGCGTCAAGAATCCTCTTCTTGGGATCGATGGCTTCGTGCATATGTGTATGGTCTTTCCTCAACTCTTCTTCAACAAGCATCAACCTGAAAAGAAACAGAAAGAGTCTACACATCTGAGCATGCCCCATGGCAAGACTTGTATGGAATTTCCATTTTTTTTTGTACCCACTCCTTCCACCTCCTTGTCCCATCAAGTCATCCATTCTTGATAACAGTATCCCCCTGTAGTTACTAATGAAACACTGAAACACTTCAACTCTCCCAACGCTAAGCAGAGGGGGCACATTAAGCAGCACGTTGTGAGACACAGCACCCTAACAAAAATCCTTATAATACCACTGACATTTCTGTTCTCCATTTTAATCCTAAATGACATTTTCCACTTTCCACATTATACTACTAAGGTAAAGATAATACATGTTGCCATGAAGGAACTAGTCCCTGATGTCACTGTTACAAAGACTTGCCAACCAAAATGTAGTTAAGGAAGAACAACTTGTTAAAAGTGCCAGCTGCTTATACCTGTGGAACAATTCTACCATCTGCATCCTTAGTTCAAGGGAAACCTCATTTACTGGCATGCCAGTCTTGTGTTCTAAAGACATTGAGCTCTGGGGACTACTAAGTCAGTTTGCTTTTAGTTCAGCCTCAGTCTAGTAATGACAATTTCTGCTAATATACTCAAGGCCCTTTTATTCCATTCTATTTAAAGTTGCAGTTCCGCACTACATTCTGAATACAGAACTAGATACCTAGGGGTAATGGATTCACTTAATTCTGCTACTGAAGTCTGCTTTTATTTGCTTTTATCTTAAGAAGAGGCTTCTTGCTTTATTCTGGTGAATAAGTCTGATCCCTGGAAATTAATTAAATGAAACTGATTCTTTCTGTTACTGCTTTTTACTGCTTTTAGACTCAGTTTCATCCTCCAATTATCCTGATACAAATTTTTAATACCCTTATTGAATTATCATGTAAGACACAGGTAAACTTAAATTTATATAAAAGAAAACAAACCATGTTAACATGTTCACAGGTGCAAACATTATACATCAAATATATTATTTTATACAATTATCATCAAGCCAGCATTACATAAATTGCTCATTTCTTACCTTCCCTTAAACCTCACTCCTCCACCAAATTTTTTTTGTATGTATTATTCCCACAATTTCCATTTTTTCTATGTAATTTGCTCCTACCCTTTTCTAAACATTCCACTTCCAGTTCTTTTACCTCTGTTAAAATATTCACCACTTCAAATCAGTGGCAGCTGGTGACTTCAAATCAAAGGGGGGCTGCAGGAGACAGCTGAATGGGTGGGGTCAATGGGAAGGGGTGCGGCCAACTAGAAAGGGGAGGAGCTATGCTCAAAACCACAAAAATTAACTAAATACACTGCCCTGGGTGTCAAACCGTCATTATGAGAGTCCAATCAAGACAAAATGAAGTGCAGAAGAATAAAAATATTTCAATGCATTGGCTGCATGACAGCTTACTTAATATCTAGATGGAAACAAAAAGGTTGTGAGGCATGAAAAAATAAGTTACTTTTTAAATACATGGAATGCCAGTCAAAATAAAGTATAAGAAAAACAAGCAGCACTCAACTCAAACCACTTCTTGCACTGCAGTTCTAATTATAATTTATATTCAGCTTTATTAAAGTACCAAGTAACATGCTGAAAGTAGAAATCTCTGATGCCCCCACTTGTAAAAATGTTTCTTATCCAAAAAAAGACCTGCTGCCTGACAACTATCTACTTGTTTCATGGGGAAAACATGATCAAAGTTAAAATGAAAAGCAAACAAGAAATAAGCTCAAGATACATTGCTTAAAAGGCTTACTGTACAGGTTATGGACCACACGATTGGCATTCTGTTTAGTTTACGGGTAAAGTCTGCAGAGATGACTGGAAGTATCCAAGTGTAATGAGCTTCGTAAAATAATGTAATCCTGTCCTTTATTACAAATGCTATCATATGCATTTCAATACCCGAGGCCTATACATTATCTAGTTAAGTACTCTCTACATGGCAACAACAGAAAGGCTTTCAATGTTGGCAATTCTTTAACAGTATGCTTATTAAAGCTTACTTGCATCTTACGATCTCAGCCAAGCTTACCTGATGATGGTCATTAAAGTATTGCTACTTAAACACAGAGCAACAGACACTTTGAGTAATAAGCATAAATCAACAGTACAAAAATATGACAGAAACCAGACCACTCTGCAAAAATCAAGGACAGATGAAAAGCCACTCTAGTACTTGTGTCTACCTTGGATGGGGGGGGATACTCTGCACATTTACACTGCATAACTACTCCTTGCCTTGCTTCGACACATCCAGAGTCACTACATGGGGGAGTGGGGTGCAACAAGTATGTCACAATTTGAAATGTCTCTGGCTGACTGTGATGGCCCTGACACATTTGTCATAACTCTCAACCTCAGAGCAAGAAATCTGGACAAAGCCATACAAAGAAGTGAGACAAAGGCCCAAAAATAAGGACAATTTTTAAAATATTGCTCTTATAAACTTAGAAAGATAATAGAATAGGTCTTGCATTAGTATGAATTTTCTGAATGGTATGAAATCTGAAACTCAAATGTCTGTCATTATTTTCTGACTTCAGTCTTTAATGATTTGTCACTAATTTGCCAAAAAAGAAAACACAATTTTATGAAAAATGAACCAAAAATGTTATGTAAAAATATAAAATAGCCACACAATACAGCTGGGAACCTGTCAAAGAAGGGACACTTTAATATTAGTACTGTTAACTTGAGTAGTTGACAAAATAAAAGAATCTACATGCATTTCTAAAATAAAAGTAATCTATAACTCTGATTATTACAGTTATTTCTTAATTGTAAACCCTCCATGTTTTCTTCCAAAATTGCTATTTTTGTGGAGGGATTATTAGGGGAAGAGCAACATTTTGAGCCAAAATCAGGGACAGTTGAGAGGCTTGGCTATGCCTAATTCTATAAAGCAATTTATTTGCATGTACCTCTCAACCTGTTAATGCAATAAATCTGGACAAGGCCAAATATATTGGGGGAACATATAAACAGTACTAAAAATTGCTCTTGTATAAACTGAGACAGTTGATAGAACAACAGGTCTTACTTTAGCATGCATTTTTCTGAAGGTTATGAAGTCTGAAACTCAGTGTGTCATTATTTAGTGACTTAATTCCTAAATGATTTTGCCAGAAAACGAGAAATTTTATGAGGAACAAACCAAAAATAAGAAGCAAAAATCTATTCATTCTTTGAAAATCTGGACAGTTGGGAGGTATAGTTCAGCTGGGGCTGTCTAAGTTTGCCGCCCTTCCCCCTCACAAAATCATGGGGCCTCCCCCTGCAGCCATTCCAATGATCCATTACTTGGCTATTTCACTCCATTTACCATAAACACTAATGTCCATACTGATTTACTTCTATGATGATTTGGACTTCATTTGAAAGTTTTATTTTGCATTTTACAGCACAAACACTAAGACATCTGCTAAACAAACTTAGCATTAAAACTTCTCTGCCCTTGAAACTCACATTCATTGAAACAGCATTGAAACCCACATTCAAAGAAAATACATTTTACCAGTGGCAGATAAAGATTAATTCTGGGCTGTTTTCAAATCATAGGCCCTTTGCATATGAAACATACATGTGCTCTTTGATACACCTTCCTATTGTTTTGAACATTTTTCCAGTAAACAATGAAACAAAATGCATGCACCAATAATGACAAAACTGCCCACTTCAGAACATTTCCATCATAAGTCTACTCAAACTTCTACAGTCCACCATTATCAGTAAATATGCACAATTCTACAGTCCACCATTATCAGTAAATATGCACAATTCTACAGTCCACCATTATCAGTAAATATGCACAATCTCTGAAGTAAAAAAGTCATCTAAATAATTCCACATTAAATAAATCTGTAACTAATGAAGAGGTTGCTGCTAGCAAACACCTTTATATTTCATGGTTTCATCGAAAAATAAAGCGTCTGATGCCCCTGAGGAATAAATTGCCTACATTACATTAAAAATGATAAGCTAGTAATATTGCAATAGGAAATGGATGGCAAACTGATAACAGGCTCATAGTTAGTATCTTAACTTTTTCAGTACGGCAGCATTCACCCCTTGTGGGAGTAGAACCAACAACCTTCTGCATCAAAAGCAAGTACACAACCTGTTGTGCTATTAACAATGCAAGCTGACTTAGCATAAGCAGCACTAAACTTCTCTTCCCCTGCAGCTCTCAGCTCCTTGTAAAATCTACTCAATACTCTACTGCATCTCAACGTCGCAGCACAAGAAATATGGAAAAAGCCAAATTTATTGGGGGGGGGGTCAAAAGGCCAAAAACCAGGGACACATTAAACATTGCTTGTATAATCTTGGAAAGTTGCTAGAATAAAATGCTGTGTTACCACTATACATTTCACTGCCAAGGTCCCTGTGCAAAAGAGTCAGAACAACATATCACTATGCCAAATCAGCTGCTTTGTGAAAGAAAAATGCTGTGTTACCACCATACATTTTACTACCAATGTCCCTGTGCAAAACAGTCAGAGCAACATACCACTATGCCAAATCACCTGCTTTGTGAAAGACAAATGCTGCGTTACCACCATACATTTTACTGCCAAGGTCCCTGTGCAAAACAGTCAAAGCAACATACCACTACGCCAAATCGGCTGCTTTGTGAAAGAGAGGAAGACTGAAAACTTAAATGGCTATCATTTAATGAATTCAGTTCTCACCATAGCAGTCAACCTCTTAGCACAAAACACCTGGACAAACCCAGTAATGAGGCAATACAGCCCTCAAACATATTAAGTAAATTCAGTTCTTGCCATAGCTGTCAACCTTAGCACAAAAACACTGGACAAAGCCAATAATGGGGGTAATACAGTCCCAAAAATAAGGACAAATTTCAGATATCCATCTTAGGAAATTGCTAAAATAAAAGGTTGTGTAAAAGATTGTGTTACTATGCATTTTCTGAAGAATATGAAGTCTGAAATTTAATGTCAATTTTACTTCTGACGGAACAAAAAACATTTTTTAGCAGAGGCCCAGGGAGAAATACTGCAGACACATGTCTTTGTAAAATGGCAGGACAACAGAGCAAATCCACACAAACACAGGGATGAGATGCAGACTCCACACAGAAGGAACCCCAGCCAAGAATCAAACCAGAAAACCTATAGCAGCAAGGCAACAATGCTACCACTGCACCATCAAATATGCAAGGAATTAAACATTCAGAAACCTGAAGTCTGAAATTCAAATGCCTGTCAATTTTATTTAACATTTGTTAATCAGGACAATCTGATTTGGAACAAAAAAACTATTTTCAGCAGAGGCCCATGAAGAAATAATGCAGACATGTCTTTGTAACATGGAAGGACACAAAAGCAAACCCACACAAACACAGGGAGAAGACCCCACACAGAAGGCACCCCAGCCAAGAATCAAACCTGAGAACCTGCAGCTGTGAGGCAACAATGCTACCACTGCACCATCAAATATCAAGCATTGCAGTATTTAGAAACCACAGATATTATGAGGAACAGATCAGATCACACATGAGGCAAAAATCTGCAATTTTTTTTTACAAATGGTGGTGGGTAGGGAATTCAGGTCCTTAACACCTGCATACAAGGTACAGGGTTCAAGCCTTAGTATCTCTACCCACCACCATTTGCTCTCTCTAGCCACCAGTATATAGTAACTGGGGCATTACACACACACACAGCCCTTCACCTACCTGACCGACTGAACAGCAAGCCACAGACTGACTGATCCAAGTATGCCCAGCGACCACCCGAACAGCAAGCAAGCCACAGACTGATCCAAGCGACCGAACAAACAGACCGATCCATGAAACCTTTGATCCAGCGACTGAACAGCAAGCAAGCCCACAATCCAAACACCTACCCGAAGCCCGCGCACTGAAAACGTCCCGCGAGTGCAGCTCAGTCCTCCTCATTGGTCCTGACTGCGGCTGAAGCAGTCCGGAACTCCTCTGTTCTGTGCGGTTGTCACCGCAGATTCCTGGTACCTCACAGCAATGATTGCTGGGTACCTTTGTTACCTCTTTGTCCATATCAGGACTGCTGGTAAAGGCAGTCTTTGTTTTTATGTTTTACAGATTTTTTTTTTGTTATTTTCTAGGTGGGAGGGCTGCAGTCCGGCAGTCCGATAGGACGAGCCACCCCTGCTTCAAATGCAGTTTGTTTAGAATTTGATTTCCATTTTCTAGTAACTGTTTTTTTGGCAGCCACCATAATTAAACTTAACAAGGCCTTACTATGTTTAGGCAATTCAGATCATGTATCTCAACACAAACAAATTCCATAGATAGACCCATTTGCTCACCCAATATTTCTGACAGAGTAGTCTGTTGGGAATTCTTAAAGTCTGCCAACTCATACTCCCAAAATTTATGTTCCCAGTTAACTCTTTTTTCCCTACAAAACCTCCAACATTTGCCATCTACCTGAGGAAAAATTCTTTATGGAGTCTACTTGGTGTATAAAAATATCTATGCAAACACTTCCAAACAAAAATCCTAAATCTTCTAAACTTTTTTGCCTGTTTGAGATCCATACATATATCCTCCCATTGTTTCCTTGTGAATTACTTATCCAGTCTCTCCCCCCAATCTTTTCTAACCTCCTCTGATTGATTCCTATAGCTATCATGCAATATTTTATTTATCTTGCTACAATTAACTTCAAATTCTGAAAAGCATTCAGCAAATCACATTAACAATTTACTCAGACAAGCTGCTATAACTGTGAACATTTCCAACTGCAGACAGTATCTATTTTACTATCAAACAATTCAGATGATGGCCACCTAACATACTACAACTTGCATTAGCAACCACTAAACTACCAGGGTAACCAGCACAGTCCACTTGATGCAGTAGTAAAACTTTCATTTATTCCTTTCAGACATTTGTCCATGTATTTCTGACCGACCATTAAGCAGAAACAGTGGGCCTGCACATTACCACCCTAAAGTGCATTTGCAGCCAATCAGCTTCTTTCTTTACTGAAACTGCAACCCTAAGAAGTGTTCAGTTCCTTTCTGCTGTGTTGCCAATGCACCACTGCCACAGTCTGCTTGTGAAGAAGGACAGCATATCTAAATGGACATGAACTGAAATGAAAATCAGAGTTTGCCTGCTGGTGTGTACAATCAAGGCACAAGGTGCTACATCATCTTCAACCCCTTTTTCCCATTTTCTACATGGGGTCGAGGTGTCATGTCAGCTGTCACTATCTCTCTCTATTCAATGCCAGTCTCCTGCCTTCTTTGACACTTGTGTCTGACTGTCACAGGTCTTCTCTCACAAAATCCATCCACCTCTTTTCTGGACACCCTCATTTCCTCTTTCCTTCTTCCTGTCTGTCCCAAATAATTTTCACCAGAATGTCTTCTGTTTTTCTGGAAATGTGCCCGAATCACTGTAATCTGTTCTCTTTGACCTCTTCTGCAATTGGATCTACTTTGGCTTCTACCTCTACTCTTATATCCTAAATTCTTCATCTGTCCCACAGTGTTCATCTTATCACATCTCAGACACTTCAGCTTTATCACCTCTAGCTTCCTCCACCTCTCTACCTTTACTGCCCAGTTTTCTGTACCATACATTAATACTGGTCACACAACTGTTTTTTACACCTTAATTTTCAGTTTCTTTGGCATTCTTCTGTCATATACTACACCTGACTCTTTATGCCACTTGGTTGCAGACCCTCTAATTCTGGCTTTGACATCCTCAATCAGATTTCCTTTCTCTTCAACCACCACTCCAAGATACTTAAAGCTGTTAACCTGTTCCATTACTTTCCCACCTATCTCAGTTTTCTGCTTGTTCTGATTTCCCCCACTTGCTGCCATTACAACTGTCTTAACTATACACAGTTTCATCCCATGTGACTTCAGTTTTGCATTCCATCCCCCTATCCTTTGTGCTGAACTTGTTGCTTAGAGTCTCCCTGTAATGCCACAATTTTTTATCTTTGTTGACCTGTCTCCTTCCACCTGTTTGCTAATGTATGTACCCCCACTGGGAGCTCCTCTGTGAGACCAAACATTGTTCATACTTAAGTCATTGGGTCCTTGTACATAGTTTGCACTAATTCTACCAGTACTTCTGGGACTTCAAACCATCGGAAAACTGCTCAAATCAGCTTTCTTGGGACATTGTCATATGCTTTCCCCAAGTCCAGGAATGTCCAGTTAAGACTCTTTTCTCATTTTTAGCTTCTTCTCAAGTATCTGTCTCACTGAAAGCATCAGGTCAGTTGTGCCGAGCAAGGTGCTACATCTTACATTAAAACTGTACCCTTTCTTCAGATGAGAGAAAAGATAAAATGTTTACACCTATATGTACCGCCAATGTCTTACTACTCAATGCCCATGTCTGTGGCAGTGGTTATAGTCAATATACACAATGACACAGAGTCTGGTAAGGTGGAATTCACTGAAAACCACTCAGAGAAAAATAATTTCTCTGAACTGACTGCTTCACAAAAACAGCTTTTCCATAATGCAGTGACTTCAGATCAAGATATATTACAGCAAAGGTTCAGTGGTTCTCCCACAGTATGGCATGTTTCTTCAATATATTTTTATCCTCGTTTTGTTTTCTTGCTTATAGCAGTTTGTTTGAGCTCAAATATTACACTATGCAGTGTACTCTGTGACTGCTTCATCCTAGAGAAAGAGCAATCAAATCAGAAAAAATAATGTCTCACTTTTTCCTTTGAGCTGAAGCACCCTTGGTGTCAGACTATAGGTGGCAAAATCATTTTATGCACTTTTGTGAATATCACATTTGTACAAAATTAGCTGACTCTTTGAGTAGGTGTTTAAATGTTATGTGTATTCAAGAAAATAGCTTTGTGCAATAGTTGCCATGCATTTGTGTTCAGACCAGTAGGGTTTCAAGGAAAGGTAGTGGAACCCAATGCTGCACACTGACAAATACGGTGTACTGCATATGTAAGAAATTACAACAGATATTACAAATGACTGTCTGCCATCCAAAGGGTTTCTTGAGGCCAATAAAGAAATAATGTGACTGAAAAACTGAACAAAATCCATTGGAAATATCTGCAAGTGTGACATGTTAAATTTAAGTTATGTACTTACCATAACTATGCATCTGTGTTATCCAGTTTAATTTTTCCTCAACGAATGGGTTCAGATCCGATCCTCGGATCCAACTTGGACACTTTTTTGCAGTCTAGGATCCAACTCTTGAGCTCCTCCCTTTACCCATAATGCCCCTGATCAATGCTTTACCTCAGATCAAGTTTGCTTCCTTTAAGCTATATTTGAAAAATATAACATAACCATAATACTGGTCAATGGTGTACCGGCTAGCATTGTCGCCTCACAGCAAGAGGTTCTCCGGTTCAATTCTCGGCTGGGATGCCTTCTGTGTGGAGTCTGCATGCCCTCCCTGTATTTATGTGGATTTCCTCTGAGTGCTCTGGTTTCCTCCCACACTCCAAATACATGCAGTAGGTTGACTGAATACTCTAAATTGGCCCTAGGTGTGTGTGTGTGTGTGTGTGTGTGCGCACACACACGCGAGTGTGTGGTGCACCCTCTGAGGAGTGTTAGTGCTGAAGGGCACTCATTGCCCGATGTGCTGAATATATGGGAGCAAATCCAGGATCTAGGATAATATTGATAGAAAAAAATGAAGTAGAACAGAACAGGGGCTGAAACTGGGACAATGGTTCCTGACAACCTCAATCAGATCATTCTCAAAGTCAAGGAAGGGGGAAGGTGGGAAGGAAGTTGAGGAAGAATGACAACAGACAACACAGATACATTGTCATGGTAAGTATATAATTTAAGTATCTGATGTTGTCATTTTATTTTGTTCCTCAATAAATGGGACAAAGTCCCCAGCTACAGTAACTTTGGGTGGCGAAGGATGCTTTGGGGTATCGCAGAGCCAAATGCAGCTCTATTCCTGGAGATGAAGTCCAGTTTATAATGCGCCACAAAGGTATGAGCTTTATACTGAGTGGTAGCTGCACAAATATCATCAATGGAAGCTCTGGACCAAAAAGCAGATGAAGGCAGAATTGCAGCAGACACTAAAAGCAACTATAAAGCCTTCTTTAGTTATATCAAGAATCTCCATGGCAATACCCAGATTTCCTCTGAGTTACTGCACAATGGTACCTCCTATACTGAGGCAACAGATATTGCCAACATACTGACCGACGGATTCAGTGCCAACTTTACCTCTCTCTCACCCCCTAAAGAGCCAATCTCAATACCGGAAGAATACCAGGCACCCTGGATTACTTCAGCACAGGTTAAAGCTGCATTGTCTAAGGGCAAGAATACAGTTTCCGTGGGATCCGACAATATCCCTGGCTGTGTTCTACATGAATTACAAAGTGAACTGGCACCACATCTGTGTGCTCTGTTCACTCACAGCCTCACCTCAGGCTTTGTCCCTACCGAATGGCATACTGCTACAGTCATCCCTCTCAATAAAGGAGGAGTGACTGCAGACCCTGGATATTATCACCCCATTAGCCTGATGAAAGTGACTACAGACCCTGGATATTATCGCCCCATTAGCCTGATGAGTCTGATATGTACGGCTATGGAGCGCATCATCATGGACCTAATTAACAAAGATATAGGGAATCTCCAAACTCTAGATCCCACGCAATTTGATTTTGTGAAAGGTAGATCATGCCTGGTCAACTTGGTTAACTTATTTGAGTTAGTCACCAGAGCAGTGGATGAAAGTAAGGCAGTTCATACATTCTACCTTGATCTGACCAAGGCATTTGATACCATTCCTCACTCAGGAATTAATGATAAACTCACCAAACTAAGCATCAACCCCTATATTGTTAAGTAGTTTGCAAATTGGCTCACAGATAGAACACACAGTGTGAAAGTAGCGGACTCCAAGTCAGGCTGCTGACCAGTCACAAGTGGAGTCCCATAGGGATCGGTCCTGGGTCCTCTCCTGTTTAGCATCTACTTCTCAGAAGTCCAGGCCAACACGGAGGGACTCTGGCTGACCAAATTTGCAGATGACTGCAAGCTGGGAGTCATTATTAACTCCCCAAGTGATGCAGACATCCTACAGAAAGGCCTCACTGAGACCAATGACTGGTGTTGAAACCATGGCCTTAAGTTTAATGCCAAAAAAATGCATCATCATCCCCTTTGGGAAAAGTCAGTTCCCACTAATTGCCACATCGATGGGAACCCACTGAACACTGAAGGCGTTATAAGAGATCTGGGGACAAAGGTTGACAGCAATCTCTCCTTCGACCAGTACACTGCCACTGTGGTCAGAAAGTCCTTCTATGTGGCACATCTCATTACCAAGGGTTTTGCATCCAGGAAGAAAGAGGTCATCATTTCTCTCTACTCTTCCCTCATTAGACCAATCATAGAGTATAATGCCCAATTTGGCATGTACCTCACTAGACACCTGCAACAGCTGGAAAGGCCACAAAGAGGATCCTAGGCCTAAAACACATGTCGTACATGGACAGACTCAAAACCTCCAGCTATTCTCTGTCTCATATCGTCTACTAAGAGGCAATCTCCGCTTGACTTACAAAGCCATGTCTGACCCAGCTCTGTTAGAAATGCTACATCTAAAGAAATCCCAATCTCTTCACACCACACACTCCAGAGACCTCAACCTCATTACCACAATCAACAGAACATGCTGGAGGGATGGGTTCATAACCCAGAGACTGCTGATGGTCTGGAACTGACCTCCCATACATGTCAAGCAGAGCAGCACCTCACTAGCCCTCTTCAAGAGAAATCTTGATGAGTGGATGGGAAATAGAAAGTTCACCCCAGGGATCACTCCACTGGCTCTACTTGATAGAGGCACTGGGAACTAACAATGGTTGGCACAATGCCAGGTCACTTCTATGGGCTAGGTTTGTAAAAGCCCCAGGGCCATTAGCCTAGTACACACCTATGAACTTATGAACCTATGTAACCATTGACCTAGTTGAATGAGCTTTTGGTTGTCTTGGCAAGGTCAATCCTTTTAGGGAGTATACATAAAAATACAATTAGTTATACACTTGGCTATTGTAGTTTTTGAGACAGGCCTACCCAATTTGTATTTGGCAAAGGAAATGAATAATTAATCAGTCTTTCTAATTTCCTTTATTCTATGAAGATAGAAACCAAGTTTCCTATGTACATCTAAAGACTACAGCATATATTCTCCTTAATTCTCAAATTTAGGGAAGAAAACTGGAAAATTGATGACTTGACTGATGTTTGCTTCTGATGCAACTTTGGCTAAGAAGGATGGATTCATATACAAGGCAATTCTGTCCTTATGGAACATCAAGTAAGTCAAGTAAGACAGTTTCGAAGACAGAGTTTGGAGTTCAGAGACTCGCCTTGCTGAAGTTACGGCAACAAGAAAAACTGTTTTCCAAGAAAGAAAGATGAGGTCCACCTTTGCTTAGGGTTCAAAAAGTGACTGTATGAGACTCTGTAAAACTAAATTAAGATCCAGGGTGGTATAGGGTCCTTAATAGGTGGCCTAGGAAAAAAAAGTACCCTTAAGAAATGCCTTACACAGCCTAGATGATGCCAAAGGGAAATATAATCTCCGAGGTGAAAATCTGAAATGGCAGCCAGTTGAACTTTAAAAGAACAGAAATTGGCCCCACCTTGTAAAAGAAATGTTGGAAATTCTAAGACTGCAGGGATTGGAGCACAGAAAGGATACAAATCTCTCTGCTGAGCCCATAAGGAAAATCTCTTCCATTTACTTTTATAAATCTTTCTTGTAGTGGGTTTCTGAGATGTAAACAAAATTCTTCAAACAGGAGAGGAAGGCCTGGAAAGTCTAGCCATCATTGGAATTGGAGAAACCATGCGGTCAATTTGAGGTCTGGTATGTCCGGATGAGTCAGGCCTGATGGTGTGAGAGGAAATCTGGATTGGGGTCCAGTGTCCATGGAGGACATGTTGGGCAAGTCCAAAGGAATGGAAACCAAATCTGCCGAGGCCAAAAGGGGGCAATGAGAATTACTTTGCTCTTCAACTTGAAAGCTTTCTGAAGAAACTTGACAATTAGGGGTAGGGAAAGATAAACATAAAGAAGGTCGGAGGGCCAAATGTGGACTACAGCATCTCTCAGTGAGTGTCCCTGGGGGGGATAGGGCAAAGAACCTGCTGCACTTATTGTTGAGGGTAGAGATGAATAGGTCACAGCATGGCTGACCCCACTTGTAGAAGATCATGTTTGCCACTGACTGAGAGACCACTCGTGAGGCATCAGAATAGTTCTGCTGAGCCTGTCCACTAGTACATTTGATTTCCCTGGAATGTGCATCGTTATAAGAAAGCGGTTGGATGAGATTGCCCATTGCCACACTCTCGCTGCTTCTCAGCAAAGAGGGTCAGATCTGGTTCCCCCGTGTTTGTTGATGCACAAAGCCAGTGACATATTGTCCACTTGAATAGCAACTGTCCCCAGAGGATGAGAGTTCTGGAAGGCCTGTAACACTAATAGGACTGCTCTCATCTTCAGGACATTTATATGCAAATTGGTCTCTACTGGGATCCACATGCCTTGGACCACTCTCATCTTCAGGACATTTATATGCAGACTGGTCTCTACTGGGGTCCACATGCCTTGAACAATCCATCCCAAGTAATGCCCCCTCCCCCACCCAAACTGGGAGTTATCTGTAGTCAGCATGGATATGGATGGAGGAAGGATAAAGGGGCGAGCTTGGCAAATCTTGTTGGATTGGATCCACCATAATAATGAGTCCTTGCATACCCTGGACAGTTTTAATGGAAATTGTAAGGGTTGGTGTAGAATGAACTATTGCACTTATAAAGTCCACTGAAGGATCCTCATGTGAAAACAAGCCTGTTGGTATTAATCAGACTGCAGCAGCCATCAATTCTAGAGCTCATAAAATCAGTTTGGCTTGGAGGAAAAAGACGAGAAGAACCTGATTGACATGTAACTTTAAGGTAAGAATTCTGCTCTGTGGTAAGAATGCTTGAAGATTCACTGTATCTAGGCAAACCCCCATAAACTCCAACACTTGTAATGGTTGAAGTTTGGATTTTGCAAGATTTATGGTAATATCTAGAAAGTAAGTCAATTGAAGAAGACAGTCTCTGGCTGTTATCAATAGATGCCTGGTTGATGCAGTGAAAAGCCAGTTGTCTACATAAGGAAACATCATGAATCCATGCAGTCTAAGATGAGCTGCAACCACTGCCATACATTTGGTGAACACCCTGGGGGCTGTGGTGAGACCAAAGGCCAGGGCACTGAACTGATAATGACAGGCTCCAAGCTAGAAGTGAAGGAATCTTTGGGACCATCTGTTCATTTTTATGTGACAGTACGCATCCTTCAGATCTACAGAGCACACTGAGTCACCTTTATGGACCAATGGCAGAATGGACTAAGCCATGACCATCTGGAATTTGGAGTTCTTTATGAGTTTGTTTAGATAACTGAGACCCACAAAGGGTCTCAGGTCCCGTTTATTTTGGCACTAAAAAAGAACATTGAGTAAAACCCAGATCATCTCTTGTCTGGTGGGACCTCTTCGATGACTCTTTTGCATAGCAGCTTTTGTATTTCCAGGCCTGCTTGCTCCCGTTGATTGGGTAGAACATTTGGAAGACTCTTTCTTATCCTTGGTGGATTTTGTAAAAGGGATAAAACATCCTCTGGATATGATTCTTTGCAGCCATGTGTCTTTTGTGATGGTGGCTGCACTTCTGGGTGCAAAGAAAAGTGTTTCCTGACTGTCTCCAGAGAAGAACAGTCAGGCAACCTTTCAGGAATCCTGGAAGGGTCTGTTCGAAAAAGAATCTTAAGACCCTTGATTTTCCAGGCCCCCTCTGCTGCATAGGAGGTGTCTTCCAGTATTACAATTATTTCCCCCTTTGCCTCTGGAAGAAAAATCACCCTGTGAATCTTGAAAAGGACAAACAGAGCAAAACCTGGTGTCAGTGATAAGTCCAGAACTATTAAATAGTGAATAAGCCAAAAAATAAAAAATAGTTGCTGGAACCACAAACCTTGGGGATAAAGTTTAATAATAATAATAATAATAATACTAATAATATTAAAGTTTATACCCAAAGCTTGTGGTTCCAGATACTATTTTTATTTTTTGTCTGAATCTTGAAAAGGCCCTTGAGATTTCCTAAACCAAACCGGTTTACCACCGAGCTGATTTCTTGAGAAAGATCTCTGCCGGGTAGAAAAATGGATTCCTAAGGCAGATAGGGTCTTTCCATCTTGTTCACTACAGGAAAGTGTCTCTTTAATAGTGGGCCTAAAAAGTGAGGATTCATCAAAAACAGCATTGAGGAATGATGCTGTAAAGGGCTCCGCAAAGTCACACAATGCCTCCTAATAGATATGCCTGTACGTGTGGCCATGAGGAACCTTCAATCTCATGAGACATTAACCTCATAGATGTGTTCGATAAAGAATGTAGGGTGGCCGGTCATGAAGAATAAGCTTTTACTTCCTCTGCCGACAGGGACCCAGAGGCAGGGTTAGAGAGTTCCTTTACTAAGTCCCTCTGTAACCTAGTAAAATGTGCTATGTAATTCAGCAATCATATAGCAAAGGCCACTGATGGATATACTCATTTTCCATACCTGTCCAAAGCCCTAGACTTTCTGTTAGGGGGATGGGCAGAGAAGCTTTGTTCAGCTACCTCCTTTTTCATGGCTGCTGCAATAACCATGGCATCTACAGGAATCTCCTTTGATCAATGTTACCTGTCTGGTGGTGCACTGAGGATCTTGTCTGGACATTTGGGGATGGGCTCTACTGAGTCCAGCTCCTTCCATGCCTGGTGGAAGACAAGATTGACAAACTCATCCACCGGGCAAGTACCCTAAGATGTAGATGGGCCAGACTCAAAATCTTCCAGGAGCACTGATTCCTCCAGAAAAGGATTCTGGGAAGACCATCCACCTTTTTGGTGAAGGATTTCTAAAATATCTCCAAATGAGGCATCTTCTGATGGAGATCTGGGGGACCCTTCCCATTCATCAAAATCAGTGTTCTCTGTCAATGATTCCTGAGGGATATCTAAGCGCCTCCTTTTGTATAGTTTCTTCGAAGGAACCTCTTCAGTGGGATACTCTGGAGAAGTGTTGGAAGAAAAGGAAAGTCCCTGTGCAGGGACTGTCTGGAAATTCTTACAGTTAGCTGTCCCTGTGGAGTAAGATGATGAGACTTAGCACTCAAATCCAGAAGAAGAATGGGAACAGCATTTGAAGAGGTGATAGCCGAAGAATCCCCTGGATGGGAGAAAACCCTTTTCACTACCTCAAAGGCAGAAGATCCAGGAGAAGTAGAAATCAGCCTCCCTGAGCTGAAGCTCTCAGATCAGCTAATGTTCCACTCCCTCCAGGTTCTGCCCTCAAGAAGGGAATCAGACCTGAGCTGTCCAATGCTGAGGCACTGAAAGGGAGCAACAGCTCTGAAACCCTCAGAGTTGAAGTCATCCCCCCTGGACCCAACCCTTCAGCTCTTTGAAACATTCTGCTCAGAAACACCCAGAGGTGAATGAATCAAGCTGAGGAAGGTAACATTCTCGGATCTGACACCTCGACTCTCAGAATCTTCGGATCTGACAGCTTGAAACCAAAGGTTGGATCACAGAAGGAGTCACTAAAGGGTGTGAAGGTTGCAGATTCCCTGAAACAATGGGACACAGAGCCTGAAGGAACCCCCCCATCTGGATCTGAGCTCTAAAGAACTTTCTCATCATCATATCCACATCATGCTCAGAAAGACTCTGGGAAGACCTGATGGAGGAGGATGCTGAGGGACAACGGGAAGTCTTTTTTGGAGCCTCCTGCAGAAAAGGAGACCTCAATCTCAGAGATACTGGCTCCTGAGAGAAATGCAGAGACCAGATCCAAGGATACCTGCCTCGGTATGTGATCAGATTTGACAAAGTTGGATCCAAAACCTTTTTGAACTTATGTTGGATCTGAGGCCTTTTTTATCTTTGAAGGTGGCTCTGAACTCAGAGCAAAGAAGGAGATCAGACAGGGGAGCGCTTTATAGGCTCCCTCATCTTCAAAGCCTTATGACTTCTCGAGGGGGTTTCAGCCCCTATTGAAGAAGGAACTGCAGAAGAAGAAGCAGGCAATAAACCTTTTAAAATTAGTTTATTACTCCTCTCGCTGACTGCCCTCAAACCTGCATTAAAACCCGCACAGATGCCACATGAAATCTGAAGGTGAGCAGGGCCCACACAATACACACACTCCCTGTGGGCATCAGAATTGGGTATCTTATGCCCACAGGAAGTGCATTTCTTGAAACAGGTAGGTTTGTCTGCCATACCAGAATACTACAACCACAATCCAAAAACAATTAAGAAGAAGCAAATATTTTATTTTTTTTTTTAAGAAAAGAAAAGAAAGGAAGAGAAAATACCAGCAAGAGATTTAATAAAAAAAGAGAAAATCTACCAATGATGGTAGGATAGAGTCTACAGTAAGTAGAAGAAAAAGTCTAAATTAATTCTAAAAAGGGTAAAGAGAGGAAGGCACTTGAGAAAAGAAAAGAGATTTAGTAGTAAGAAAAAATATATTATATCACTCACAATTAACCAGTAAACTGCTTATAGGTCGAGAGAGGGAAATCCTGACCAATCGCTAGAACAGCAAACAAGATCTGAGGTAAAGCAGTGATCAGGGGCATTGTGGGTAAAGGGAGGAGCATGAGAGTCAGATCCTAGACTGCATAAAAGTGTCCGAGTCAGATCCATGGATCGGATCTAAACCTATTTATTGAGGAAAGAAATGAAAATGACAACATCAGATCTTGCTTTTCATATTTTCACTGGCAAAAAAAAGGTTGCAAAAGAGATAACAATGCAATTAAGGCATTAATCTTCCTTTGCACATCAAATATTTTTCCATGAATTATTTATACTGGGAAAGCAGCAAACAGTTTAGGATGCAAATAAACAGAATTCTAACATCCTCTTTAAAATGAGGTTATAGCCATGAGGTGTTGTAAACAAAAACCCGCTCTGAAATGTCAGGGACACTGACGGGAAGTTAACAAAGGTATGATACTGTATTACTGTAATTCAAGTTTGACTATAACTTTGGTGTTTTTTTCAATACTTACAATCCAAAATGTCAAGATTATGTACCTACAATATGAAATATAAAGTGGAAATACCTCTGTATTAACTGAAAAGCAATTTTACACACTGAATGCAGAATCTCATTTTTGAGAAAAGTGTTACTTATAGGTTCATAGGTGATTACCAGGTTAACTCCCCCATGAGGCCTTTTTAAGTGTAACCATGCTTCACAACTGTGTGTGCCTGACAAGTTTTTATACTGTAAAGTTATTTTAATGGATATATGTAGGCTTGGGAATGGGTGATCAAACATTTACAGGCTCTGCCTCTATCTAATGGAAACACAGGAGCCAGATCAGCAGCAAAATTCCAGTTCCTCATCTACTGGTCCAAGTTAAGCTTGAATTGGGTTAAGGAAGAGCTCTGTTTCACAAGGATGTGAAACCTGTTCCAGAGAAGAGGTAGTCTCTGAGACACATGCCTGTCCCTACAACATGTATTATTTATGATGCAGATGAGGTTTAGGCCCCTAGATTGAGTAACTCTGAAGCTGTTTGTTTTGTGGATGTGCATCAGGTCCATCGGTGTGGGATCAGATGATGCTTTGTATGCTAGGCAAAGATGGCATCTCAGCAGTCTGTAGAGGACCAAGTACAGGGATAGGGCTTTAATGTGGTCTGCACAGGACATGTTATTTATGCCCTGTATTATTTTTGTGAGGCTCCAGAAGTTGCAAATGCATGGTCAGGTGCATACCAAAGGAAGCAATGCACTCAATGACTGTTTTATTCTTTAGACCCTCCCCACCAGTAACTAATAATCACATTCAAGAAGCTCTATGTTTCAATTGCTAGTTTTAAAGTACTGTGTTAAAGTACTGAGATCTGGATAAGTTACAATGCTAAGATCACTCTATTACATCAGCAGGCAGTTTTTAAATACTTTTGCAAGAGAAGACAACATGCTCTGTTTATGATGTTGGTTGCTACATGAACCCAACTACTGAACACATGACACCTGACACACAAATTCACTGCACAAAGAAGGCTGAAAGCAACCCTGGCTCTGTGGTGTAAAAGGATAAAGCCTTGACTTCAACAATGATGACCCTCCCTTGATTTGTGTCACCAGTGCTGGAAACCTCAAAGGAGATGGAGAGTGGGAAATGCATGGCATCTTGCAGCTGTGCCTGCTGAAGGAGAAGGATTTGGTGGCTCCCCATCTGTTGGCCATATCACTCTGGAGGTAAAGAGCGGCAAGACCGTGTCAGCTAGACAATAACTGTGGCAGCAATGCTGACAAGGCTACTCAAGCCAGGTTTGGTAGCTCTCGCAAAACAAGTGTTCCTGCTTAGTAAGCACACTTAGCCTCTTTGGTAACATGGGTGCTTAAGCCTAAGTCACCAAATGGGGGTAGGGTTGCGAATTTAAAGTGAAATTCTCCTCATGGCTGCAATGCTGATGGCCATGCCTTGGACTGTTCTTGTTAAATAGAGGAAAAAATGGACATTCACTCTAGCAGGGAACGTGCAGGTAGCCATGGCACTGGCATTATGGTCAGCAGATATGGGGGCAGAAAAATGCATAAAAAAGAAGTCTAACAATATATGTTTATATGCTTCAGGAATGGATATAAACTCAGTATATGAAACCATTCTTTATTTTAACTTTCTGTAAACATGAACATTTTAACTGCATCCCACAGCCTGCAAACAATGAACTTTAGTGTGAGAATCCTCCCTGCTTTAAGCTAATGCATAAGAAACACTAGCAAGACAGATATCAAGAGGCAGGGTTTGACAGAGCAGTAAAAGACACTAGAGCAGTAAAAGACACTCTCTGCAACAATGATATTGTAACCTCCCTTAACAATTATTTTTTTTTTTTATCTCTGGAAGTACAGCTATGCATGTTGCATTTAGTTTCTCTTCATTTTAAACACCTGTGCATAGACTGTGTGGCTTAACCTGCAGCCTGTGAATAGTGTGCTTCACAACAGGGAATGACAATACACTGGCTGGTTAGGTAGCAGGTGTAGGGCTTGGGTGAGGTATAAAAGCCTTTGCACATTCCCAGTAGAAGATCAGAGAGGAACCTGTGGCATGTGATGAGTGTGACTAGTTCAGTGCAGGAGAAACACAGCAGAAGCCAATGAATACAAGATGAGACCTGTGTAAGTAGATCCTGAATCAAAAATTAAATAAGAAGAAACCAGGAAGAATACAGTTCTGTTAGCAAACATATCATAATGGTAAATGCTCAAATGATCACTGCTGCAGTAGCCTAAACCATATAGTTGTATCCTGTCAAGGATATAACAGACTGACAGCTTTCAAAGCATTAGGACAGTTTCCACAGCCTCAAACTGTTTGGTTTGAGTGCCACGCACTTATAGAGCTTTCATGCTAATTGGGAGAGGGAGGCTGAACCTGAGAGGACTTAGCTAGGAGTAAAAATAAATACATATAAACAAAGACTTGTAAAGTCAAAAAGAAAAAGAAGGGATGAAAGAAAGGACATTGCGGTTACTGCAGCAGTGATCATTTGAACATCTACTGTTATGGTAAGCTTACTTATGCAACAGTACTGTGTTCATCATATTGATCATTGCTGCAGTAGCCATAGCTAAATGGATAGATTACCCTAGTTCACAACATCTGGGACTTGGAAAGAGAAGGGTCCAGGAGCCCCTGGAGAATGGTCCTAGCAAAGCCTGATCTAGACCTAGAGAAGGAATCAAGCTTGAAATGTTTGTTAAAGAATGGTCCAGAGGGGGTCTATATTATAAGCACGAATGCTTAGGTTGTCGAATACGGCATGATCGACACCTATTAAGCGAACGCACAATTCACTGAAACCTCAAAACGTGGAAATATAGATGACTGAATTGTCTTGTTTGGCCAACACCGTTCCACCCAGTGACGAAAATAAAAATACTTCCCACTACACCGCTCGCTACATACTACCCACCCAAACAAAATAAATAAACCACATACATACACTAACCTAAACACTACTTCTAACACTACACTAAACCTTACATACATTACTATTTATGCACATACCTTAACCCACACCCTAACCCTAAGGTCCGTAACTATCGCACACTTACCTTAATAAGCTATACCCAAACAAAATAAATAATCCAAACACATACACTTAACAAAACCCTGCTTCTAACCCTTACATACATTACTATCTATGCACTTACCTTAACCCGCACCCTAACCCTAAGGTCCGTAACTATCACACTTACCTTACGGAGCTATACCACAGAAGGGCCAATTTTACCGAATCGGGATTTCGAATTTTGTGGTTTCCAGCGTTCGGTGTACTTGCGGTTCACTTAACAGGTGTCGATCATGCCATATTCGACAACCTAAGCGTTCGCGCTTACAATATAGACCCTCCAGAGGACTAATTTTCTGCTTCTAGAATCCAACCCTTTCCAAAAAGCCATAAATGAAGCCAAGGATCTGGTACAGTCGGTCTTGAGCTTGCCCAAAATAGTTTTGTTGTGGTGAGAATAACAAAAGGTAGTAGCCTGAGACAACTATTTGGAAATAGTTTGTTTTGACACCGGTTGTCCCTTCTTCTTACCTTCACTAGAAATGAACAACTGATCTGAAGATATGACAGACTTAGTTTTGTCAAGTTAGTGCCTGAGTTGTCTGTGGACATCCAAGGTTTGGAGAATCCTACATTCCTCATTTTTAGGAACAGAGGAGATGGACAGTTTGGCATAAAGTAAACTTGGATACCACTCTAGGCATAAAAGAATGGTTAGATGTTAAAGAAACTATCTCTGTGGAAAATGAGATAGGGTTGATCATAACAACTTTAAACTAAAATATTATTTTTGCAGTGATCAGAGCAATCAGTAAAACAGTTATTCATATTAAGAATCTTAAGTCAGCTAGATAACCTGTTTCAAATGAAGCAGGTGCTAACTTCTCGAACACAAAAATAATACCCCAAGGAGGAGATACTGGTTTTCTTGGAGGTCTACTATGGAAGCACCTTTCAAATTCATTTAGACATGAGAATACCTTGAAAGAGGAGGATCCATGGGCAGGCATGCTGAAATGGCTGATAAATTAACCTTAGTGCAGGAGAAAGAAAGACCACAGGACAGTAACTCACACAAATTCTGTAAAACCAGGAAAACACTAGCCCTAAGTAGGTGCTGGTTAGGTTGTTGGCACCAACTACCTTTCCCATTTGCTAATATATGATTTTCTAGTAGCAGACTTTCTTACCTCAATTAGTACCTGTTACAGGTCCTCAGTATACCTGTTACAGGTCCTCAGTAAACAGGTGCCTAAATGGAATTAAGACCCAATCATTCAGACAGTCAGTTGAAATTGATTGTGGTCAAGGTGTATCCAACACCCCTCTCCTTGTGTGAGTAGATCTATTCTGAGAGGACGCTTCAAGTAATTGTCTCTAGCCATTTCCAAAAGAAGGGAGTTCCCCAGTTACCTGGCCCAGAAAGAAGTTACCATAATGATCTTAGGGGATTTCTTCAGAATCTTCAGAAGTACCAAGGATATCAGTGGAAAGAGTAGAAACACATATAGGAATATTCCTGTCCAAAGGAAAGAAAAGGCATCTGCCTTCCACACCTTCTTGCATGGAGTCCTTGAGCAGAATTTTGCCAGCTAAGAGAGGAGGCAAAGAGGTCTGCTTGAGGAACTCCCCACATATGGAATAAATCCTGGAAGGCCACCCTGATCTAGTTTCCATTCACGAGGGTCTGCCCTGTCTTGTTCATCTTGCTGCCACACAGCTTTGCACTGACAAAATGCAGGATGCTTGTAGAGTGAGATTATGCTGTGAAGCTATGTCCTATGCTAATATGGCTAGTCTGTAAAGGGGTTAAGACCTGGGTTCCCTTTGCTTGTTGATTTATGGCATGACTGTGATACTGTCTGTAACAACTTGAAAAAGTTCAGGGGGAAAAGATGATTCAGGAAGTAGAATGCCTTAATCAGAGCAATCATCTATTTAATATTTATGTGCTTGCATCTGTACTTGGTGTCCCACACACTTTGCACTTTTATATGCAGCAAGGTGGACGAATGACAGACCAGGATTTAGGGAAATTTATTGTCTACACCAACAGACTGCTCTTCTGACAAACACTAGAATGGGGATTTGAAAAGATAACAGGTTTTGTTGCTGGTACCAAAGAGACTTCAGGTGCTATTATGTTTTTCTGACATGGATTTGCCAGGAATACCATCAGAATCATAGATGCCATAAGAACCAGAATCCCAAGGTATTCCCTTGCAGTGACTGAAGTCTGAGTGGAAAACCACAGGAATAGATCTAGCTATAGACCTATTTTTTCTTGTGGATGAAAAGCTCTTTGAACTGAGTTGTCTAGCAGAAACCCCAGGAAAACAAATCAAAAAAAGACTTTTGAATGTTCTCTTGGAATCCAAGCTTGTGCAAGGGATCTCTCACCCACATGAGATATATTGACACTTTGAAAAAAACACTGCAAAGATAAGCAAGTCGTCTAAGTATGGAAAATATGGATACCCTGTAGGCTGCAATGAACTACAACTGGAGCTAGACACTTCATGAACACTCTTGGTGCAGTCAATTGTCCAAAGGGTAAAGCCCAGAACTGATAATGTGATCCAGACACAGAAAGCCTTAAGAAATGCTGAAAGTCTGGATGAATAGGGATGTGAAGATAAGTATCTTTTAAATCTTGTATTACCTGGAAACTTACATGAGGAAGAAGAGGTTAGGTTGTGAAGTGACAGCATTTTGAACTTGGGCACTATCATAAATAGGTTTAGGAAAGAAAGATACTGAACTGGTCTCCAAACATTTTCTTTCTTTGGCACCAAAACCATCCTTGAATACAAATCTTTCCCAAACTGGGAAGGAGGGTCTGGCTCTATCACTTCCTGAGACAACATATGTTGAAGGACAGGGGGAACTAGAAGAGTATGGTCTGGTGGATGAGGAATCATTCCCTGCTAGATCAAGGGCCTAGGGAACTAACCAAAGGGGTGGTGAATACCGCAAAATGTGGCTGAGCTAATATATGCCTTCGGGCAGAAGTACCTACCTATGAACCTATGGAAAAGAGGAATTTTGTCCCATTGCCATCTGTAACTTTGATGAATGATCTTCAGAACACGTTTATCTAAAACTATATGTTGCCAAAGAGAGAAGTGGAGATTCAAACTTGCTGGAAGGAAAAAGGTACTTCCAGGCTGGGAAATGGGACAAAGTCCCTTAAACAGTCATTCTGACTTGCTGGACTGTCTTTGGTTTTAGGTGGTTCCTGTATTCTCTTTGGAACCCCCTTGCATTTTGCTGAAACTGTTTAAGTTTCTTGTCAAAATTGGATGATGAGTTAGAGAATCCCTTTATAAAATTTGAAAAAGGAGAGCTAAAAATCTTAAAGATTCCCTATATCAGTTTAATCCCGCTCATCACACTTTTTAATAACCACCAAAAACTAAATCTCTATCCAAAGAGGAATTTAAAATCTCGCTGTCCACATCCAGGAAAACCTCCTTAAAAGAACACCAGTGGCCATAGCCCTGAAAGAAGTATCAACAGAGTGATGCACACACTTTAAACAATGAATTTTGACCTATACAATGGAATAAATTAAACCATTTAGAGCAGACTTTCCTCCCAAGAAAAACTGCAGACAAAGCAGCCCTCACACTTTCACCATTAGTTATAACAAACTTTTAACATATAAGCCTGACAATTCAAACGTCTGCAAATCAAAGCTGTAGAAGCATATGCCTTTTCCCCATATTTATCAAATATTTTCCCATCCTTGTCCGAAAGTGTAGGACCGGAATTAAGTAAATGTTTAACTGAAACAGGAATAACAGAATTAACTAAAGGTATAGCTGCTGGGTCAGATTTGAGATGAGTGTATAAAAACTTAAAAGACTGAAGAACTTTATGCAATCTATCTGCCTTTTCAGGGCAGTAGACTGACTATCAGGAAAACTGCAGACAGTGACACACATCCTCCAAAGATGAGAACATTGGAGGAATGACTGAAAGTTTTGGAAATTCCATCTGTAAGAGTTAAAAAAAAAGTAAGCTTGTTTCCTGCCTTTCATGTAACTAGTCTACTTCAGATACAGATTTGATATATCCAGGAGTGTTTGTAAGCTTCTGAGCTCCCCAAGCCTGTCTGTGATGGAGGGAAGCCTGCTAGCTTATCACATAGTCCCACTAAACCTACACCACCAAAATCCACACATAGAAACAGAAAAACATTCGCAGAGGCTCTCAATAATAATCTGCTCAAGCAACAGAGACCTACAAAGCAGAAATGCAAGCAACCTCCACTCCCCAACACAACCCAAATGACACATAGCTGACAGACTCAGTGTGCCACTCAACCACAGCTCATAAGGCAAAACAATGTACCCAACACACTAGTCATAGATGACTCTATAGTCAGACACACTGATGTCCCAGTCAGACACACTGATGTCCCAGTCACCAGGCTAAACAAGGAGGAGGTTACTATCAGCTGCCTGTCGGGTGCCAGGATCCGCCACATAACCCACGCACTCAGGTCACTGCACAAGTACAAATATGACTCTGTCATTGTCCATGTTGGTGTGAACGACCTGAGACGTACCTCCCTGGACTACATGAAAAGAGACATGGAAGAGCTCTCCGATGTTGTAGCCCAGGCAGGTATGACCCTAGCCCAGAGTAGCATCCTGCCATCGCCCATAAAGATACCGCAGTACAAGGACAAAATAATTGACTTCAACAATTGGCTAAGCTTCTGGTGTCATTCTAAGGGGATCAAGTATCAGTCTGACTGGGACAACATGGTCGACAGGCCAGGATGCTTTGCCAGAGATGGCCTGCACCTGTCGCCCCTGGGATTCCAGATACCGGCTAAGGCTCTTACTGCCCCATAGTGCCTTTTTTAGGCAAGGTTCAAATGACAAATTCACCACCGTAACAGGAACATGCAAGCAAAAACTGAGGGTAATGCTACTCAATGTTAGAAGTCTAAATCTCAAAATGCACTCCCTCGAGGCACTCCTTAAAATCGAGAACATCGATATCTGTGCAGTGACTGAAACCTGGTTCAAGGCTCCAGAGAGCACCCCTGCATTACCAGGCTATAACTCATGTCACACTTTTCGTCCATCTAACCTGGACCGGAACACCAAAGGTGGAGGTGTGTCCATATTCATTAAAGATATCCACACCTCCAGGCTAGTTGCTCAGCATAATGCATCCGAGATTATCCAAGTGCAACTAACTCTGGGCAAAACTGCAATCCAAATTGTAGCTTGCTACACATCCCTCACCATGCCCCAGGATTCCCACTCCTCTTTTCTTGATATACTGGAAAATATTAGGGTTCAACCAAACACCCTAATAATGGGTGATTTCAACTACCCAACCATTAACAGGGAAAACTACTCATGTATCATCTACTTCGCTCAACACTTTCTGGAATTCATAAACTCCAATGCCCTGGATCCACTTATCCACATCCCCACCAGGGGCAACAATATCCTAGACCTAGTCATTACCAGCATGAGTGACCGGTGTTCCACACCTGAAGTCAACTCCTCGTTGGTCAGATCCGACCATAAGCTAATCACCCTAGATATTCACATGCCGCCCTCACCCCCCATTAAGGAAACCATGGTAAAAAATTTCTTCAAAGCCAACTTCATGCTTCTTAAGACAGAAGTGGTGAATTTCATGACACCCATGCAGATGGACAATACAGTTACGACTGCCGAATCCTACACAAATGCATTCTATAAGCACTTACACGAGTGCATGGATCGTGCTATCCCAAACAGAACCAAGATGCTATCCTCCAAAAAAAGGAAGCCAATCTGGTTGTCCCCTGCCATAAACAAACTCTACAACAGAAGGAAGAAACTGTTGTGAAAGAGAGCAAAATCCCATGAGTGAAGGAGCTCCCTGGTCAGCCTCAGTAAGAAGCTGGGATCCCTTATAAAATCCTCCAAAGCTAGCTACGAAAACAAAATCGCCATTGAGTCTAAGGACAACCACAAAGCATTCTATAGCTATGTCAAGAATTTCAATGGCAGCACCCAGATCTGCACTGAGTTATAGCACAATGGCATGAAAATTACAGAACCAACTGTTATTGCCAATATCCTAGCAGATAGGTTCAGTGCTAACTTTACCCCCTCTCACCCCCTAAAGGGCCCATATATATACAGGAAGAATGTAGAGTCCCTGTAATCACAGCTACACAGGTAAAAGCTGCACTCTCTAAAGCCAAAAACACAGCATCCATGGGACCGGACAACATCCCAGGCTGCGTTTTTCATGAACTTCAGAACGAACTGTCTCCCCACCTAAGCACCATGTTGAATCATAGGCTCACGTCAAGCTTTGTGCCCACTGAATGGCACACCGCAACAGTTATCCCACTCCACAAAGGGGGAGCCACCACTGATCCCGGGAACTATCACCCTATTAGCCTGACGAGCCTGGTCTGCAAGGCCATGGAACGTATCATCATGGAACTCATAAACAAAGATATTGGTAACCTCCAAACTCTGGACCCCACCCAGTTCAGGTTTGTGAAAGGCAGTTCAGGCCTCCTGAACCTGATCGACTTCTTTGAGACAGTCACCAAAGTCGTAGACGAGGGCAAGGTGGTTCACACAGCCTATCTTGACCTCGCAAAGGCTTTCCACACCATCCCCCATTCTGGAATTATAGCTAAACTCACTAAACTAGGTATAAATCCCTACGTCACAAGATGGGTTGCCAACTGGCTCACTGACAGAACCCACACTGTAAAAGTTGCAGACTCCAAATCTGACTTCAAACCAGTGACAAGTGGAGTACCACAGGGTTCAGTCCTGGGACCTCTCCTGTTTGGTATCTACTTCTCTGAAGTACAGGTTAACAAAGAAGGCCTTTGGCTAACGAAGTTCGCAGATGACTGCAAACTAGGAGCCATAGTCGAGTCCTGAAATGATGTATAGAAGGGCCTCACTAAGACAGATGCCTGGTATCAGAGCCATGGCCTCAGGCTCAATGCCAAAAGTTACATTGTCATCTCCTTTGGTAAAAACTCTGTACCCACGAAGTACCAATTCAACATGAACAATTTCAACAATTGGCTAAGTTTCTGGTGTCATTCAAAGGGGATCTAGTATCTATCCACCTGGGATGACATGCTCGACAAGCCACGTTGCTTCACAAGAGATGACTTGCACCTGTCACCCTTAGGCTTTCGAATACTGGCCAAGGCTTTTGCCACCCCCATAGTGTCTTTTTTAGGCAAGGTTCAAAAGACAAACTCAGCACCATAAATAGCACAAGTAACCAAAAACTGAGGGTAATGCTAATCAATGCCAGAAGTCTAAACCTCAAAATGCATGCCCTCGAGGCACTTCTCAGTATGGAGAACATCAATATCTGTGAAGTAACAGAAACCTGGTTTAAGACTCCAGACAGCACCCCAGCAATACCAGGCTATAACTCATACCATACTTTTCGGCCACAGAACCCGGACTGAAACACAAAAGGTGGGGGTGTATCCATATTCATCAAGGATACCCACACCTACAGGTTAGTGGCACAGCACAATGCCTCAGAGATCATCCCTGTGCAACTAACAACAGGCAAAACTGCAATTCAAATTGTAGCACCCCCCCATAACCCAGGACCCCCATTCCGTGTTTCTGGAGACACTGGAAAATATGAAGATCCTACCAAATGCCCTAATATTGGGTGGTTTCAATTACCCAAACATTAACTGGGAGAACTACTCAAGTACTAACTCCCTTGCCCAACGCTTCCTAGAATTTATAAACTCGAATGCCCTGGATCAACTGGTCAACACCCCCACCAGAGGTGACAACATATTGGACCTGGTCATCACCAACATAGGTGACCAGTGTTCCACACCGGAGGTCAACCCCTCACTGGATAGATCACACTATAGACTAATCACTCTGGATATCCACATTCCGCCCCCACCCCCAATCAAGGAAACCACCGCGAAAAATTTTTCCAAAGCAAACTTCACGTTACTTAAGACCAAGGTGGAAGGGTTCACAGCCCCCATTCTAAAGGACAACACTGTCCAAGCTGCTGAATCCCTTACAAAGGCACTCTATGAGCACCTGCAAGAATGCATGGATTGTGCTATCCCAAGCACAACCAATACTCACTCTTCCAAGAAAAGGAAACCAGTCTGGTGGACCCCTGCCATAAATAAGCTATACAACAGAAGGAGGAAACTAGTACAGAAAAGAGTAAAATCTCAAGAAGGAAAGACATCCCTGATCAGTATCAGCAAGAACCTACAATCCCTCATAAAATCATTCAAGGCTAGCTTTGAAAAAAAAATTGCCAAGGACTCCAAAGATAACCACAAAGTGTTCTTTAGCTATGTCAAGAACCTAAGTGGAAACTCTCAGATCTGCTCTGAGTTAGTGCAGAATGGCACAAAATACACTGAACCAACTGACATTGCCAACATTCTGGCAGACAGGTTTAGTGCAAACTTCGCCCCCTAAAGGGCCCATAAACCTACCAGAAGAATGCAGACCCCCAGCAGTCACTGACACACAGATTAAAACAGCCCTATCCAAAGCCAAAAACACAGCTTCAATGGGACAGGACGGTGTCCCAGGCTGTGTCTTACACAAGCTCCGAAATGAACTAACCCCTCACCTAAACACACTGTTCAAACTCAGCCTCTCTACAGGCTACATACCCATAGAGTGGTGCACAACAACAGTTATCCTGCTCCACAAAGATGAAGCCACAACAGACCCCAGGAACTATCACCCTATAAGCCTGACTAGCCTGGCCTGCAAGGCTATGGAGTGCATCATCATGGAACTCATTAACAGAGACACTGGGAACCTCCAAACATTGGACCCTACCCAGTTTGGCTTTGTTAAGGGCAGATCATGCCTTCTAAACCTGGTGGACTTCTTTGAGACAGTTACCAAGGCTTTAGACTAGGGAAAGGAGGCCCACACAGCCTACCTAGACCTCTCAAAGGCTTTCAACACCATTCCCCATTCTGGTATTATAGACAAGCTCACCAGCCTGAACATAAACCCCTATGTCATGAGATGGATTGCCAATTGGCTCAAGGATAGAACTCACATGGTGAGAGTTGCAGGCTCTAGGTCTGACTCTAAACCGGTTACAAGTGGCATCCCCCAGGGCTCAGTCCTGGGACCCCTCCTGTTCGGTATATACTTCACAGAGGTACAGGCAAGCACAGGAGGACTATGGCTGACCAAGTTCACAGACGACTGCAAACTGGGGGCCATAATTGACACTCTGGCTGATACAGACATCCTCCAGAAGGGTCTCACTGAGACGGATACCTGGTGTCAAAATCATGGCCTCAAGCTAAATGCCAAAAAGTGCATAGTCATCCCCTTTGGAAAAAACAAAGTACCCACGAACTACCACATACGTGGTAGTCCCCTAAATACAGAAAATGTAATAAGGGATCTGGGGACCCAAGTAAACAGTAATCTCGCCTTTGATAATCATATTGTCAAGGTGGTTAGAAAATCCTTCTATGTGACCCACCTAATCACAAAAGGGTTCACATCTAGAACAAAAGAGGTTATTGTGTCCCTCTACTCATCACTCATCAGACCCATCATAGAGTACAATGCCCCATTTGGGATGTACCTTACAACACACCTGCAACAGCTGGAAATACCACAGAAGTACCTCACCAAGAGGATTACTGGCCTCAAACAGATGCCCTATGCAGCCCGACTGAAGAAACTCCAGCTGTACTCGGTTGCATACCGCTTACTCAGAGGTGATCTCTGCCTGACATACAAGGCCATGTCCAACCCAGAACTGATGGACATGCTCTACTTAAAAAAAAACAAATCCCCAAGAGCCACACGGTCTAGGGATCTAAACCTCACCACAATGATAAATAGGAAGTGCTGGAGGGATAGCTTCCTGTCCCAGAGACTCCCCATGCTTTGGAACAGGATTCCAGTCTACATTAGGTAGAGACCCTTACTAACACTATTCAAGAGAAACCTTGACGAGTGGATGGGAAACAGAAATTTTACCCCGGGGATCACTGCAGTGGCTCTGCTGGACAGAGGCACAGGGAACTAATGGCTCTGCTGGACAGAGGCACAGGGAACTAATCTAAGGGGGTGGGGAAAGCCAACACATTCTGGCTAGGATCACAGATGCCCTCAGGCAGATAGCCTAGTACTTACCTATGAACCACATAGGCAGCAGACTACTTAACGCCAAATGTGTGATAAAAGACCTTGGGACCCAGGTGGACAGTAGTCTCTCCTTTGATAATCACATCGCCACAGTAGTCAGGAAATCTTTCTACATGGCACACCTCATCACAAAAAGGTTCTCATCCAGGAAAAAAGAGGTCATTGTTCCCCTCTACTCGATACTAATTAGACCCATTATAGCGTACAATGCCCCTTTTGGAATGTACCTCACAAGACATCTGCAGCAGCTGGAAAGGCCACAGAAGTACCTCACAAAGAGGATTACTGGCCTCAAACAGATGCCCTACACTGACCATCTCAAAAAACTCCAGCTTTACTATGTAGCATTTTGTCTACTCCAAGGTGATCTCTGCCTAACATATAAAGCTATGTAAAACCCAGAGCTGCTGGACATGCTATACTTAAAGAAATCCCAATCCCTCTAAGCTACACACTCTATGGACCTAAACCTTGTCACCACAATAAACAGGACATGCTGGAGGGATAGATTCCTGTCCCAGAGACTTCCTATACTCTGGAACAAGCTACCCATCTACATCAAGCAAAGTTCCTCATTAGCGCTCTTCAAGAAAAATCTTGATGAGTGGACAGGAAATAGGAAATACACCCTGGGGATCACTTCTGTGGCTCTGCTCGACAAGGACACAGGAAAATAACTTTCTTGGGTGGCATAAGCCAGGAAACCTCGTTGGCTAGGCTTATTTATGCCTTTGGACCGATAGCCTAGTACCTACCTATGAACCTATATTACTTTATGAGGGAATAAGATACATCAGTGTTCTTCCATTGAAAACCTTGGCACATTCTGGAAATAGTTTCAGAGAAACAGAGACCCCTAATAGGGAGACTCAGATACTGTGCTCTCCTCTGAGTCTAAATCAGAAATCTGAAGAGGAAACCCTATATCAGTCCCTTCATCTTCCGGTCTAGATTCAAAATCTTGAATCTTTTCAAGAAAACAAGTGTCCCTCTTTCCTTTAGCACAGGTTGTACTTTTTTGTGTCTTCATAAGAATGAATAATGGATCAAAATTTCTGAAGGTTTTAGTAACAAGACAGTATCTGTGCTGACTGTGGACATCAAGAGTACCCTTTTCTCGTCATTTTGGGGGTTCTGAAAGGAAGTCATGGGTGTAGATAGCTTTGCTCAAAGTAAATTGGACAGCACTTTAGGCAAAACTGAATGATTAGTTTTCAAAGAAACTATATTTGTGAAAAATGAGATAAGGTTAACCCGTTATAACAGCCTGCAACTCAGACACTGCTTGCAGAAATCATAGCAATCAGCAAAACTGTTTTCCATGTTAAGAACCTTAAATCAGCCTGAAGAGCTAGTTTAAATGGAGGAAGAGTTAATTTTAAATAAAATTAAAATCCCAAGGAACAGCCACCTGTTTTCTAGGGGGGAGGGTATGCAGAACCCCTTTCAAAAACATTTTTACAGAGAATGCATTAAAAGGGTGGGATCCTTGGGAGACCATACTGAAATGGTGCTAAATGAATCTTGACAGATGAGTAAGAAAGACCACAGGATAATAACTCACACTAATATTATAGAACTAGAGAAATACTAGCCCTGAAAGGGATTTGGTTCTTTTTTTTGCCCCAATTAGAAAACGTTTCCATTTACTAATACATGATTTCATAACAGCAGGTTTCCTTGCCTCAGAAAACATCCAGGCAGTTAGTTGACGTTGTTCAAGATGGGGTATATCAAGCAATCACCAAAACAAAAGCGTTGTACCAATATACTTTATTAACACTGAAGAAAGACTTTTGTCTGAAAGCTCTGTTTTATTAAAAGTATATTGGTACAACACTATGGAACTTGCTTTTGTTTTGGTGCTCTGCATTTTTTGTTGCTGGCTACACTTTATCATTGGTTCATTTTATGACTTATTGTATATGAAGCAATCCCCATGTTGTGTCAGTGGGTCCAGTCTGTGAGGAAACTTGTGGTAATTGCCATTGGCAATTTCCAAAATAAGGGAGAACTACTGTTGCTTGGGCCAGAAGGGATTACCACAATGATCTTTGGAGAGTCCTCCTGAATCTTCAGAATGACCCTGGATATGAGCAGAAAGTGTGGAATGGCATACAGGAACATTCCAAAAAGAGAAATCTGTGGTATCTCTCGAAGTCTCAGAAAAAAAACAGTATGCAACCTATACTGGGTCTAAAATAAACCAAGAAGAAACTTCACAGTGTGGAGGGTGTGATCTTCACTTCCTAAATTATGTTATGCACTTAGTTCACTGAATAAAAATTGAACTATAAAACATAACTATAAAATACATGCTAAAATACCCTTCCTGGAATCTATCCTTAAGAACCTAAATGAACTTGAAAATAATTTTTGGTGAGGGGGATACGAAAGCAATATGTTAAGAAGCATTTTGGAAACTATAATTGAACTAAAAAGTACAAATGCACTAGCACTTAACAGGCCTTATAGGAAAGTGTTAAAGAAATCTATGGACAACAAATCTAAAGACAGCTGTACCTTGATTTTTACTGTTGACTATTACAGCATTGTTAATGTTATTAGAGAGAATTGGGCTATAATTACTGAAAGATCATATTTAATGGACATCCTTGGAGAAGCTCCTTCCTTGTGTACAGGAAAGCCAGGAAGATCACAAGTTGGGTTGAAAGTAGACCCAGACCACAGGATACATGCACCAATAAGTGTGGAGCCAACTGTGTCTTTTGTCAGCACATACAGGAGGGAGACGTGTTTTTCTGCCCGTATTTAAAGAAAATGATTAAAACCAATGCAGGAGGTGACTATAACTCAATGTAGGTGGTTTACAGGGCTAGCTGCAATGGCTGTGGAGCATTTTATATGGGGAAAATGCTCAAGAGACTTAAAAGAAGGATTTCTGGGGATTTTTCTGAAATTAGAGCTAAGTGCAAGAATAAAGAATAGTTGTGTAAAATCTTACCATAACCATTGATGTCCTTCTCTTCCATGTTGCAGTGTTCCAAACTCTTGGGTTTTCCTGTCCTGCTACCTGAACATCCAGCCAGTATACAAAAGCTTGTAGTCACTGCTGGGTACGTAGGACATCTGACATTGGCCTAGGGAGTGTGGGCCATAAAAGTGACGTCTGCATGTACTTTTCCTTAGAACTGCTCTGTCTCCAGTCGAACGTCAGTGTTCCTCCTGTCTTTGCTTCAGATTTTCAAATTCTAAAAGATAAGTACCCAGTTGGGGCCATTTTTGATTCCTTTATCACTGCATGCCTGTTATGGTTACATGGGAAAGTCCAAATGCGGTCATCAGATCCCCCATAAGGATGCCCACAAGCTTTGCTTTTTCTGTCTAAGGCCTACACATGACCATTCTTCTTGTGGGATCTGTCAGGTCTTCATGCCACCTGCACACCTTGAATATATATATATCTAGAAAATCAGCATCTTAAACTCTTAGCTTTAGGGATGAAAGGGTCATCCAGTCAGCCCATGGAACCAGATAAAAAGAAGCCAAGGTTTCCAGGCCAGAAGTTGCTATTGCTGCCCCTCCTCCATCCGACATCCCTCCTGTGGCCAACTTTTGCCTAGAGAAATGCTCGGAGTCTGCTGAGGCAGGTATAGAGGGTACCCCTCAGGATGCCGCAGAACCTACAGCAGAAGACACGTCCGGGGAGGACTCACATTCGTCACTTTGCAACACTGAGGGGGAACCACAGGTTCCTATGGCGGCTCAAACAGGTCTTTCCTCAGCTTCTAAGTCCACTGAATCTAAGCCTTCTTCAGACACTAGGCCTTCCTCAGGGCCTATGCCTCCTAGGTCATAATTGAAAAAGAAATCCATGACCAAGCATCTCTCCCCCTCTCCTGAAAGCCAACCAGATTGGCAGGCTTTTTCAGAGAGCCTATTTAATGCCTATATGACCCTATGGCCTGCCATGCCTGGATCTCCACAGGCCGGCCCTCCTCCTATCAGTCTTAAGCCTCAGGTTGAGGATGTCATCCTGCCTGAAGCTGAGGATTCCTGAGACTCCTCTTCTGAGTATTCCCTCTCCTATGTTTCCCAGATGCCTTCTCCTCTTGGATATGCTTCTCCAGGGGACGAATCTGTAGAAGTTAATTCCCCAACAGAGGACCTCCCTTTTGGGGAAACAATTTCCAAAATGAGGGGAATTTTTTAAGTGTAATTCCTCTGAAATGTCTGAGGTACAAAAAAGATATTATGAGCTCCTGCAGATGGACATCCCTGCTCCTTATGCAATTCCCCCAGTATTACCAGCTTTCTTGGATGCTTTCAATGCTGCCTCAGTTAACCCTGATGCCCAACCACCTGCTCCCAGGAGATCTGACAAGTTCTACAAGGTCCCTGAAGGGACAAAATGTCTGATCAAATGCCCTGTAGCTGACCCTGCTACTGTCTCAGTCTCCGCAGACAACCCACCCAAGTTACTGCCATCTACCTCAGTACTCCCCACTGACAAGGACAGTAAGGCCATGGAGCACCTTGGTAAGAAAGTCTACACTTCCTCTACCCTGGCCTTCAGGGCAGTAAATTATCAGACACACGTCCAAGTATGCCTTAGCACTTTTGACCCAGGTCACCAAACTCTTAGCTGATCTTCCAGATTCACCTTCCAAAGCTCAAATTTCTACCCTCATTAATCTCTCATCATAAGGCACTAAGCACTCTATTAGAAAACTGGGAACTACTGTAGCAACTGAAACTGAACTTTTTTAAAAAAAACGGGGTTTAATTATTATTGCTCCATAAAAAGCGTACTAAATCTCAGAAACTGCCCCAATGTTTAAAAGACTGATACAGGACTGATTAATGTTGACATTACTTGCTTATATTGTGTTTAAAAACAAATATCAAACACTGTTTACTTCTTTTAGCACTAACTTACAAAGTTATAAAGGACATACTTTAGGTGGCTCATGTATACATTAATCATTTTTGATGGTGCCACATTAAATGCTACTTTAGATTTTAAACTGAACACTTTTGTTACATTTTTTCCTTTTAGGTGGTGAAAGTCTGATAGTGCACACAATGTGCATGTGCCTAGTCATTTTCTTTTCTTATTCTTTTTTTTTTTTTAAAGGTTGCAATTACTCTTGAGTCCGGTCTTACAATCACAAACTAATTGTTTTGGCTTTGTATTAGAATACTAACCCACCGGTATTTCTGTGCAGAAATGGACAAGGTGAAACTGAGTGACATGGCAAGGGAGTGTGATGTGGCATGCATGATTGACAAGCCCTGCAGATTTAACAGTGTCATTGTGAATATTAATTTTTTCATCGTAGTTTACCATGTTTGATATCGTAGTTTACCATGTTCGTTAAAGGTGTGCATTCTCAGAGTTGGTATATTTCAGTGAGGGGTGTGGGGGGGGCACAGCCCCCCACATGGGGGTGCAGGGAAGCCTGCCCCCCTGCAAAAGTGAGAAGTGGTAAAACAAAGCCCTACATTTCACCCTTGTGCCAAATATCTTTCTCTGGAGAACCAATGTTTGAAGTTGGTTTCTCACATTAATGGGAAACATAAATCAAGTATTAGCAGCTTGACATAAGTTTGCATATTACATCTATCCTTATTTGACCCTTTTCCACCTCATTTTTTTACACCAAAGGGATGTTCCCATTGCGTGAGGTCAGCAATGAAGAAGATCAGGATGTGTAATCAGGAGAACAGAAGGAGACCCTGTACAGAGACTCAAACAAGGACAATGTGAATCCCTAACTGTAAATTTTTGGGGAGGTGGTTGTACATGTGCTGTGTGTTCAGATACGTCAGTTCCTGGGATGTGGTTCTGGGTGTTTAATGTGTTAAAAGATATGTTCTTCAAATGCTTGCTGAATTTTAGCATCTGTTTATTAAATCGAGTTCACAAAAGGAATGCTTGTCCTCTGCCTCTTTTATGGTCTTTCCGCTATGAGGGTTTGCTGCTTCAGCTAGGTACAAGACTTTCTTTACCATGAATGTTAATACTGTATTTAAGTGAGCGACCAGACTTTGTGAACCAAAAGAACTTATTTTTACATTCACATGCAGCAACAGTTCAGAGTAATGGTGAGTGTGGAATAGAGGTGAAGAAGAGAGAACAGGCAGGATGGAGTGGGTGGAGAAGAGTGTCAGGAGTGATTTGTGACAGACGAGTACCAGTAAGAGTGAAAGGGAAGGTCTTCAAGAAGGTAGTGAGACCGGCTATGTTATATGGGTTGGAGGCAGTGGCATTGGCAAAAAGGCAGGAGTCAGAGCTTGACATGGCAGAGTTGAAGATGTTAAGAATTGCACTGGGTGTGACGAGGATGGACAGGATTAGGAATAAGTATATTAGAGGGTCAGCCCAGGTTGGAAGGTTTGGAGACAAAGCCAGAGAGGCAAGATTACATTGGTTTGGACATGTGCTGAGGAGGGATGCAGAATATATTGGGAAAAAGATGCTAAGGATGAAGCTGCCAGGTAGCAGGAAAAGAGGAAGGCCTAAGATAAGGTTTATGGATGTGGTGACAGAGGACATGCAGGTGGTTGGTGTGACAAAGCAAGATGCAGAGGACAGGAAGAAATGGAAACAGTTGATCTGCTGTGGCAACCCCTAACGGGAGCAGCCGAAAGAAGAGGAGGATGCAGATACATTTGTGAATGTATTGTACAACGCACTATAGCCTAATTTTCTGTTGTCACATTACTTCTTATAGCTGTAATTAGGCCCTTCCATTTAATGTGGTAATTTTCTTTAATTTCAAGAAATAATTATTAGTTGAGAAGGACCTGCAGTTAACAGGTCATCTTCTTTGTTTTTAGGTAATTAGACGTGCATTACTATGTGCATATCATTATTATGTGAAAAAAAAAAAACTCCATTTACTATGTAGTTTTCATTGACAAACCCAAATGAATATTCATGTGGATGAAGCACATGTAAGTATGTTTATTCAAGCATTCAGAAAAAAAACATCATGTGGCGGGTGTTGGGTGGGGTTTACTATGCATCTGGTGGGGTAGTGTTCTAATACAAAGCCATTGTTTTCTTAGATGGCACACTTTAACAGATCCCCATAGCCTTAGTGCTTTATTTTTAACATTTATCACTGTATTTACAGCTTAGCAATTATTTTTATATTTTTTCATCATACTTAGGTTTTCAGTTGTATATCTATACACATGTTCATTCATATGATTTGTTTTTGACACACAAACCCGATGAAGTATTTGATACAAAAGCGATCTTTGTTAAAAGTTGTATATTTATTAATATTTACTCTGATAGACATCTATTGGTAGATCTTTTTGTTAGTCAGTCAGTCATTTTTTAGTTAGTTTCTTAATTAATAAAGTTTTGATTAGTTAATTAGCCTATACAAAGTGTTAATAATTTGTCTCTAGCTTTCTAGATTCATTTTAGTTGGCACAGTCTCTGATTACACTTTGGTGTTAAGGGGGACTTGGCTAAAGGAATGATTTTAATGCTTTTATTGCTCTTAACAGAACCACTCTCTGTAACTATTACCTTGCTCCAAGCAACCTGATTATATATAAGGAATGTTTATGATGTTTTTGAGTACACTCAACTAGGATCACTTGTTTGTGTGTTCGGTAAAGGATATTCCATTTTTAACTCAGCTATTTTCTATTTGATTTTTAGCATGTATTTTATAGTTATATTTTACAGTTTGATTTTTATTAAGTGAACCAGGTGCATAACATCATACCCTCCACACTGCAATGTTTCTTCTTGGTTTGCATACAGGAACATTCCTGTCCAAGGAAATGAGAATACATCTTTATTTCCAGACCTGCTTCCAAGAAGTCCTGGAGCAGAATTTTGCCAGACCTGGATTCAGATAAAAATAAATAAATTCTCCACCCTTTTTAAAAATCACCAAACTTGAATCTAAAATGTTAGGGGGTTTGATATTGGGACCATATGGATTTTAGGTAGCACTGAAACTTTCTCATGTGGAGTCTGTCTGGAGGAATAATGATAATCATAGATGAGATGAATCCAAGTACCCTGATAAATTCCCTTGCTGAAGTCCTGGACTGTGCAGAGAAATTCAGGAACAGATTTACTTTTTGATGTGGAAGAAAAGCTCTTTAAACCGAAGTAACTAGGGTACACCCCAGGAATACAATCCTGTGGGAAAGAATCAAACAAGACTTCAGACTCTTCTACAGGAAACTCATTCTGCAAGAGATTTTACACAAGTGAGAGATTATTGACACTTTGTAAAAGACTTTACAAAAATAAGCAAGTCATTTAAATAATGAAAATTGTGAAGAATTTGCAGTCTACAATAGGCTAAAAATGGAGCTAGATAGTTTGTGAACATCCTTGGAGCACTGAATAATCCAAAATGTAATGCAGAAAACTGGCATCCAACTGAAATCCAGACAGAGAAAAACTTAACATGTATGGAATCTGAGGCTAAGGAAATGTGATGACTAGCATAATTTAAATCTAGAGTTACCAAAAAAATGAAAGGGGAAATAAGTGGTAACAGTACGTGAAGGGATAGCATTTTGGACTTTGGGACTTTTACAAACTAAGAAATGAAAGATCTAGGGCTGGTCTCCAAGAGGCTTCTTTCTCTGGTACCAGAAACATTCATGAACAAAAACCTTTCCCTTATCAGAGAAAGAGGAACAGGTTTTATGTCCCCCTGAGCCAGAAAATACTACAGGAGGGAAAAAGAAGTTTGATCTGGTAAATGAGGGTGAATCCCCTGAAAAGAACAAAGTAATTCCCATTGCCATCTATACCCCTGATGGATAACTCTCAGAACCCATTTGTCTGAGATCACATGTTTCCAAAGACAGAAGTGGAGAGACAGATTTTGGGGAATATTTAAAGGCTTGCTTTGGTAGGAATGGAGGGTTAGAATTAGAATATGGTCATTCAGATGTGGTGGACTGCCTTAGTTTTTTGGAGGATCCCCCTTTTTGAAGCCTCCTTGTCACTGTTTTTTTTAAACATCTGCATGCCAGATGTTTCCTGAGTCTTAGTTTGCTTTTTATAAGAAGACAATGAGTTAGGGATGAAAGCTTTAACAAACTTGTAGAAGGAAGGCTGAGCAATATGAGCAACCCCTTGAAATAGTTTCTCTTTCTTTTCACATTTTTTCAGGGCATCAGCAGCAGATGGTCCAAACACAACCTTCTAATAAAATGGAGAATTTAAATTTCAGCTTTAACATCCTCAGACAAGTTTTGAGAAAGTGACCATACAAACCTTCTCCTAAAAAAAAAAAAAAAAAAAAAAAAAAAAACCATTAGCTGTTACTCTGCAAGCAGCATCAGCTTCACAGCACAATCTCGCTCTACAGGCATCCTACATTCTCTCAGAGTAAAACTGTGTGGCAGACAACCTGAGCAGGACAAGGGCAGACCTTCATGAATGGAAACTAGAGCAGGGAGTCTTCCAAGATTTGATCTATCTGTGGGAAGTTCCTCAAGCAGCCCTCTTTGCCTCCTCTCTGAAGAATTAACTGGCAAGATTCTATTCTAGGACTCCATGCAAGAAAGCCTCTAAGATAGTTGCCTTTGACAGGAATGCTTCTGCATGCTTTTCCACCCTTTCCACTAATATCCAGGGTAGTTCTGAAGAATCCCCCAAGATCACTGTGGTGACTCCCTTCTAGGCCAGGCAACAGTGGTTCTCCCTTCTTTTTGAAATGACCAGGGGCAACTACCAAAAGATTCTTCAAAAATTGGATCTACTCACATAAGAACAGGGGTGTTTGATACACCCTGACATCAATCAACTTCAGCTGACTGCCTCGATAATAGGGTCTTAATTCCTTTTAGGCACCTGTTTACTGAGGAAGTGCAGCAGGTACTAATGGAGACAAGAAAGCCTATTACTAGAAAATCATACATTAGCAAATGGAAAAGTTTTCTAGCTGGTGCCTACAATATAACCAATATCCATTCAGGGCTAGTTGTCTTCTGGTTTTACAATATTTGTATGAGTTACTACCCTATGGCCTTTCTTATTCCTCTAGCAAGATTCATTTATCAGCCATTTCAGCATGTCTGCCCATGGATCCTACAGTCTCATGTCAAAATGTTTTTGAAACAGATTTTGCACAAGAGGCATCCAAATAAAATGGTGGCCCATCCTTTCAGATCTTAATTTTGTGTTAGAGAAGCTAACACCTGCTCCATTTGAACCAGCTAATCTGTCTGACCTGAGGCTCTTAATGTGGAAAACAATTTTACTGATTGTTCTGACCTCTTGAGTATCTGAGTTACAAGCTCTTATGGGGATTCAACCTATCTCATTTTCCACAGGAATAGGGCTTCTTTGAGAACTAATATGTGTTTTATGCATAAAGTGGTATCTGAGATTACTTTAAGCTAAATTATCCATCTCTCCATTTTCTTTTCTGAACTTAAAAACAAGTAAGAAAGGATACTCCATACCTTGGATGTCCACAAACAACTCAGATACTATCTTGACAGAGCTAAATCTTTCAGATCTTCAGATCAATTGCTCATTTCTGGTGAAGGTAAGAAGAAGGAGCAACCTGTGTCAGAGCAGACTATTTCCTAATGGCTGTTTAAGACTATTACCCATTGTTATACTCATCATAACACAACTATTTCAGGCAGTGTCAAGTACAACTCCACCACGGCCTTGGTTTCATCTATGGCTTTTTAGAAAGGGCTGGATTCTAGAAGTATTCTATAAGCTGCTACTTGGTCCAATATATATACTTTTACAAAGCACTATAAGCTTGTTTCCTTCTCTCTATTTCCAGGACAGGCTTTGCTAGGACCATTTTTCAGGGGCTCCTAGACTCTTCTCCTTCCACCCCCCCCCCAAATATAGTAAGTCATTTAGCCATATACTTAAGTTTAGTGCAGCAATGATCAATATGAGGAATGTAGTATAGTTGTGTAAATAAACTTACTATAACAGTAGATATTCGAATAATCACTGCTGCAGTAGTTGCTCCCTCCTTCCATTACCTTTTTTTGGTGTGTTTTTCAGGCCAGGGTGTAAACATTTATTTGTTAATTGCTCCTAGCATTGTCCTTTGTGGGCTCAGCCTCCCTGTCACTGTTGGCAGGAAAGCTCTGAAGGGCTTAGTACCCAAATGTTTCTTTTAGTCAGCCCTGATGGAGATGCCTGATAGTTTGGGCTCGTGGAAGGTGGCCTGAAGCTTTGGAAGCTGGCCAGCTGTTACACCCTTGGTAGGAATAACCAGCATAGTTAAGGCTACTGCAGCAGTGATCATTCAAACATCTACTGTTAGGGTAAGTTTACTTACACAACTGTACTTTCTCTTACCAGTAAATCCAAAATTATAAGGATTAAGTGCTTAAACTAAGCCCTAAATTAAACCTAATAGATCATCCATGTCTAAAGTAACAGAGGCAGGAGAAAATAAATGTTTAACATTCTGCTTCTTTTTGACAGGAATCTCCATAGAAGCAGACTGAGTCCTGCCAGGAACATCACCCTGGGAACAACCGTCTCAGCCCTGTCTGGCAGAGAAGTATCCCTCCTACTCCTTCCTCTGAAAATGACTAGAGATTTTCTCCCATGCCAGCCAAGGACACTCCAGCTGCTGCAGAGTATGTGTCTAACCTCTGGTCTAAGGTTGCTGTAGGGAGTACACCAGAAGAAACCAAGGAAGAAGGTTAGGTGAGTGGTCTGAGGAACTAAAAATGGCCACTGTACAGTCAGCCACCTGTAACTGAGGTAAAGTGGTAGCCTGCTGATGGGGCAAAAACTATTTGGAAATGTTCTTCTTTTTGTGGCCAGAGGAAGGTGTAACTGAGAAACCAGTAAATTATTCCATGGTAAAGCTAATAAGGAAGACAAATCTATGTAAAACTGACAGTAGCATTCGCTAAAATGTAATTATCAAAAAAGTTGTGTTTTAACCTTAAAAACACTGTGACAAGCACAACATACACTTATGCCAACCCATGACCAGAATTTCTAAAATTTGTCTCACAAAAAATCTGAGGAAATGTAAGAAAACACAAGATTCACACTAAAAGTAATAAAAGAACTGCAGTTTTTAAATTTACAGAAATGTCAAGTGATAGTCCACGAAAAAAGTCACAGCATAAAACAAACAGTTTTACTTAAACTTAAAAGTACTGTTTCAGTCATAAAATAATACTTGTGGAAGGCTTTTTCCCCAAAAGGAACTTACCTACTCAATAATAGAGAAAAAGTAGCCAACCACTGATCATCAAAGTCCACAAGAGGAGTTCTCCTTGATGGCAGGAAAGCTTTGAAGAGCTTGGCACGTAGACTGTTGAATTTCACAAGCTTTGCTCAAGCTGTCACCTACCCGAGTGCATAGATGGTGTCCTTAAACTTTGGAAACTGGCCAGCTGTTATGTCCTATGCAGGATGTAAGTATAACCCACATAGTTAAGGCTACTACAGCAGTGATCAAATTGTGAACATCAATGAAAGTTCTAATAAGAGGCACAACATGTGAGGTAGCATATAAGAGAACCACTGTGGGAAGGTGGTAGCCATTAAGTATAAAATTAAGCAATTTATCATAATTACTAAATGGGGGAAGGTTTGCTGGTATCAGAAAAGTACAGAAGGAAGCATTTCTCTTTTGGTAGGAATTTAAGATGGGCTTGGATAATTGCATAGGATGGAAGTTTAAAACAATCAGAGTGTTTTGATCTTGCACTTTCAAGTGAAATGAAGTGGTTAAAAGAGGAAAAGAAGGGGGTAACATATAAACCGAAAGTAAACTGCCTGCCTTAGTCATGGTCACTAATAAACAGCAGGCCTACTTCATACCAGTAATGTTAGATGAACCCAAACTTGATAGCAAGTTGAGAAAATCAAGGGCTGTTTGGTTTCATGGCTAGGGGGATAAACTACTGACTGTGATACAGATGACTCAGGCACTGGAAAAGTTGACAGGAGGGTAGGAGGAAGTGGTCAATGCAAGTTTGCCCATGCTGGGGGGAGAGAGGTAGTCCAGCCTACTGCTGGAGATACAGGTAGAATGAATTCAGCGTTTGGGCCTTATGAGGTGCTTGACTTTGCTAAGTCATATCTCCATCAAATCTTTCACTGAGCACATTTGGGAATGTACACACTCACAGGAGAAGGCACAGTAGTCATTGTTCTTACAAGAATGCAAAATAAATTCCTCATGGCTGCCTGGATGACAGCTACATTACAATTAGCTGTGCTGAGCTGAGGATTTTCCTTAAAGAACATAACAGTATGATTGGTAATATTTTTGCTTTGAGAACATACTGAAACTAGGTTAAATTGATTTACTACAGTGCTGTGCTACTTTACTTTTTTTTCACATTTTGCCAAAGTGTTTCTGAATTGTAGCAGGAAATGAAAATAGTATTTTTAGTTTAGGTAAGTACAACAGGTCAAGGTTTAACTGTGAGAGCTGTTAGTAAATATTGCTATGTATATTTATTTTTCTCATTATACCAGCCCATTTTGCTCTTGAATCTAGTGGCTCTTCAGTTGCCTGTATGTTATGTAAATATAACCTAAGTAGCCCCTCCTACTCTTATCTTATTTGCTTGCACAAGTGATACTGAAAGACCATAATCGGGCAACCTCCACCTAAACTTATTAAATTTCAGTTACCCTCCTCTTTCATATCCTCCCACCTACTAGTTGCGCACTGCAATAACACAGCCTTAACTACCTTTTCCAACTTAAAAATATCTGAGAATTTCTAGTACTGTCCTACAAGGGCAGCATGCAGGCCAAGTCAGATACACAAAAAGATATCAATATATGAAGCACAAAAGGAGTAGTAAAGGGTGAACAAGAGTTTTGCCTCACAGCAAGAGGTTCTCCGGTTCGATCCACAGCTGAAGTGCCTTCTGTGCAGAGTCTGCATGTCCTCCCTGTGTTTGCGTGGGTTTCCTGCGGGTGCTCTGGTTATATCCCACATCCCAAAGACATGCTGTAGGTGGACTGGATACTCTAAATTGGCACTAGGTGTGAGTGCAAGTGTGTGTGTGTGTGTGTGTGTGTGTGTGTGTGTGTGCGTGCCTTCCATGGAAGACTGGGCGCCGGGCGGGCAACTCAACATCGTAAAAACTTCACTGCCAATCATGAGCGGGCAGGTGATCTGCTGTGGCGACCCCTAACCGGGAAAAGCCGAAAGAAGAAGAAGAAGATTGGGAGAGTTTGTGAAGTGATTAGGATGTGAAATAGTTTGTCTCAGGAATGGCTGAGGATGTGGGGTATACAGGAAAATGTGGGAGCTTCATAGCAGAATACAATAACTAGAAATGTTAGAGATATTAGTGGATTTGCTACTCAAGAATGAAAGGCTAGTGCAGAAAATGAGAAGAGAAGGAAACAAAATGAATGCAGACAAGATGGTGTGTAAAACGTCTGATGGGGACTGGGCAAAGGACAACAGCACATGGTCAGAAGTTGTCAGAGAAGTGCAGGCAAGTGAGAAGATGCTGCCTCGAAAGTGAGGCCAAAGAGAAGGAAGTCAGTGGTGAAGGAGAGATGTAGTGTAGTAATAAGTGACAAAGGGGATTTGGGGCCAAAGTTAGCCAGACAGGAGCCGATACGAAAAGAAAATCAGATGGGAAATGGGCAGAAAAAGGCACTTAGCCAAATGAAAAAGACAGACAGCTGGAAAAAAAAAGACAGCAGTGCAGAGTTTTGTGGAAAGAATACAGTGGTGATGAAGTGCTTATATATACAACAAGAAGAGAAACATCCAATACAAAGAGTGTGAAAGACAGAATGTCAGAAGTGGAGGAGAAAGTGTTACAGACAGAAAGTGTACTGTAATGTAGCAGTAAGCAGGGCAAAATACAGTGAGCACAGGGAAAGAGAAGGGGGTTTGGTGATTGGACACTCAGTCACAAAGGGGATTAAAAGACTAAGCAAGTGAGAAAAGAGAAACCAGATTTCAGTGAAAAAAGTCTCTGGTCTTAGAGTAAAACATGAAATTAGGTGACAGATTTCAATTGGGAAGGCTGGATGTATGCTGTGATGCATGTAAGCATCAAAGAGCCAGGGAGGTGGCAGTGAGATGTCAGGAAAGGGTGTTGGTGGTAGCATTCTCAGAAATGGGCAATCAGAGGAAAGAGTGCAAAAGTTTGTCCAACAAAAACTGAGCTGAGAAACAGAAGGAGATTCGGCTTCTCGCTCCCTGGTAATAAAGACCACAGAGAGACTGCACCTGTGAAACTTTTTCCAGTATTTCAACAGAAAATGTTGGAGAGAAGGAAGGGAGCATGAGAGCTGACGAAGAATTGATAGTACTTTGGAAATGAAGCAGAGACAGGATTTGGGTGATGGAGAGGAACAGTAATAAAATCAGTAACAATGTCGGATTACAATGCATTAATTATATTTGTGAAATATGACAGCACAAGAAAATCTGGAAACATTGGACTCTTCAGAATTTGTTTGCTGTGTGGAGGACTCAAGTATATGCCCTACACTTCATGTCATTAATCTTCGGAAAAATGCTTTGGGGAGGGGAAGACAGGGAAGAATGCTAACTGCAGTAAAGAAAACACTTTATTTTCTTAATAACATTGTATCTGTATTGCATGGTTTTCTTTACATGTTATTTTTGGGTGTAATGGGGATTCTAAACAGGTGTTGTTTTATTGTTCTCCCCTCTTCTCTTTTTCTTCTTGGGCAGTTTTGAGAAACATAGGCAATGTAATGATTAACAAAAAAAGGAAAATGGGTGCCTGGTTATGGGAGCACGACAGAGTTCAAATTAATGTGCTTTGTTTTTCATTCTTGCATGCAGAAATGACTGATTAAGGACCTTTGTTTCAAAACAGAGAGCAAATAAATGAAAAAAGAAAACTGAATATTTTAACTTTTTTTTTTCTAGCACTTGCAAATATGTATACTAAATAGCATTTCTGCAGCTGCTCTTCATGCCTCCATTGAGACAATCTGATAGAGAGAAACTGGAGACAGTCTGGTGGAAGGGGATTGGCTGTGGGAAAAGAAAAAAGAACAGAGAAAATGGCTAGGACATAATGTTCCCTGAAAACAATCAGGGGTTTTCCCAAGTGTGACAGCTTTAAAGATAATACAAAACCAGTTAGACTTGAAATAAAGTTCTCTCAGGTTTTACTTAATGCAATGGGGATACTAATAAAAACAGGTGCTTCTGTTTTTTTCTTGTTCACCCTTCTCCCTTTTTCTTTGTTCAGTTTTGAGAAATGTAGGCAATGCAATGAGAAAAAAATGAGGAAGGGAGGAGATGGGAGGAGAGCGGAAGGGTCTGGTTAAGAGACTATGACAAAAGAAAAATCAGTGTGCTTTTTCCCATGCTTGCATAGGGAAATGACTGGGTAAAACCCCTGGGTGTTATCCAGTAACAAGTTTATTACAAAGCATGTAAATGAAAAAGAATACTGAATATTATTAAGGCTTTTTTTCTGATAAACAAGGTACCCTTAGCAGTTTTGTGTCTGCTTTGCATGTCACTAGAAGACAATTTGATAAAGAGAAATGGCTTGGAGAAAGTGTTTGCTGAAAGCATTCAAGTGTCTTCTCAACTGGGAGAGTTATATAGATACAAAAAAATCACTTACTACTAGCACAGGCTGTACCATGCATCTTAGCATGACTAACCTTTCTTTTTGGTTAACTTTAGCCTGTCTGTGTAGCTATCAACTTAGAACTTATGTTCTTATTAGGAAGCAAAAACTTCAATATTTGAAGGTGTACATAGTTTTGTGTGTTATTGTAAAGTTCATAGGTTTTAGGGTTTTTTTTGGGGGGGAGGGTTGTTTGTTCTGTTTGAGGGCTTTCAAAAAAACAAAATGTTATGCAAGATGTGACATAAGTGCAAATGGATATGACATGAAGCAAATGTATAAAAGACTAACCTGCCGAACACTATATACATGTAACATAAAAGTTGGAACTAGGCATTTAACAAAACAGCAGTTATATATAAAAGGTGGTAATAACTACATAAGAAAATGATGCTTTCTGTAATGTCTTTCAATCTGAACAGTCTTACAGATAAATATAAAAAAAAAAGAGTAGTGAACTACATTAAAAACGTAGAGTGCAAACAGCTATGCTACAGGAAACACACCTGGAAAGAACTGAACATATGAATTTGATAAAGAAAGGTTTTCAGGATGGTTATTCGGTGGCATATTTGGGGCAAAGGAAACGAGGAGTACTTATATTAATTGCAAAAGGAGCTCCAATAGTGATAGATGGTAATAATGGAAGATACATAGTACTAAGGGGCTACTGGCTAGGAAGGAGGATTACACTGGCATGCATTTACATTTCCCCTAAAACTGCTATAATGGAGCTTAAGAAAATTCTGGGAGAAATAACCAGCTTTCAGCAAGGAATATTACTTATAGGTGGAAACTAGAATTTCGTTTGCAACAGTGAAGATGTGTCTGGGGGGCCTAGAAGGGAAAACATAACAAGGGAGGGTAGATTTTTGAAGAAATTTATGAAAATGTTTGGCATGGAAGATGTGAATTCAGTACTAGGAGTTCTGAGTGAATTTACATATTACTCACTGAGATACAAAAACTGGGCTAGGCTAGATAGATTCTATATCTCACAGGAAAATGTGCATTTAATTGAAGGTCGTGAAATGCACCAATAACTATTTCAGATCATGCAACAACAATAACTAAAAGAAAAATGCAAGGTAATGAAATGAAAATAAGACACTGGTACTTTTCTCACCTGTCAGTTGAAACAAGAGGAATTTAAGGAATGGGTTGTGGAATTAATTCAGGAGCTACTAGAGAAGATAGATTTATCTTCTGAAAACATAGCTAATGAGTGGGATAAAATTAAAGTGGAGTTCAAAACTAGGTTGGAAATAAAAGAAAGCGAGATATGGATAAACAGCAAAATAATTATTTAGAGAGACTGACAAATATTAAAGTATTGCAAAATAGGGGAAGTATTTCAGAACAAGAAGAGGAGCAACTGCAGAATGCTAAACAGAAATAAGGGATTACCTCGATACTATGCATGAGTTTAGAAAGACTGCTGTTAAGCAACTGTTTTTTTTATAATAATTCTAGAGCATAAAAACCTTTGGCACAAAAACTCAGGCAACAAAAAGTGGAAAGGGCAGTCACCAACCTTAGGGAGCCTATAACAAGGAAGATAACAAGAGGCCCTGTAGAAGTATTAGAAATATTTTGGAAATGTTATGAAAATTTGTATAAAGCAGAGAAATATAGAAATCAAGAAGAGGTACAAATGGAAATGTTTATGGAAGAATTAAATATGCCACAGTTAGAGATAGATGAAGCTCAATTACTAACAGTTAGGATTGGAAGGGATGAGATAAAAATGGCTATGTATAACCAATCTACAGGAAAGTTCCCAAGTACAGATGGTATTCCTGTGGAAGTTTGGAAGTTAGGAGGGAAAAAACTGATAAAGATCTGGAAGGTTTTGTTTAACAGTATTTTAAGAGGAGCAGAAGTTCCAGCATCCTGAAAGAAGGTGGTGGTAACGGTAATACATAAAGAGAGTAAAGATCCATCGGATCCAGCTTCATAAAGGCCCATTTCAATACTAAACCATGATTACAAAGTGTTTATCTCTATAACGGCTAAAAGAATGGCAAAAGTGATACCAAAACTGATAGATATGGATCAGTGTGGTTTTGTGTAGGGGAGGCAAACATTTGACAATATTAACAGAACACTGATGATCCAGAGGGAAGCAGAATGTAAGAAAGTACCACTTTTACTGTTGGGTCTTGATGCAGACAAAGCATTTGACAGAGTAGACTGGGACTTCATGAGCAGGGCAATGGAAGCATTTGCTTTCCCTGATACAATTATAAGGTTGATTAGAAGAATATATGAGGGATCGGAGGCACTAATTAAAGTGGATAGGGTCCTCTCTGATAATTTCTGCTTGAGAAGAGAAACCAGGCAGGGTTGTCCGCTTTCCCCGTTGTTGTTTGCATTATATTTGGAACCATTGGCAAAGAAAATAAGGGACTCAGAAATTCAAGAATATAATTGGTATGGTAGTCAGGAAAAGCTGTCTCTATTTGCAGATGATATTACTTTATACATGACAAAACCAAAAAGGGACATTATAGTGTTGTGGAGCATTTTAAGATAGTTTCAAACCTTCTCGGGATACAAAATTAATGAAGCTAAAACAAAGGCAATAGAAGTAAATTATGTAGCCACACACAAATTGGTCCAACAATATCCATATTTATGGGGATATGATAAAATTAAGTATTTAGGAGTATGGATTAGAAATGACTCTGTAGTGTCAGGTAAGGATATATGGGAAGAGACTAAACAGAAGATAATACAGAACTTGAGAAACTGGAAGTTTTGTTATATGGATATGGATACTAAGATACAAGCCATTAAAATGTTTTTAATTACTTTAGTCTTATACACAGGTCAGTCATACTTTATCAACCAGAGGAGAAGATGTGGATAGTAATTAAAAAAGAGTTGAAGGATTTTATCTTGGAAGGGAAGACAGCAAGGGTCAAGTAGGATAAGCTGATTCTACCAATACAACAAGGCAGACTAGGATTACCTAATTTTAGGGGGTATTTGAGAGCAACACAGTTAAGGCTCTTATACACAGCACAAGCAGAAAACTATAATTCAAAGTGGAAAGGAATGATGCTGACACAGGGAGGAAACTCAAGAAATAAGGAGAGATTGGGATACCATAATCATACAGAGTATTACATTCATAAAACAGAAGGGAGTATTCTAAGAACCAAACCAGCAACAGAATGGAGGAAAGAGATTTTGCCAATAGGGTCGACTGTGGTCAGGAATACAAATAATAGGCAAGAAGGGGTTGGAATTTATTGAATTTATTGAAGAAAGTCGGCAAGGAACTAAGGTATTGGGAACAAACAGCCAGAAAGGGAAAGCTAATGGAATGGGAAGAGGTCAAGAATTTTTTAGGTTAGAGATTGCCTTCCCTATCAAGGATTGGTATCAGAGTACAGACAAAGAGAAAGAAATAGGGGTGTCTTAAACAAAAGAACAGCACTGGTAGAGTTTTTAATAGAATCTAGAACAGAAGCTGCTGTTATACAAGAAATAATTAGTAGAGCATACAAAATATTGCACAATAACTATAAGAATCAATCAGAGGAGGTTATAAAGGATTGGGAAGAGAGATTGGATAAGCAATTCACAAAGAGACAATGGGAGAATATGTCTATCTCCCAAATAAGCAACAAAGTCTAGAAGATTTAGGATCTTTGCTTGGAAGTGTTTACATAGGTATTTTTATACCCCAAGTAGACTCCAAAGATTTTTTCCCTCAGGTGGACAGCAAATGTTGGTGGCGTGATGGGCAAGAAAAAGGTAGCTGGAAACATTTTTTTGAAAGTGTGATGAGCTGGCAGACTTCTGGGACTCCCTGCAGACCGTTCTGTTGGAGATGATGGGTGAGCAGACTGAAGTGACTGGAGAGATGATTTTTTTGAGTTATGCTACAGAATCAGAATTGTCTAGACATAGTAAAGCCTTGCTGAGTCTAATTATGGTGGCTGCCAAAAAAGCAATTACTAGAAAATGGAAATCAAAGTCTAAACAAACTTTACTAGAAGTAGTGATTATAGTAACATAGATAAAATAAATGGAATTGGGATCTTTAGAAAAGGGAAGGAGCGAACTACATAGGAAAAAATGGGAACTGTGTGAATAATATATGCAGAGCAGGACTGAGGTTTAAGAGGCAGGATTTGACTGAGCTACATAATGCTTAACTGACAATGACTGGATGGTTTATAAGTGATGTATAATGTTTACAACTACAGTTGTTTCAATGGTGTCTGTCATGTAAACTGTTTGCAATTAAAGTGATATCATGTTGTATGTTTTTCATTTATATAAATGTAAGATTGCCTTTGTCATATGTGGAAATGTAATAAAGATGTTTGAAAAAAAAAAATAAAGTCCAGGACAGTAACTGACATGGGTTCATGATCAGAAGGAGCTGTCAGTCAAACCTGATACAGTTTTCTGACTGAGTGCGAACTTAAGAGGGGACACAGTCTTCCTGGACTTAATCAAGGCCTTTGAGTTAGTTCCACAAGGAGGCCAATAAGGAAACTGCAAAGTCTGTGGGTAGGACCACGACTAAGTAAATGGATAACTCTATGGTTGAACAGCTGAACACAGAGGATTGTGGTGAGGCAGATAGTCAGGAATTAGAAAAGTGGCTAGTAGATTATCACAATGGTCTGTCCTACGTCTAGTACTCTTCAGTGTGCTTATCCTAGACATACCTGAGAAATCAAAGAGGATTGTCCTCTTTGCTGGCAGTACATTGGTGCTGCAGAGGAGGATGTTGGTGTTGGAGTTGTCCTATAAAGGATTTGGAAAGGCTGAACAAATGGGCAGAAAGGTAGCATTTGAGGGTCAGTGTAAACAAATGGAAGGTACTGCAATTGGGCCCACAACAGCCTTGATGTGAAACAAGATGTACGAGAAATGGAATTGATGTCAACAAATCAGTAAAAGAATCTGAGAGTATTTTTTTAAGGATCTGAGAGTAGTGATCCACCTGGACAGTACAAACAGTGGGGGGAGGGGGGAGTGCTGGGGGGTATATCCTCAGGGGGATACATTTCAAAAGTAATCTATCCACGAACACCATAAGTACTACATCCCACTTTCTGAAAGTTAAGAAAGTTCAGTTACAGATTTGCTGTTCTGAACTGTTTGGAAGTTTCTAGAAGGCCAGTGCTTGCTTGGGCTAAAGGGAAGTCTCTGTGTTCACCAGTGAGAGTGGTTAACACTGAACAGCCTGCCTGTCCCTGGAGGAGTGGTTACTACCTAGAAGCTGTAGTTTTATTGGCCATTTTGGGTACATTCTAAACTCTTTGATCTCTCTCTCTTTAAACCCTACAACTCTCTTTTTGCGCGGTTTTGCACACTGAGCAGCGTCGGGCAGCGCCACCTAAACAGGTTTAAACTATTCCAGGCTCCACAAAGTCTGCTCTTCACTTTTTCCCTTAGAACTGTTCAAACTCTCAAAGTAATCACTCTATTCTCTTTCTAAAGCCCTGCAATTGCTCAGCTCTTATAAGGAAACACTAACTAAAGCACTACGCCCTCCTTGACTTCTCATAAGTATTAGACTCCCAATTGGTCCTTCCTGATCAAGTGAAAAATCAGTTCTCTTCCCTCATCTGATCAGTAAAAAAAACAGTTCCCTATACTAATCTGGTATGTCCAAGGGTCAGTTTCAAGGTTACTCTCCAGTCCAGCTGGTGAATCTGGGAATTTTGAGGGAATGTTACAATTGCCTTATGTACACAGACAACCCTCTCCTCCTTCCAACAAACTCTAATACATGTGAGAGATGCAGTTACACAGCCAAACTGGAGGCAGAGCTCTCTCAACCCAAGACTGGCACAGTCAGTCAGGAGGAAAAGGTAACCACCCACACCACAAATCCAGTCTCACACAGACCTATTGCATCTGCATACCCAACACATAACCACACAAAAACATACTCGGAGGCTCTAAATAAAAATCTGCCTAAACAGCAAAGACCTCCTAAGCAGATATCCAAGCAACAGCCACCCCTCAACAATACCCACAAATTACATATCTCACAAAATCAGTGTCTCACAGTCACAGCCCATAAGGCCAAACAACATATCAAATACACTTGTTATAGGGGACTCTATTGTCCGGCACACTGATGTCCCACTCACCAGACTGAACAAGGAGAAGGTCACTGTAAGCTGCCTGTCGGGTGCCAGGATCCACCACATAACGCAAGCACTCAGGTCACTCCAAAGCAAGTACAAGTATGACTCCGTCATTGTCCATGCTGGTGTGAATGACCTGAGACGTACCTCCCTGGACTACATGAAAAGAGACATAGAAGAGCTCTCTGACCATGTAGCCCAGGCTGGTATGTCCCTGACCTTGAGTAGCATCTTGCCCTCACCAAGAATGATGCCACAGTATAAAGACAAAATGATCAGTTTCAACAAGTGGCTAAAGTACTGGTGTCATTCAAAGAGGATCCAGTGTCTGTCAGCCTGGGATGACATGCTCGACAAGCCACGTTGCTTCGCTAGGGACGGCTTGCACCTGTCACCCTTAGGCTTTTGTATACCGGCCAAGGCTCTTGCCACCCTCATAGTGCCTTTTTTAGTCAAGGCTCAAAGGACAAACCCACCTCCATTGACAGCCCAAAGATAAAAAAACTAAAGGTAATGCTACTCAATGCCAGAAGTCTAAACCTCAAGATGCACGCACTCGAGACTCTCCTCAGTATGGAGGAAATCGATGTCTGTGCAGTAACAGAAACCTGGTTCAAGACTCCTGAGAGCATCCCAGCACTACCAGGTTATAACTCATACCATGCGTTTCGGCCCCAAAACTCGGACCGAAGCACAAAAGGAGGGGGAGTATCTATATTCATCAAAGATACCTACACCTCCAGGTTAGTGGCACTGCACGAAGCATCGGAAACCATCCATGTGCAACTAACAGCGGGCAAAACTGCCTTTCAGTTTGTAGCCTGCTACAGAACACCCTCCCTATTACAGGAACCCCACTTGGCATTCCTGAGAACACTGGAGAATATGAAGGTCTCTCCAAACACTATGTTATTGGGTGACTTCAACTACCCAAACATTGACTGGGAAAACTACTCAAGCCCAAACACCCTCGCCCAATGGTTCCTTGAATTTATAAACTCTAATGCAATGAAACAACTGGCCACCACTCCTACAAGAGGGAAGAACATATTAGACCTGGTCATCACCAACATGGGGACTCTATGTTCCACACCAGAGGTAAACCCCTCATTGGTAAGATCAGACCATAAACAAATTTCCCTGGACATCCATATCCCGTCCCCACCCCCAGCCAAGGAAATCACTGTAAAGAATTTCTCCAAAGCCAATTTTGCACTTCTCAAGACTGAGGTGGAATCCTTCAAAGCCCCTGGGCCAGAGGATAATACAGCCCAATCCGCAGAATCCTTTACAAATGCATTCTATGAGCACCTGCAGGAATGCATGGATCGTGCTATCCCAAATAAAACCAAGACTCACTCCTCCAAAACCAGGAGACCGGTCTGGTGGACCCCAGCAATAAATAAGCTATACAACAGAAGGAGGAAGCTACTACATGACAGAGCAAAATCCCAAAAAGGGAAGGCTTCTCTGATCAGTATTAGCAAGAAACTTCGATCCCTCATAAAATCATCAAAGGCCAGTTTTGAAAGAAAAATTGCCCTAGACACTCAAGATAATCACAAGGCCTTCTTTAGCTATGTCAGAAACATGGACGGAAACTCCCAGATATGCTCTGAATTGTTGCATAACGGTACAAAATATACCGAACCTACAGACATAGCCAACATCCTGGCAGACAGATTCAGCGCAAACTTCTCCCCCCCTTCCCCCCCAAAGGAGCAAATGCCTATCCCAACTGAATGTAACCTCCCTGACATCACAGATGCACAGGTGAAAGCTGCCCTCTCCAAAGCAAAAAACGCAGCATCTATGGGACCGGACGGTGTCCCAGGCTGCATCTTACACAAGCTCCAAGAAGAACTGAACCCTCACATTAAGTCACTGTTCAAACTTAGCCTTACTACAGGATATGTACCCAAAGAATGGTGTACAGCTACAGTGGTCCCACTCCACAAAGGTGGTGCCACAACGGACCCCGGAAACTATCGCCCCATAAGCCTGACTAGTCTGGTCTGTAAAGCTATGGAGCGTATTATCATGGAACTCATAAACAAAGACATTGGGAGCCTCCAGACACTGGACCCTACCCAATTCGGCTTTGTTAAGGGCAGATCTTGCCTCTTAAACCTAGTTGATTTCTTTGAAACAGTTACCAAAGCCATAGATGAGGGCAAGGTAGTCTACACAGCCTACCTGAACCTCACAAAAGCCTTTGACACAATACCCCACTCGGGCATCATAAATAAGCTTACCAGCTTAAATATCAACCCCTATATCACAAGATGGGTTGCAAACTGGCTCAGAGATAGAACCCACATAGTCAGAATCGCAGGTGCCATGTCCGAATCCAAACCAGTTACAAGTGGCGTCCCACAGGGCTCAGTTCTGGGACCTCTCTTGTTCGGTATATACTTCTCTGAGGTTCAGGCTAACACGGGGGGATTATGGCTGACAAATTTCACAGATGACTGCAAACTGGGGGCCATAATCGAATCTCCAGCTGACACAAACATCCTCCAAAAGGGTCTCACAGAGACGGATGCTTGGTGCCAGAGCCACGGCCTCAAGCTAAATGCTAAAAAGTGCATAGTCATCCCCTTTGAGAAAAACAAGGTGCCCACAAATTACCACATAGGTGGTAATCCATTAAGTACGGAAGAAGTAATTAGAGATTTGGGGACCAACGTAGATAGTAATCTCTCCTTTGATAATCTCGTTGCCAAAGTAGTTAGAAAGACCTTCTATATAGCCCACCTTATCACGAAAGGGTTCGCATCTAGATCAAGAGAGGTCATTGTGCCCCTCTACTCATCACTCATCAGGCCCATAATTGAATACAATGCCCCTTTTGGGATGTACCTTACCCGGCACCTGCAGCAACTGGAGAGACCCCAAAAGTACCTCACCAAGAGGATCATGGGGTACAAACAGATGTCCTATGCAGCTCCACTAAAGAAACTCCAGCTCTACTCAGTTGCTTACCGCCTACTCACAGGCGATCTATGCCTGATGTACAAAGCCATGTCAAACCCAGAATTAATGGACATGCTCCACCTCAAAAAATCCATGTCCCTTAGAGCTACACGCTCCAGGGACCTAAACCTCAGCACAAAAATAAATAGGACATGCTGGAGGGACAGATTCATTTCCCAAAGGCTCCCCTCACTCTGGAATAGAATCCCAATTCATGTTAGACATAGCCCCTCGCTGACCCTCTTCAAGCAAAATTTGGACGCGTGGATGGGAAATCGCAAATTCACCCCTGGGATCTCTCCTGTGTCCCTGCTAGACAGAGACACAGTAAACTAATCTTAAAAGGGTACCTTCTGTGACCTACTTTACAGAGGCACAGTAGGCTAATCTAATAGGGAGGCGGAAGCCAAATACATTCTGGCTAGGCTTATAAATGCCCTAGGGCAGATAGCCTAGTATCTACCTATGAACCTATACAGTTCTGAGTGCTATATAAGGAAAATGACAACAGGCTGCTGAAAGGAATCATATGGAAAACTCCTGGAAAGATCTGTGGGAAGAGGGGAAGGAATATGACTAGAGGTGAGAGGAGCTAGAACTCTTCCCAATTTAAACTGGAAGAGACAGGGAGCATGACACTGGTGCATAACATCCTGCCAGGGAGATACAAAGGAGTCACTGTAAACAGGAATGACGCCGGGTAGGGCTAACAGGCACCAGGGATCACTACCCCTAGATCTCAGAAAGCAAATTTTCACATGGAAGGCCGTGGGCTCATGGAATGGATTACTTCAAGGGGTGGAACACAGGGAAACCACAGAAGCATTCAAGAGGACAAGAGACAGGTATAAAAAGTGTGGGGGGATGCAATTAAATGGCAGACTAAATAGGCATATTGCCTTCTGCTGTTATGCAAATGCAGTCTAAACGTCTGGCAAATTTATATGCACTCATCTCAGATTTATAGGGATAATAGTGCTGTGAAGTATAATTTTAGAAGAAGTGATGTAGCTAATGAAATAATCTACTAAAATATCGCTGACAGATTCTTAACTTCGTGTGTCTTTTATTGTTTAAATTGCTGTATCAGTTTAATGCTTCTCCTAAATAAACGATGGCTACATTAAATGCATATCATTGGATTATATTAAAATACACTTAAGTGTTTTTTTTATGTAAGTGTGTGTGCTTTAGAAATTTTTCAATGGCTGTTGAAGTTGTATGCAAATAAATGCTTACAGTGTTGATAAAAGAAACAACATAGAAGAGATCCTGCTGTTGCAATTTTTTTGTTAAAGAGTGATTGGCATGCACTACAACCGAGCCAGCTTTTTTTCTTTAAAAGCAAGCCAGATGTAATCAGAAAATGGCAAAAGAAATTAGACATGAATTTTTGACATGGATGTAAACAACAAATGTATATGAGAGTATTAGGACTAATGCATACATATTAAACTAGGGGAATGGAAGCATGCAACAATGAAAAAAGTAAATTAACAGAAGACCTGTATGAGGAAGAGATGTCTTTCCCCAGAATAAAAATAATTTTAAAACAAAAAAGAAACATTCTGAGCAGAATGGTTTGCATATTTAAAATATTAAATTGAAACCTTGGCAAAAAGCTTAATAAGACAGTTGTGAACTACATCATGAAAGAGACCACAAACAATGTTGGGAAGAGACTATGATGTTGATAATATGATGATGATACAAGCATGGGAAGCATGAGAAATAAAATGGTGGAAATGAGATTTACTCAGAGGCGATCTCTGCTTAACATACAAGGCCATGTCAAACCCAGAGCTGTTGGACATGCTACACTTAAAGAAATCCCAATTCCTCAGAGCCACACGCTCCAGGGATCTAAACCTTGTCATCACAATAAACAAAACATGCGTGAGGGATAGGTTCCTGACACAGAGACTCCCCAGACTCTGGAATAGATTGCCCATACATGTCAAGCAGAGCGCCTCTTTGGCCCTCTTCAAAAGGAACCTTGACGACTGGATGGGAGAAAGGAAATTCATCCTGGGATCACGTCAGTCGCCCTGCTAGACAGGGGTCCTGGGAAGTAAATAGTGTGGGAAGAAATAGCCAGGGAATTGTTATGGCTAGGCTTGTATAGGCCCTAGGGCCGATAGCCTAGTACCAACCTATGAATCTATGGACTACATTAAAGTGTACATGTGCTTAATTAAATCTTGGTAAAAGAGGAAGAGTGAAGCACGTAGCTAGAAGGATGCATATGGAAAGCATGGCTCTCAATCTTCCATCTCCAAAATGAGGAACAACAGCCCTCATAATATGGAACAAATGGGCAAAATGTGGAATACATACTAGCAACTTCAATTAGGAAGATCAATGGACTGTTAAACTATGCTGGTTTTACTTATAAAAAGATCTTTTAATGAACTGATATGATTCGTTTCTATTTACCATGGATATCAGTTAAAAAATTCTTAACACTGAATGTGTGACAGACACTTCAATGTGGAACTTCAAGGAACATGAACTTTTTAAGACCCCTAATAAGGTACTTAACTCGTAATAAGGTACATTTGAGAGGCATGATAAAAATATATAAGCCAATCATCAATACAAAAAAGAAAGGGAACAAGAGGAGGTCAGGTAGTGTTTACAAAATTACATATTATAGAAGTGAAAAAAAAAACAATATAAGTGGGGATGAAATGGAAGCAAAATAATTTATGTTGACTGTAAATTAAGAAAATATTTGAAAGAAAGATTATTGTTTATATTCAGAACTTCACAGTCAAAGAAAGAAAATCACTCATATGGAAAAGTTACCTAATAAGCGTAACCTGGCAGAATGTCATATTTCAAGGGAGATGAATTTAATAAACACTTTTAAAAATAGTGGAAATGGAAAGTGAAGGATTTCTGTTAGTTGACTGTTACAGAACTAATGGTGAGACAGAACCAAAATGGAGAATCAGCTAAATGGAGCTATAAATCTATGTTAGAAATAATCAGCAGAGCTAATACTAATGAACTTGTAGGATATAGTGATCACATTACAGTACAGGTTAATACAAAGACTACATAAGTTTGAGAATAAGGACCTTATTATGTGGAACTGCAGGAAAGCAAACTGTGAAAGAACACAGGAAAAAATGGAAAAGATATACTGGGATAGAATTCAGGGATGTAGCCATAGATTTTCATGTTGTACTCAGACCTAATCTTGCTGCCCCCACTACCCACTTGTCATTTTAAAAATGTACTCAGCCCTCAACATGCTACCCCCAGATTCATGGGAAGAAGCATGTTATTTTCAGCTGTTACAATTTATTTCCATAAAAAGCTAGTTTTAGAGGTGTATTCCTGGGTCTATATCATTTCATTGAAAACTCATTTCACTGAAGCTTAATTCATTGACACATATTCACTGAAAGCTCACTTCACTGAAAACCCAATTTACTGAAGGCTCACTTCACTGAAAACCCATTTCACTGAAACTCATTTCATTGAAAGGCATATATGGCCTTTTCCCCACTGTTGTGTGATCCTGGAGTTAGTATATAAAGTAAGGGGGAGTATGTCCCCCACATATTGTAAATATTTTAAAGCATATAGATGGTTACTTACAAGTGTAATGAATAAATTCTTCCAGAAGACAACATAAAACCAATTTATGTGGGGGGCTTAGCCCCCCACCCCCTTACTTTATATACTAACTCCGGGATCGCACAGCATTGGGGAATAAAATATATACCTTTCAACAAAATGGGTTTTCAGTGAAGTGAGCTTTCAGTGAATTGGGTTTTCAGTGAAGTGAGCTTTCATTGAATATGTGTCAATGAATTAAGCTTCAATGAAATGAGTTTTCAATGATATGATATAGACCCGTATTCCTTTTGCACACAAATTATTTGTGTACCACTATACTGTGAATATTCATTTACACAGTTATAAACATTCTGTGTTTTTTGAGTGTTGACATTTGCAAGAGATGCTTGGAAAAAAAATTTACTCATTTCAGTACACTGAGTATGCCTAGTTACACCCTTGGGATAGATGAAGGGTGGCCAGTCTTTAGAAGTACTGCAGAGAATGCTACAAAAAAAAAATTACTTGGAAAAAAGGCAAACATAATTGACCTTGGAACATAAATATGATAGCAAGCAGACAAAATAGGGCACAGAAAGGCAAATATAGCAGGATGTATTTTTTCCACATGTAATCTAAGCATGGAAGGACAAGAAAAAAATAGGCTGATTAAGCATGGAGGCAAGTAAAAAAGAACTTGAGAAATTAGATAAAATTTTCTATGAATAGTTATATGGAAGATCAAAAAACAACTGACGAAACTAGACACTGTATGACAAGGATAACAGGACAGAACATATGTCTAAGTGTGCCATCATTACGACTAGGTAAATAGAACAACAGATAAATATGGTAATCCAGCAGGACTTTTAAAGAGCAGTACCATTATGTTTAAGTGAACCCACTGACAAGATTATTCAAACCAGCAATGAAGAAGGCAAGAATGTATATCTCTGGGAGTCACTGTTTTGCCTACCAGACATGTAACTTTAGAAACTACTACCGGGGAGGCTGACAGAGTCCCCAGTGCTTAGCAGTTTTAAGAGGTTTCTTAAACCACACCTCCAAAAGCTGGCTTTTAATTTCTATTTTTGTGAACTTGTCATTCTAATTTGCACTCGCTTAGTGTTTTAATTTGCTTAATACATTTACTACTGTGATGTCTTATCTCAGTTTTATCATGTCTCTTTTTATTTTTCTTTACTGATCTTTAAAACAGCACTGTAAAGAACCAAGTATACATTTCACATAGTATAATGCATATTTGTTATACTTTGAACATTAACTATTTGTATTATTTGTATTCCTCGATTAAACAATTAAGTTCAATGTGTCACAACCACTCATCCTCATGCCAACTTTTCTTACTTCATTGCTATTAGAATAAACAGCATAACATCTTTATACATAATCTTTAGCAGACCATCCTTTTTGAAGACTAAATTGCATTCATTTAGAAGTCATAATTGTTTACTGTCATATCTAACTTATTTTGCTCCCCACATACATGACAGACAAAATCGATGTGTCTAACTAAATGAGATAAAAATACATCCTTTATCTACAACAGCCATTTTATTTTTTCCATCTGTTTCATTTATATATATATATATATATATATATATATATATACATACATATATATAATATACACACACACACACACACACACACACACACACACACACACACACATTCACATGCATATAGTTATAGTTACATCTATATCTACATATCTACTACTCTGTCAATTATTTTGGCACAACTTAGCCATTCTGCTTCCTTTCTTCCCTTACTAATAAAGCATATTATACTTTGATTTTTTTTATAACAATTGCTTCAATCCAACATTCTATCATTATACAAGCAAATAAGCCTGACAGATTGATCATGGACAATAAAATACTTCAAATATGTCCCTCTCTCCCCTGCTGCTCCATATCATTATATACAATTTCCTCATCTAATGTCCCAGACTCTTAAAATGCATGCTGTCAGAATTTGCAGTGATTAACAGCTACATGTCACTGTGTGCAATCAGAATCTGTACTTACTTACTTCTACAGATGAAACTTACCAATGTCATATTATTATCACACAGCCCATTTCACACACTGAAATTATTCCAAAACACTTACACTGCCAGTTTATTATACCACTGCCAATGTCAATATTTTTTTTAGTCTACCCATCAGGAAACCAAAAGGAGAACCTTGTCTCCTGGATCACTGCACTATGTTCATTTTAAAACAAATGAAGCAACTGTACATTGTCTTCCTTCTAATCTTGACAATTAAAGTCAATCTGGCATAACTGGCACAGACCATCATCCATTTACAATTTTACTGATAGGAGTTCTCTCAGTAAACACGACACATGCCATATTACCCACAGTGCCCCCATGCCACAGTCACCAAACCTTCTGCTTTGTTATTTTTAGCAGATCTTCCTTTACTGAGTGCATTAGACTACCGTCAACCAATTACTTTCTAATACGACTGACTGCATAATAAAAAGTGAAATATAAGGATGAAGCATAACTTCTTGCAACAACTGCAAAGTCATATATATTTTTAAGTTGTTTTTGATTCAGGAAATGAATAACTTATTCTTGGCCTTATATTAAACCTGAATTTCAATTGTGTAGGTAAACTTACTATAACAGTAGATGTCCAAATGATCACTGCTGCAGTAGCCTTAGCTATATGGGTTATATACAGCCAAGGATATAACAGACATCTTCCAAAGCTTCAGGGCACATTCCATGAGCCCAAACTGTCAATCAGCTTGAACTGAGCTGACTAAAAAGATAGGCTTGGGCACCAGGACCTTCACAGCTTTCATGCCAACAGAGAGACAGAGAGAGGCTGAGCCCTGAAAGGACAACACTAGGAACAATAAAAAAATAGGTATCCACACCCTGGCGTAAACAACAAACCAAAAAAAACAAGGGGGGTGGAAGGAGGGATAGGCTACTGCAGCAGTAATCATTCAAACATCTACCGTTAAGGTAAGTTTACTTACACAGCTGTACTATGCTCATCATACTGACCGCTGCTACAGTAGCCTTAGCTATGTGGATAGATTGCCCTAGCTTACTACATTTGGAAGGTGGAAAGGGAAGGGTCTAGGAGCACCTGGAGAATGTTTCTAGCAAAGCCTGGTCTAGACCTAAAGAAGGAATCAAGCTTATAATGCTTTGTAAACATATGTACAGAGAACCAAGTTGGTGACTCTAGAATCCAACACCTTCCAAAAAGACATGGATGAAGTCAATGCTCAGTTAAACTGGGCCTTGTTCCTGCCTGTTATAGTTTTGTTGTGGTGAGTATAACAAAAGGTAATAGCTGAAGGCAACCATTTGGAAATTGTCCATTTTAATACAGGTTATCCCTTCTTCTTAACTTCACAGGAAATAAACAACTGATCCAAAGATCTGAAGGATTTAGTTCTATCTAGACAGCACATGAGTTGTAAGTGGAAATCCAAGGTATGACGTATCCTTTCTCATTCATTTTTAAGTTCTGGAAAGAAAATGGGGAGATGGATAGTCTGGCTTAAAGTAAACTGGGATACCACTTTAGGCGTAAAAGAAGGATTAGTTCTCAAAGAAACCCTGTCTCTGTGGAAAATGAGATACGGTTGACTCACATAACAGTATGCAATTCAGATAATCTTCTTGCAGAGGTCACAACATTCAGTAAACCAGTTTCCCATATTAAGAACCTCAAGTCAGCCAGATTAGCTAGTTCAAATGCAGCAAGTGTTAGCTTCTCTAACATAAAATTAAGAAACCTGGAAGATTGACTGGTTTTCTCGGAGGCCTCTTATGGAAAACTCCTTTCAAAAACATTTTAACATAAGAATGCATTGAAGGAGGAGGATCCATAGGCAGACATGCTGAAATGGCCAATAAATGAACCTTGATGACGGAGTAAGAAAGGCCATAGGATAGTAACTCACACAAATATTGTAAAGCCAGAAAAACACTAGCCCTGAATGGGTGCTGGTTATGTTGCTGGCACTAACTAGAAAACTTTTCCATTTGCTATTATATGATTTTCTTGTAGACTTCTCAGCTAAATTTTTCCTAGGGCAAACCAACAGTAGGACACCCTATCAAATAAAAATAAAATCATAGAACTTAACATCTACCCAGGTGGGTGGCTGTACCCCCACGCCCCCCTAATTAAATATACCAACTCCGAGATTGCACTACAGAGGGGAAAAAGGCATATTCCAGATGGTGGCCAACTGTTGTTTTGCCCTAGGAAAAAGTTTGCTGAAAAGTCCATTCGCTGATTGGGAGTGTTGATAAATAGGTGTTTGACAAAGAGGTATTTGCTGATGTGGGATTTGACAAAGTGATATAGACCATCTAGCAGACACCCCAAGAACATAATTCTGTGTGAAGGAGTGAACAAAAGACTTTTGAATGTTCTCCTGGAATCCCAGGTTGTGTAAAAGATTTCTAACTCAAGTGAGAGATTCCTGACACTGAAAAAGACTACAAAGATAAGTAAATATGGGAAAATGTGGATACCCTGTAGCTTGCAATGAGTTATAACTGATGACAGACACTTTGTGAACAATCTTGGTGCAGTGGGTAGCCCAAGGAGTAAGTCAGAGAACTGATAATGTGATCAAGATGCAAAACTTTAAGAAATGCCTTAAGTCTGGATGAATAGCGATGTGATAAAAGCTTCTTTTAAGTCTAGTGTTACCAGGAAATTTAAATGAGGAAGAGGAGGTAATAGGTTGTGAAGTGACAGCATTTTGAACTTGAGCACTATCACAAATAGGTTTAAGAATGAAATATCCAGAACTGGTCTCCAAGCATTTTCTTTCTTTGGCATTAAAAACATCCTTCAATAAAAAATGTTTCTAACCTGAGAAGGAGGAACTGGTTCTATCACTCCCTGAGACAGCATGTGTTGAAAGACAGGGGGAAATAGAGGAGTTTGGTCTGGTGGTTGATGAATTATCCCTGGAAAGGAGGGATTTCTCCCACTGCCATCTGTAACCTTGATGAATGATCTTCAGAACCCATTTGTCTGAAACTGTTGCCAAAGAGAAAAGTGAAAATGCAGATGTAGATTTTCTGAAAGGGGAGAGGGACTGCCAGGGTGGGAGTGGGGAAAGGTTCCTTAAACAGTCATTCTGACTTGTTGGACTGTTCTTGGTTTTGGGGAGGGGTTCTGAACCCCTGCCATTTCTTCTTAAATGTCTGTCAACCCACATTTTGGTAAGACTGTTTATTTATTTATTTTGCTGAAAATGGATGAAGGGTTAGAGACTCCCTTAGACAATTTGGAAAAGGAGGCCTGAAAAATATCAGAACTTCCCAGTATCAACTTAGACCTTTCAACACACTTTTTGATAACTTATGCAGCAGAGGGGCTAAAAACTACATCTCTGTTCAAAGCAGAATTTAAAATCTCATTTTTCACATCATCTGGGAGGTTCTGAGAACGCAGCCAGGCAGACATCCTCAAAACAGTACCAGTGGCCATAGCCTTAGAAGAATTATACACACACTCTGTAAACAATGAGTTGTAAGCTTTGAAATGGAAGAAGCTAAATTATTTAAAGCAGATTTTCCTCACAAGAAAAAACTGCAGATGAAACATTCCTCATACTTTCACAATTAATCAGAATAAACTTCAACATATGAGACTGACAAATTCTGAAAATCAAAGCTGTAGAAGTATACACTTTCCCCCATACTTATCAATAATCTTTCCATCCTTGTTGGAAGGAGCAGGATTGGAATTAACCAAATGTTTAGCAGCAGTAGGATTAACTAAAGCTATAGTTGCTGGGTCGAGTTTGGGATGAGTGTGTAAAAACTTAAAAGACCAAGGTACTGAATACATTCTAGCTGCCTTTTTAGGCAGGCAGGCAGGATGACTATCAGGATAATTGCAGGCAGTGACACAGACATCCTCCAGAGCTGTCAGAACTGGAGGAATTGGTGATGGTTCTGCAAATTCCATCTGTAATACCTCACAGTATTTTCTGAGAAACTGAGAAACCTCAGTGTCCATCCCAGTGAAAACACTGACGCATTCTGGAAATTATTTCAGAGAAAGAAACCCTGGACAGGGAGAATCAGAAACAGAGCTCTCCTCTTGTTTGTATAAGACAACTGAGGAGAAAACCCTGTACATGTCCTTTTATCTTCCTGTCTAGATTCAGAATCTTGAATCTCTTTAGGAAACGATGCATTCCTCTTTCTTTTACTAGAAACCACCTTATAAGAAGCATAAAAAGCCTGAATTAAACCCCAAGACCTCAAGACAGACCCAGTAAACTACTCATGTCTAAGTAATTTGAGGAGGAGTAGATACATGTTTAGTTTTCAGGGGGGTTGGCAGAAAAATGGGGACAACAGTGTTATTAATAGCAGCAGCTACTTCCCCAGGGATGGACACAACATTCTAACCCTATTCCCCTTTCCAGGACCGACAAAAGTGTCTCTCCCTTGCCCACTGAAAGACCCCAACAGCCACAGAGGATGTGTCTAACCCCTGGTCTGTAGTGGCTGCAGGTGCTACAACACAGGGATTTGGGGTAGAGCCCTCATGTGAAGTCTGAAGCATCTGTGATTACAAACTGGGAATGAGCTGGAGCAGGGGGAGAAGACCTGGATTAAAAAGCAACTGGTCTATCCACTAGTGAAGTTCTTTTCTGGCAATGTTCAACACAGACATTTGAAAAGGCAGTACATTTTGGTGCAGGGTCCATGCAGATTTCAGAAACTATTACATTTTTCTCATGTGTAACCTTGTTAGTGGGCTCATAAAAACAAGGGAGGCCATGTATCCACCACTTCTGAGATATTCCTTTGCTGTAGTCACTGCTTGTTGAGAAAACTGAAGAAACTGTTCTTGGTAAAAGGTTACTTTTTTAGAGGAAGATAAGCTGTCATTTGAAAAGTGCCAAGCAGGCAACCTACAAAAATTAATCACTGAGAAAAAATAAGAGATGATTTCTCCAGACTGAGGTGAAAACTCATGGAAACAGATTTTTGACAACAAGGAGGTATTCTTGATAGTTTTGAACAGAGTCTGCAAAAATAAGCCAGCCATCCAAGAAGGGAAAATGTGAATGCCTTGCAGTCTGCAAAAGGCAATCACTTGTGCTAGACACTTTGATAATACCCTTGGGGCTGCAGATTCCAAGATCACGTGTTTAAATGAGAACTGAAGGAGAATAGACAATGAGCACTTAGAAGTGGATATTCATGCAACAGTCAAGGGGAATAAAAAAATCAGGTTTGTGGCTGGCATGTTTACTTGTACAATGAAAGGAGTCTGAGACAAGACATGGACAAACTACACTGAATAATGCATTTGGAAAGGGCAAACCTCAGTGTCCTATAGAAATAAACATAACAACAGAATTGGTAAGGACATGTGTGTGCCAATTTACAGGTTATTTAGGAAGAACAGGGTAGGGAAAGATGAAAGAGTGTTGATTCAAATAACACAAAAATATCAAAAGTGAAATAAGAAATATAAAAGATTATTATCATTCATAAAAAAGAGATTGAAGAGTGAGCGTCAGAGTTCATTCAAAGTGTACAGACAGTTAGGGTACAAGAATAAAGGAGTATGTAGTGGTGGAGTGATGCTGTGTGTATACCACCAGATACATCAAGGAAGGAAGATGAGTGGGTTAAGAAGACAACCAAAACTTATGGCAAAATAAAGACAAAAAGCTATACTTATGGGACATATGAATTTATCAGGGATGAAATAGGAGATTCCAAGTTCCAGGGCAGAGACAGAAAGGTAGCTGAGTGAGATTCAGTTTAAAAGAGGTTTACCAGTTTGTGCAGGACTAAAATACAAAGAAAAATACAGATCACATCTTAAAAATACTAATGGTATCTGGGATGTTCATGTAAATGGTTTAAGGACTTATTTAGAAAGTGTGAGGATAATAAGTGTGATCCCTGGAATAACATCTATAGTGTAAATATGGGAAGTATATACTAAGTCCAAGTTTGTGGTATATTCCCTTTATTCCATGGTAGAAAGTACAGTTGCGTAAGTTCTACTTATCTGTAACAGTAGATGTTCAAATGTTACACTGCCTCAGTGGCATATGGGTTCTGCGCCTGCACAAACACCTACACTGGCAGCTTTCCAGAGCTCAGCATCCCCTCCTCTGAGTCTCTCTGATAGGGGATTGGCTAAGCCCATCCATTCAGGGGAAGCCTAACCCTGTCACAGAGATGCAGGCTTTTAGTGCTAATTAGGACAAGCCAAGAAGGCCCTGAAGTAACCGTGGCCGGAAACCAACCAATTCAGAGCCATAAAACACCAACACAAATACACAAAGCCAACCAACAACACAACAAGGTTAGATACCATCAAACTATATACGAAATAAACACAAACAACCAAACCAAAAACCACCTCCAGAGGAAGCCTTGATAGGCAAAAATAGTAAAATGAAATAAAGGGTTCCACCATAACGAAAAGTTCACTGAGAAGTTCTGTTAAAATGTAGGCTTTAATAAAATGAAGAAATAAAAAGCACAAATTGTGCTGTTCAAGTTGCAGGTCAAACAGGATAAGCGCTTTCAGTTAAAAAACCTTCAAGACCTCTGTCCCAAGTTTCCACTCATAAAGGTCCATCCAGGGTCTGCGTAGTCTGTCTGCCACTATGTTTTGCTCTGAAGGGATATATGAGGCATGACACATCAGAGACTGCTGTAAGGTTAGCTCCCAGGCAATCACTGTAAACCAGCAAAGAGGGTATGACCTTGTATCTCCTTGTTTGTTCAGGTACCACAATACTGTGGTGTCATCTGTGACCAATAAAACAGGACCTTAAGACCATAAAAGGTGAAGAGCTTTTAAGGACTGAATCACTAATCACATTTCCGTGACATTTATGTGCTTTGTAGCACCTGAAGGACCTAATTTTCCCTGCACTTGAACTCCCCTGAAAACTGCTCTCCATGCAAAATCTGATCCCTCCATCACTGTAAATGAAAGTTATGTATCTACCATAAAACCAGATCCATGCTGTCCATTTTTCATCTTGTTCAACAGATGGGTCTCAAATCCAGTCTACGATCTGGTCTCAGCACTTCCAAATGTGTGGAACTGCGACTCTGACTCCACACATTACCCATAATGCCCCACTGTCTCCCTTCTAGTTTCAGATCAAATTTGCTGACCATCATAATTATAGACAACCTGACAAGCAAATCTCTAAGTAAAAAAACTATAAGAAAAAACTCTTAAGAGGTGTCCAGAAAATTTGGAAGGGGGTGGGGTGTTAAACTAGATGAAATATGGACAATATGGCTCCATCATTATGGTAAGTACATAACTTTCGTATCTGATGTTGTCCAATTTTATCATGTTCAAAAGATGGGACAAAATCCCAAACTACCATTTTTTCCTGGGTGGTCTCATGGAAGGATATTCCTGAGCACGGTGGAGCCAAAAGATGAATGGGATCTGATTGCACATCAAATTTATAATGCGATACAAAGGTGTAAACTGTAGACCATGTTGCAGCTGCAAATATCTCAATAGGTAGACTCTTCTGAAAGGCTACTGATGTTGATAATGATCTGGTGGAATGAGCACTGGGTTTCTTGGTCAAAGGAATATTCCATTTATTATGGGTATAAGAAATACAATCTACCAGCCATTTAGAAAGTGTACGTTTGGATACATGTTTCTTCCCATTTTGACTTTTGAAAAGGGCACAAAAAGCTGATCTGATTTTCTGAAATCTTTTGTGCAATGAAGATAAAATCTCAGCTGCCTGTGAACATCTAACAAATGAAGAAGCTATTTGCTTTTGCTGGAATATTTTGGAAAAAATACTGGTAGACTGATAGATTGGTGTAAGCTAGATTTTCATGCCACCTTAGGAATGAAGGAAGGATTCAACCTCAGAAAAACCCTGTCCTTATGAAAAATTAAGTAAGGAGGTTTGTAGGACAGTGCTTGTAATTCAAAGATTCACTTGGCAGATGTGACTGCTATTACAAAGAACATAAATTATTGGCCTCTTCTCATTCTATTACCTTTCCCTTTCTAGTTATTTGCTCCCAAAACCTTGGTTCCTTTGCCAGTTTTCTCCAATAAATTCCAGCTTGCCTCTTATCTGTATCCCTGACCACAGTCAACCCTATCAGCAAAAATGTTTTTTCTATTCTCGTGTTGTTTTGGTTATTAGAATACTCCCTGCTATTTTATGAATATAATACTCTGTATAATTTTGGTTGTTCTTAAGATTCTGCATCCAAAATCCCAATTTCTTGTTATTTCTTAAGCTTCCTCTCTGTGTCAGCATCATTCCTTTCCACTTTGAATCATAGTTTTCTGCTTGGGCTATGTATAAAAGCCTTAACTGTGTTGCTTTAAAATACCCCCTCAAATAAGGTAATCCTAGTCTGCCTTGTTCTGTTGGTAGAATCAGCTTATCCCACTTGACCCTTGCTGTCTTCCCTTCCCAGACACAATCCTTCAATGCTTTTTTTATTGCTATATACAACTTCTCCTCCGGTAAATAAAAGTATGTCTGACCTGTGTATAAGACTAAAGGAACTAAAAGCATTTTAATGGCTTGTATCTTAGTATCCATATAACAAAGCTTCCAGTTTCTCAAGTTTTGTATTATCTTCTGTTTAGTCTCTTCCCACATATCCTTAGCTGTCACCACAGAGTTATTTCTAATCCATACTCCTAAATATGCCTTAGCTGTGTCTTCATGGAATGACATTGTTGCATCCATTGCACCAATAACATTTACTGGAGAACCCGCATGTAAAAATGAGTGCATGGAATCATTGTTATTGTGGAAGCCATGAGACCTAATAGCTATAATATGAGATGTGCTGGAGATCAGGTAAGGTATATCACCCATTTGGCCAGCTGCTGAAGAATAAGAGCTCACTGAAGAGGTAAGGAGACAAGTTGTTTCAATGAATTCAGGTGACATTCGATAAACTCAATGAACTAGACAGGAAGCAGCTGACATTTGTCTACAATTACTGTTGATGCCTAACTGGTGAAGCAACAGGAATTGTAAGTCCCTTCAATGAACCAAGAGATCTCTGGTTGGTACACTGAACAGCCAATCATCCAGGTAAGGGAACTCCTGATAACCCTGCAGCCTAAGGTAGGCTGTGAGCACTGCCATACATTTGGTGAACACAAGGGGGTCTGTAATGAGACCAAATGGTACAGCTATGAAATGGAAGTGATCGTCTCCCAGCCTGAAACAGAGAAATCTCCTGGAATGCTTGTTTATCTTTATGTGATAGTATGCATCCTGGAAGTCTAATGAGCACATCCATATATCCTTCTCCAGTAGCGGGAGAATGGACTGAACCATGACCTTCCAGAATTTTGTCTTTCTTACAAACTGATTTAGATGACTGAGGTCCAAAATGGGCCTTAGGTCAACATTTTTCTTTGGAACTAAAAAGAACCTTGAGTAGACACCAAATCTGAACTGGTATGGTGGGACCTGCTGGATGGCTTTTTTTTCCAACAGTTTTAGCACTTCCACTCTTGCTGATTCCAGCTGCTGAGGTGGTATTTGTGGAATCCTTTTTATCTTTAAGAGATTTTGCAAAAGGGGAATTGTGCATCCCCTGGAAATTATCCTTAGCACCAATCTGTCTGAGGTGATGGCCTGCCAGTTTGGAAGATGCATGGATAAGCACCCCCCCCCCAAATGACTCCAGAGAGTGGCAGTCAGGCAACCACTCAGGAGTGCTGGAAGGGCTTTTCAGAGAATGGACCTTGAAACCATTGATTTCTGTAGACCACCTCTGCCCCTGGGGCGACCACTGAAGACATTCCCCCCTCTGCTTTGAGAGGGTCTGTCTGAGGAAGTGTCTTGGCTCAATCTCTGTGACTTTCTAAACAACAACTTTTTTGCTCATCCCTGATTCTGGAAGTATGAATGTTGAGGAGCCAAAAAATTGATGCCAATGGCAAACAGGGTCTTGTCATCCTGTTCACTCCTTTTGAAAGTATCTTTCACCTTCAGTCCAAAAAGTGTGAACCCATCAAAGGGGGCACTGATGAAGGCATCTTGAAGCCCTCCACAAAGTCACATAACTGCATCCAGGCAATATGGTGTAAGGCAATGCCAATGCCTGCTGCTCTGGCAGCTCTATCGGCTGCATTGAAGAACAACTGCACGAAGACATTTGTAGTAAAGTTCAAGATAGCCAGCTGGGATTCCACTTTCTTCTGGACAGCTGCTGGTAGGATACCTGAGAGGAAGTCAGACAAATTCTTTGTCAAATCCTTTTGGAAACAAATTACATGTGCCAAATAGTTCAGCATCTTGATGGAAAAGGTTGCTGAAGCATAAGTCTGTTTCCCAAATCTGTTCAAGGCCCTGGACTCTCGATTAGGAGAGTAGATAGAGGGGCACTCTTCAGAGAGTTCCTTCTTAATGACCACCACAATGACGTGGCATCTACTGAAGGGCTTTTACTCAAGTGCTGTTTGTCCTTGTCTTTTTTCTTGTGGATAGGCTCCATGGAGCCAGCTTCCTTCCATACTCTTTGTGTTATGACATCTAGTACGGGATCTGATGGAGGAACCACCCAAGAGGTGGATGAGGCAGCTCCAAAGGCCTCAAGAAACACACATTCCTCCAGAGAAGTGATATTGGAGGAACAACCTCCCTTTTGCTTCATCAGTTTGAGTAAGTCGCTAAAACTGACGTCATCTAAGGAAGCTTGTGGGGATCCTTCTCATCATTAAAATCTGTGTCTTCCATGACTGATTCAGGAGAAGAATTAATATGTTTCCACTTACGTGTCCTTTTCTGAGGGACCTGTAGTTGGGGAACATCGAGTGCAGGATCGGAACTGGATTGGGAACTCAGGCTGAGTATGTCTCCTTAGGCCCTTGACACTGACTGTCCCATTTGACCTGGTTGAGGGGAAAGAGACCCAGATGGAGTCAGATGTTGGGATGTGTCTGGTTTAGATGGAGTGAGCCTTTCTCTCTAGCTGACACAGTCTGTTCTAATCTCCTGAACACTGAACTCAAAACAGGACCAGAGAGAGCGTCATGACATAAGGGAGTTGAGAATGCCCTCCTGGCACCAGCTGGTCCAGAGTTTGAGGCCGATGGTGGAGCCAAACTGTCGAAGACTGAGGCACCTAGGGGAAGGGATGGATCTGAAGGTCTACAGGACAAACTCTCCTCCAGGACACCAAGCCCGATGCTTCAGCTCAGCTATTCATCTCAGTCCAAAGCCAAGAGAGACAAGGGTACTGATGGAGTTCAAACCACCAGGGATTTTGGATCTGAAGGCACCACTCCAGGGTTGACCAGATCCAAGGGCTCTCAACTTAAAATGGCAGTCAACAACAGAATTGAAGATGGGGTAGTAGGAAATATTCTCGGATCTGAATTGGGAGATTGACCCTGGATAACCCCCAATTGTATACTGCTTTCTCAAAAATCTCATCATATCATCCTGTCGATGTCTACTTCTGAGAGACTTCTGGTTGAACAGGCTGACCTTCAGGATGCTAATGAAGAAGGTCTGGAATGCTAGATTCCTTTAAAATTGGTGAATGAAGCCAAGGTCTGATCGGCTCTGGAGAAAATCTCGGAGCCAAAGAAGGTATCCTGATCTGAGGAACTGTTATTGTCTAGGATTTCTCTTGTGGTGAAAGGCTCAATGTTTGGATCTAAGGAGGCATTGGATCTGATGACTTAATTTGGCTGCCGGACCACAGGAACATGACAGATCCTGACACCACTTTCTGCCAGATTCTTTAATCTTTTCTGGAGCCTGACTTGACTCTTTTTCTCTCTCTCCTTTTCTCTATTTTTTTTGGAAGACTTAGAAGGAGAAGGGCTGAACTTAGCCAACTGCATGGGCAAAAGTCCTTTCAGAATTCGCTTGTTGTGACAACTATGGAGTGCCTTGGATTTGAAGGATTTGCAAATATTGCACTCTGAGTCCAAATGGGCTTCCCCCACGCAATAAACACATACGTAATGCGGATCTTGGGGGGGAATTGTGGGTCCACATTGGCCACATTGCTTAAAACTTTTCTTTGACATTGTAAAAAGTAAGAGAAATCACTTTTCTAAGAGCAAGGGCAACTATAACAGCAGCTATTAAAACCACTGTACACAAATATAAATATACTGATAAAGCACAAAGAAAGAGACTAAACCACAAAAATAAAAGAAAAATGAAGTGTAGTGGGGTCCTACTGACCAAATGCTAATTATCTACAATATTCAACTATAGGGTAGGGGAAGTAGAAAGGTGGAATAAAATTCTACTTATCGTCTAAGGTTTGAGAAAGAACAGAATCCTGAAATTCACTTGCATCCTCAATGGCAGAAACGACATCTGAAACTAGAAGGAATACAGCAGGGCATTATGGGTAAGGGGTGGGGTCAGAGTCCTGGTTCCACATGTTTGGAAGTGCCGAGACCAGATCTGAGATCAAATCCAAGCCCCATTTGTTAAACATGACAAAACTGGATACCAATCAGATCTTTCATTTTGCAAAATCCAGGAGAGATGCATGAAACTCCAAAGAAAGCAGGTACTGCATCCAATCATTTTTTAAATATCATTGAAATGTTTTCATGTGGAGTCTGACCTGTGGTGTCACCTTTTTTGAATTATCACTTGTGTAGGCAAAGTTACATTTACATAAGAAAAAACAAACTATAGCAACACGTTTACATTTACAAGCATACATCACGTGTTCTTCTATACAATATAATCAATCCACCACTACATATATTTTTCAATTCCTGCCATTTCTTAAACCTCATTTCTCCTCCAAAATATTTTCCTACATGTAGTCTTCCAACAATTTCCATTATTTTGTAATTTGTTTAAAGATCCCACTTCCTGTTCTTTTATCTCTTTTACATTTACTACTTCAACTACGGGTGGTTTAGACTTTGATTTGCATTTTCTAGTAATTGCTTTTTGTGACAGCCACCAGAATTAAACTTAATAAGGCCTTACTATACCCCAGCTCAAAAAATAATTTCCCTACTTGCATTCATTTGCTTGCCCAGTATTCCTGACAGAGTAATCTATAGGGAATTTTTAAAGTCTGCCATCTCATTCCACTCCCAAAACATATGCTACCAGGTACCTCTTTCTGCCCCATACTTCCAACATTTGCCATCTACCTGGGAAAAAAAATCTTTTGAGTCTACTTGGGGTATAGAAGTATATATGCAAACACTTACAAGCAACAATCCTAAATCTTCTATATTTTGTTACATATTTGGGAGTCATACATATATCTTCCCATTGTTTCTTTATGAATTGTTTATCTAATCTCTCTTCCCAATCTTTTCTGACCTCCTCTGATTGACTGCTATAGTTACTATGCAGTATTTTTTATGCCTTACTAATTATCTCATTTTAATAGCACCTTCTGTTCTAGATTCAACTAAAAACTCAACCGGTGCAGCTCTTTCACTTAGGATTCCTCTTCTCCTTTCTCATTGCCTATACTCTGATATCAATCCCTGATAGGGAAGACAACTCTCTAGCCTGCAGTCCAAATGTCTTTATGGCCTCTTCCTATTCTGTTACCTTTCCCTCTCTAATTATTTGCTCATAATACACTGGTTCTTTGCCAGCTTCCCTACAGCAAATTGCAGCCCCCTCTTGCTTATTCTCTGTACCATTAATTGCAGTCATCCCTACCATTAGAATCTAATTTCTCTATTCCCGAATTGGCTTAGTTCTTAGTATACTTTCTGCTACTTCATGAATATAATATTCTGTATGACTGTTGCTATTCTCCTTAAGCATCTGCATCCAAAATCCTACTCTCTCCTTATTTCTTGAATTTTCTTTCCACTTGGAATTGCAGTTTTCTATTGTAAGGATTACATGCTCCCACTTAACTCTTGCCTTCTTCCCATTACAGTTAAAATCCTTCACCTCTTTTCAATTATTATTCACAACTTCTCCTCTGGTTGATAAAAACATGCCTAACCTATGTATAAAACTAAAAGGACTAAAAACACTTTTACTCCTTGCATGCTGCTATCCACACTCATAGGCAACAGTTTCTAGTTTCACAGTTTTTGCATTATCTTTTCTTTAGACACTTCCTACATATCCTTAGCTGCAATAACAGAATCCTTTTTAAATCATGCTCCTAAACACTTAATTTTATAATGTCTCTTAAATATGGGTATTGCTGAACCAATTCATGTTAAGTACATAGTTTACAGCTATAGCCTTTGTTTTACCTTCAATAATTGTATAGCCCGAAAAAAAAAAAAAAAAAAAAAAACTAGAACTGTCTGCAAATGCTCCAGAACACTGAGATATCCTTTTCTGGTTTTATCATGTACAAAATAATCTGCAAATACAGCCACCTTTTCCTGATTACCATATCAATTACATTCTTGAATTTCTGAGGTCCTTATTTTCTTTGTCAGTGGTTCTAAATATAATGCATGTAACCAAGGGAAACAGGACACCCTTGCCTTGTTCCTCTGTTCAGAGACAACTTATCAGACAGAATGTGAATGCTTCAATTGCCCTACCCTTCTGCTGCCCTCTAGATCATCATTGTTCTTTTAATGCTGTCATATGTTTGTCTACCTTCTCAAAACCACATTGATCCATATCTATCAATTTTGGCAACACCTTTGCCATTTGTTTAGCCATTAAAGACATAAACACTTAATTCTCATGGTTTAAAATTGAAATGGGCCTATATGAAGCTAGGTCTGATAAGTCTCATTAGGTATTGCAGTCACCACAGTTTTTTTCCATGATGTTGTTGCTTCCCCTGCTTTAAAATACTGTTAAAACATCCCAGATCTTTATCACTTTCTTCCCTCTTAGTTTCCAAGCTTCCACTGAATGTTATCTATTCCTGGAGCCCTTCCTGCAGATTGGTTATACTAGTGCAGGCAGTTCTCCTATTTTAACTGTTAATTGTTGATCCTTATCTAGCACTAAGCTTGGCATATTTACGTCTTCCATAAATATTGTATTTGTGCTTTTTCTTGACTTCCCCATTTCTCTGTTTTACACAAACTTTCATAAAAGTTCCAAATTATCTTAAACAGCTCTACATGATCTCTGGTTATATTTGTTGTTAAAGGCTCCCTAAGTTTGGCAACAACCCTTTATACTTTCTGTTGCCTAAACTATTGTGCTAAAGGTTTTTGTGCTCTGGAGTTATTATCAAAAACAGTCTTTCTAAACTTATGCATATTATCCATGTACTCCCTTATTTTTTTTTTAGCACTCTGCATTTGCACTTCTTCTTGTTCTGAGAGATTTAATTTATTCTGCAATACTATAACCTTTGTCAACCTCCTCTAAATAATTATTGTTAACAATATCTCTTTTACTTTTAGTTCTACCTTACTTTAAACTCCACTTTCATTTCATCCTACTCACTAGCTATAACTTCTGAAGTACTCTGCATCTACCGTAATAACCACCAAATAATTTCCACTACCCATTCCTTAAATTCCTATCTTTTTAAAAGGTAGGTGAGGAAGCACAAGTGCCTAATTCTTACTTCATTTCTCTGAATTATCTTAGTTATTATTGGTGCATGATCTGAAATAGTTATTGGATGTGTGTCAAAGTTCTCAATTAAGAACACATGCTCCTGTGAAATATAATTTCTATCTAGTCTAGCCCGGTTATTGTGAAATGGGAAGTAATATGTAAATTCTCTCCAAGACCCTACTAATGCACTCATGCCTTCCATACCAAATAATTTCATAAAATTCTTCAGAAATCTTTCTTTGTTATAGTTTTCCTTCTAGGCTCCCAGATAAGTCCTCATTGATGCAAATCATATTCCAGTCCTCACCTATAAATAATACTTCTGCTGAAAGCTGATTATTTCTCCCAAAACTTTCTTGTACTCCATAATTTTAGGTGGAATACAAATACATACCAGCATAATCCTCATCCCTTGCCAGCAGCCCCTTACTACCACAGATCTATCATTATTTTTCCCTCTTCTGTCAGTATTAGAGTTCCACAAGTAATTAATATAAGTACTCCTCTTTTCCTTTGCCCTTGATATTCTGCTGAACATCCATCCTGAAATCCTTTCTTGATCAAATTCACATGCTCATTTCTTTCCAAATGTGTCTCCACTAGCACTGCTATTTGCACTCTACATTTTTTAATATAGTTAAATATTCTTTTATTTTCATCTATACCTGTCAGATCATTCACATTCCAAGATAATATGGAAAGTGTCAGCATTATGATAAGAAGTCATTATTGCCACTTATTATACATGTCAGCTTTTCTAAATGTCTATTCCCAGCTTTTGTGATATCTGTACCCATTAATATTTCCCAGGTTTATCATTTATACAGTTTTATATGTCACATTTTACAAGACTTTTTGTTTTAATGAAAACCCTCAGAAAAACCCACCCCAGAGCACCCCCACAACACGTTAGCTTAATACAAACATGCAAAACTATGCACATCTTCAAATAATGAAGTTTAATCTGCCTAATAGGAACAACTGTTGCAAACAGATAGCTAAAAACACAGGGCTTATCTAACCTAAAGGTGAGGTTATCCATGTAAAGATGCATGTTACCGCCTGTGCTCCTACTTGTACTAATTGGTGTTTTTATCTTTATTTCCCTCCCAGATGTGAAATATAACATTAACTTTTAGCCATTAAGAAACTAGTGCCTTGGCTTTATTGCCCAGTAATCAGCTTGTCTCCCTGGAAATGTAAAAAAACAATGTAGCCCTCAGCTGCAGGTTTCTAAATACAAGCTGAAACATTTATTGTTAAAGGAAAACTTTTCATTACATTCAGCATTATCTTATTTACTTGTTTCCACTTAAAACTTGTTATTAGATTAAGACAAGGGTCTTAATCCAAAAATTTGCCTATGCAAAAGTAACAGAAAACATAGCAGCTCTCTATATATTATGATCTGTGTACTTTGCATCCCATCCCCCAACTCAGCAATCCAAGATTAATGCCTACTAACTTAAACATGTTTTTTTCCTAGGCTTTATCTCTTTCTCCATTGTAATGCTTACATTTCTTAATACTAAAAAGAAAGAAAGAAAAAGGGCATCTGTGCACTTTACTATCTTTATCACATACAAAAATATAAACATGATTTATTATAAAACATGAAATCTATATTATAAAAATTTTAAAGAAATAATTTAAAAAAACAGAATTTGTTTTACTTACAGTTACCCTTTCCTTCCTCTTCCCTCCCTCTTTGTGTCCTTTCAAGTATTAATGACATGAAGTGTGACAGATAGCTTTCAGTTCCTCACAAGTATAACAGTCAGCAAAAGTCCATTCTTTCCACTTTATCTTGCACAGCCATATTTCACAAATGTGACTGATCCTTTGTGAACTCACATTTATTCACTAATTTCCATGTTGCTGGTCTTGTTCCAGTTAATTTCATCTCCCAGCTCCAAACTCTGGTTCAGTTCCAAAGTATTCCTGATTCTTCTAGGTAACTCCTGTACTTTATCTGTCTCTCAAGCATTTTCCTTTGGAAAACTGGAAAAGGTTATACTGGCAAAATTTCTCCACATGCTTTATTATCAGAAGAATAAGAAGCAGAACCTCCTTTTAGTTTAGAATAATTATCCTACTGCCATTTCCTCTTGGTACCCTGACTCTTGTTAGGCTGGGATTTCTGCTTGTTCTGTCCTTTGAAGGTGGACACCTTGTTAGTGAAGAACCTAGAAATGTGAAACATTCTAAACACCCCATGCATGAATTTACCTCTGTTATCCCATTGTTTGAGAATCTGGTTAGCAGCATGACCAAACCCAAATTCAAATCTTAAAGGAACATTCAAAATCTCATTTTTTAAATCTTCAATAAAATTCTGGTTATGTAACCAAGCAAATCTTCTCAATGCAATAGAAGCAGCTGCATTTCTGGAATAGCATCCAAACCTTCCAGAACTCTCCTCAAAGCATGTTTTGAAAACTGAGTCAGATTAGAGACAATCTATTTATTTATTTATTTATTTGCATTTGTTTACCAGGATGTTCCCCCGGGTCAGAAGAGCCCATTTTCAGTACAGGCCCAGGGAGAAAATATACACATTAACACAGTACGTACAACTATATAGCACATATAATTAACATTATATAGAATATGTAATAGAACAGCATACAAAGAATTATGATATACTACATAGAATACATTCAGTACATATAAAGAAATGTAGTTGCAAAGAACAAAAGGTTAAACATACTTTGCTAATAAGGTAACGATATGCTATGCTAAAAGTAAGGAATGTTTAATTGAGCAAGGTGATAGAATCTCATTCATATAACACCCCTGTTCAACAGACAAAGATACAGCAAAGTCATCTAAACTGTAATCGCACTCTAAAATATGTTTCCACAAGAAACCTTGATAATTTAAAATTTTAAAGAGAAAATTACTAGACTGGGCCAACTTTTCCCCTTGAGATTCTAACCACTTCCCAATTTTATCCAGCACTGCAGGGTCAGAAGAAGCCAAGGCTCTCTTGCTAGAGTTGGCAGCTTGAGAAACTAGAGCTGGATCAGCTGACAATGGAGCAAGGATAGCTGCAAGATCAGAGTATGCCTTGTATTTTTACGAACTGATTCACTAACCAAAGGGGATTTAAATTAAGTTTTGTAGACATCTTCTAAGATCGGCAGTCCAGGAAGAACAGCAAACAATTTTGGAATCTCATCCTCAATAAGATTATAAATGCTGCTCATTTCTGACATAGTTCCACATAGCTTCTAGTCAAACAAATCTCTAAATCTAGCTAGCATCTATGGAAAAGTGAGCCCTTGCTTGGGGTATTGACCTCTTCACCTTCTGAAGAATCAGCTGGGTGGACACAGAATGTTCACTACTGTCTGCTTCTGAGTCCCCATCAAAATCTGTCTTGTCAGACTGATATCTAGAGAAGGTAGCCCCACAGTAATCCTGAAGAGGAACACAGCCTCCAAGATTAGCTTAGGGTAAAACACTCTTAGCTAAGGAAACCACATCAGCCCTCTACATGGTAATAACCTGATTGCCTGTCATTTGGTGAAGATTTTGTTTCTTCTTGCAATGAAATACAGTACAGGACAAATTATATGGAGACAGAGCACTATGTTTGGAAATGAGTCTCTTACCACAGACCTCTCCTACACCTAAAGGATTTTGTTTTCCCATACCAGATATTGAAACAGCCCTGAAGGATGTGTCTGACCCCTGTACCACAGACAGATGTGGGCTTACATCAGAGGGTGTCGGGGAAAAATGTAAGTGGTCTGAAGGCCAGCTTAAGGCAACAACAGATTCACAACCATAGACTGAGGAATGTTTTTGTTGAGTTATTTTTCTTTTTAGGAGCAAATGGATCTGATGATCACACCAACTGTAGCAGGATCTATTAAGTCTGGGGGAAAAAACTCCAGCCAGAATAATACAGTGATACTATTAATGGCTAACTAAGGGCAGCAATAATAAAAAATATAAACTATGTTTCCACATAGTAAATACAGATAAACTGTATACAATAAAAACTTGTAGCAAAGAATATGACTGTGAACCAAACTACGGCAAAATCTGTAAGCATGTGTAGCTGGTCAGCACAAAACAATCCAAGGTAGTAAAAACAATGCAAGTTTATTGTGAGCGCTTTCGCAATAACAACTACTGCTTTATCAGACAATAAGTACATCCATCCATTTCCTTTTTAAAGAACAAATCAACTACTACCACATGACATCATTTAAAATACTATAAAAAATAGATAGTAATAATTTTTAAAAATACTGCTCATCTCCATCTAGACTTTGCTTTTAATATAGGTTTAAAAAGAAGTTATGTACTCACCATAACACTCCATCTGAGTAGTTACACTTCATTTTTCTGCAACCTGTGGGCATTCGGATCCATATCTGATTCGAGCCGGCAACCTTTCAAGCATCTGCTCTGAGATCCAAGCTCCTCCCCCTTACCCATAACCCATCACCATCTCCTACCTTCTCTCAGATCGAGTTTGCCACTACTCAACCAATCAGCAACTCAACTTACAATAAACCATGAGAAGGTTTGGGGGAAGGAGGGTTTGAAGGTTGCAGAAAAATTAAGTGTAACTACTCAGATGGAGCGTTATGGTGAGTACATAACTTCTTTATCTGAAGTAGTTAACTTCATTTTATCTGCAACCTGTGGGTCAGAGTCTCCAGCTACTCAAACTCCTGGGAGGCCCTCATGGAAGGATATTCCTGAGCACCGCAGATCTGAAGGATGCACTCCCTCTGGAGATCAAATCCAACTTATAATGAGAAATGAAGGTATGTGACCTTGCCCAAGTTGCTGCCGCACAAATGTCATCCAATGAAATCCTAGACCAAAAGACATCAGAAGTTGTCATAGATCTGGTAGAATGAGCCTTAATAGGACCAGGCAGGGACAGACTTTTGTCTTTGTAAATTTGCAAAATACATTGTGTAATCCATCTAGCTAAGGAAACCTTGGAGATGGCTTTACCCAGAAAGGGTTTATAAAAAGACACAAATAGCTGGTCAGACTTACAAAAATGAAGCTGTCTATGAACATCTAGCAAATGCAGTTTATATTCACCCTTGTTCTGAAAGTTTGGAAAGAAGACAGGCAGGTTAATTGTTTGATTAATGTTTGATTCAGAAGCCACTTTTGGTAAGATAGAAGGGTTTGTGCAGACAGAAACCCTGTCCTTATGGAAGATCAAGTAAGGGGGCACGGCAGACAAAGCCTGAATCTCAGAAACCCTCCTAGCCGATGTAATGGCCACTAGGAAGGCTGTTTTGCAGGATAAGAACTTCAAATCTACTGAAGCTGCAGGTTCAAAGTGGGGGAGCAACTAAAGCCTGGAGAACCAAGGTAAGGTCCCAAGGAGGAACAGAGCCCTTAACAGGAGGACGCAAAAGAAAGGTGCCTTTAAGGAAAGCCTTATACAGTCTAGAATAAGCCAGGGCATGCAATGTGGAAATTCGAAATAGCTGCCAGTTGCACTTTCACAGTGGAGGAACTAGCTTATTGCTGAAAAATATTGGCTAAGAAATCCAACAATGCAGGAACAGGGGCTGTAAAAAGATCCAGGTTTCTCTGAGAAGCCCAAATAGAAAATCGTTTCCATTTATTGTGGTAAATCTTCCTAGTGGAAGCCTTTTGAGATGCCACCAGAATAGCTTTTACTGAAGATGAAAGACTGGGAGTCCTGGCAATCAAGGGAACTGGAGCAACTAAGCCGTCAGCTTGAGGCTGTCCAGGTTGAATGGAAAAGTGCCCGAGGGATGAGAAATGAGATCCGGGCAGGGATCCAGAACCCAAGGAGGAGCTAGAACATGAGACCAGAGGAAGGGGAACCACACCTGACGAGGCCAGAACGGGGCAATGAGGATCACTTTGCACCCCAGGTGGCAAGCTTTCTGAAGAAACTTCAGAATGAGTGGTAATGGGGGATAAGCATAAAGCAGCCCAGGAGGCCAAGCATGCACTAGAGCATCTCTGGCGGATCCCCTGGTGAGGGAATCAGAGCAAAGAACTCATCACACTTCACGTTGGAAGGAGATGCGAAGAGATCGCAGCAAGGCTGACCCCACGCAAGGAAAATCACCTCCACTATCGACTGCTTTAGAGACCACTCATATGGTATTAGAATAGCCCAACTCAATCTGTCCTCTAAAATGTTGTAGCATCCCGGGATGTGCGTTGCAATCAGAAACCGAGTGGTGGAGATCGCCCACTCCCACACTCTCATGGCCTCGCGACACAAAGGGTAAGATCTGGTTCCTCCCTGTTTGTTGATGTACCAGACAACTGACATGTTGCCCCCCCCCACCACACACATCTTCCACTTTCTCTTATTCCCTTCTGTTAGCAAATAGTATCCATAACTGATCAATACTGTGTGTTTGTTAATTTAAACTATGACCACAGTAGCCTACTGATACAAGGTTATCCTGTTTTTCCACCTGAGAAATTAAGAAAAGACTTACAGTTTCAGAGCAGTCCTTGGTCAATTGTGATTGTTTCTTAACACATACTTGTCTTGCTTTGGCTCATTAGCAGCAGTACAAAGAACTGCCTGCTCACACCCTTGTTCTCCCCCCCTTCCCTGTTTATTACCTTAAGACAATCCCAGAGTTAATAAATATTACCTGTGGCACGCACCATTTGTAAAACTACACTCCACTCTGCTACAGGCCCCATGAAGGCTCAGTGTCTCTCCAGTAAGTGTTTTACAACTGTAAATGTCTATTTATGTTGAATTGTATTAGACATTTTACAACTGTATATGTTTATGTTGAATTGTGTTAGACATCTAATATGTTTTATGCTTTATTATTGATGTTACTATGGCATGCTAGCATTTTTGTATGCACCAGGTTGTTTATAGTATAATAGTTTGTATGGTCTATTTGCATAGCTGCACCTTGTTCACTACTGTTATTCATGTAATTGTGTTGTGTGTAGACAGCTCATACTAGTGTCTAAATTATTTCTATAAGTTTGTGCTGTTACTGGTGGATAGAATCACATTAGAGAACCACGACAGATTGCTGCTCGCTATATTTTTATCCGTGGCTGCATAACTGTCTGGGTTTTTGTTTTCTAATGTTCTTCCAATTGGCTCAGTATCTGCATATACTAAGTAGTGGTTCAGGACATTGTCCTGCATGTGGTAGCTATTTGCTCAGTGTGTTTTTTATAATCTTTATAATATATATTTACCATCTCAAAAGTGCTTACTCCTCTCTGTACTCTTCTTTTCTAGACCTAACACCACTCTTAAGTATTCAACTGCGGCACCACCTTTAACATTCTTATAAGAGAAGCGCAGTCCAGGTCTGAACTGTCTGCAAACAGCTACAGTTAACTTTGAGTATGTGTCTACCTGTTTGAGCCAATCTTCATTTTCCCCTGGAGAGCACTGTGCTTTGGCTGTAAGCAGCCCCCCCCCCCCACCACACGCATCTTCCACTTTCTCTTATTCCCTTCTGTTAGCAAATAGTATCCATAACTGATCAATACTGTGTGTTTGTTAATTTAAACTATGACCACAGTAACCTACTGATACAAGGTTATCCTGTTTTTCCACCTGAGAAATTAAGAAAAGACTTACAGTTTCAGAGCAGTCCTTGGTCAATTGTGATTGTTTCTTAACACATACTTGTCTTGCTTTGTGATTGTTTCCAGCCCCTCATACAAGACCCTAACAGGGTCTCTACCTGCTTCGCTCCCCACCCTGCCCCCTATTGACTCCCGCCCCCAGTGGTCGCACCTTTATTGCACTCAAACCCCTCCCATCTTTCCAATAGCCAACCACAGCACTAACCCAACACTACCTCCTCCATATTCCCTCTACTTTCACACCTCCTCAACTGACATGTACAAGCATACCTTTCGTTTGCTCACTGCATGCACTCTCCTTGCATATCTTACATCCTTCCAAAGCTCCATCATTCCCCCACTTAACCACTACCACTGTACTACTACTCACACCACCACCCATGTCTCACCCATACTCAGCTCCCCTCCCACCAGCTCAAGAACCATCCTTATGCACCCCCCACATATTCTACCAACTATATTACTCAAACGTAAAGCATCCCTACAACTTAACATAGTAACCCTCCCACCATACCTATTACCCACACAGCACAATCATAAAGTTTCCATTATAAACAAACACATTCAAAAACTGAGAAAACTAATAATCTCATGCATATCAAAACTAGCCCTAAGTGGAGACATCCACCCCAACCCTGGCCCTACCATCTCCAACCCCAATCCTCATAATCAGACTAGAAACCACAACTTCTCCCATATTACAGCCAATAGAAAGCCAAGTGACTTCCTTCTACTAAGCCTAAATATTAGAAGTATATCCAACAAAGTCCATGAACTCCATGCCACCACTGACTTATACTCCCCAGATATTGTCATCCTGACAGAAACCTGGCTAAAACCTCACATTACCAGTGAGCAAATACTCCCTACAGGTTACGGCATACTAAGAGTAGACCGGCTAAACAAAAAAGGAGGTGGTGTAGCTATAATATTTAAACAGCATCTAAACATCCAGATCTTAAAATCATCAGCTCCACAAATAGGCAATGAAGAAATAATATATACAACCTCAAAATTAACCAAAACAAAACTATCAACATAATTGGATGCTACTTCCCACCTGGCCAAAACATCCCTCCACTAGAAAACCTCCTCAGCTGGTCTTCCCACTATCTCCCCCAAGAAACTATCATCTTAGGTGATTTCAATATTGACTGGCAATCCTGTTCTGGCAACAATCCAACCCATCATGTACACCTTCATGGCTTCACCCAACTAGTCCAGTCACCAACAAGGATAAATAAAAACTCCAGCAAGCACACTACCCTGGATTGGATACTAGTCAGTAAGAACCCCCAGTCATATATAACAGGCTGCTTATCAGATAGCCTCAGTGATCACTCCCCAACATTCCTACTAAAAAAATACCTGTACCAAGCTAAACCTGTCATCTATCATCAAATACGTAAAAAAAAATAAACTTTAACCCACTCACATTCATCTCATCCCTCAAAGAATGTAGCTGGCATGCTCTAAAGTACATCAGTCTAGATGATGCAGTTGAAATTTTTAATTTTACCTTCCTGAACATCCTTAATTTCCATGCCCCCATAAGATTTTCCAGAACCAAAGCACAACCCTCCCCATGGCTACAGAAAACCACTAAGTCAGAAATGAAAAACAGGGATAAAGCCTGGGAGCACTGGCGCAAAACCAAACCCCCCGCAGCTAGACAAACATTCCTAGAACTATGCAATAGAGTCAAAAAGCTAATAAAACAGGACAAATTCCAATACTACCAGTCTGCCCTAGACTCCTCACAACACAGCCCCAAACAATTCTGGTCCTCCATAAACTCCATCCTCCAGCGAGGTAAAGTCAGTACCCCTCCTCCTAACATCCCTCACTCCTCAGAAAATATTGCTACCTCATTCAACACACACTTCACCCAAACCATACTATCACTAGCTAAACAACACAACCCCCCTCCCCTCCAACCCACACCTTCAAGTAGTAATCTCCCCACTGCCTTCTCTTTTTCTCCTGTACCTACCTCCAACATAAAAACTCTTAACTAAACTTAAACCCACCAAATTAGCAGCAGACAACCTCCCAAGTGAATACCTACAAATCACAGCTGATGCTCTGGCCTACCCAGTATCCATCTTGATTAACCGATCTCTGTCAGAAAGTTACGTTCCCACATTGTGGAAAGTCTCACATATAATTCCCTCCACAAAGGCGGACCCTCTGCAGAACTAACCAATTACCGCCCCATAGCTATTCTCTCTCCACTCTCCAAAATACTAGAGAGATGCATACACTCTCAGGTCTCAGACTACCTCCTTACTAACAACCTCCTTTCCAGTACTCAGCATGGTTTCCAACCAAACCATAGCACCACCACTGCCTTACTCTCCTTTACTAACACTATCCTTCAGCATAAAAACAATGGCTATCTCTCCTCTGCTACTTTCCTAGACCCATCTAAAGCATTTGACATGGTCCCACACAAACAACTTATCTCTGTCCTCAATAACCTATCCTTCTCACAATCAGTCACCAACTGGTTTCAGAGTTACCTGTCTGACCGCCAACAATCCGTTGTATGGCAGAATGACATATCTCCCCAACTACCTGTCTCCATAGGGGTTCCCCAAGGATCCATCCTTGGACCCCTACTTTCCTCTGTTTACACCAATAATCTAGCCTCTGCCACCAAACATGGCACACTCATCCAATACGCAGATGACTCAACCATCATCTGCTCAGCCCAGTCCCTACCCAAACTGCAAAAAGTCACTCAGGAAGCCTTTTCCTCTGTTGAAACATGGTCATCCGATGCCCAATTAATACTCAACCCAAACAAAACTAAACTACTCATCTTCCAACCCACCAAACATACTCAAAACAACTCTCACTTTAACATCACAGCAAAAGACAACACCACTACATACCCAACTGAACACACCAAATTGCTAGGAGTGGACATAGACAATAAACTAAAATTTGACATTCACATATCCATGACCATAAAAAAAGTCCACAAAAAACTAGGAGGATTATACAGAAATAAACAATTTCTCACCAAAGCAGCAAAGATTTCAATAGCAAATTCCCACCTTATCTCCACCCTACTTTATGCCTCTCCAGTATATACCAACCTAAGGCAATGTGATCTAAATAAGCTAGAGACCTGCTACAACAAAATCACCAAATTCGCCACAGGGGCATCCTACCATAGTCACCACTGTCTCTCACTTGATGAACTGGGCAAGCTTGAACTCCCTCACCTCCTTCAGTGGTATCAACTCTCACTCGCCCACAAACTAGTAAACCATCCACTAAATGTCCCATCCCTCCAGAATCTACTCCAACCCTATCGCACCACCAGACCACTAAGATCCAGCAACAAAAATCACTTGCAGATCACTAAAGCCAATAACTCTGCTGGTGAAGCACTATTCTCTTGCGCCATAGCCAAATTATGGAACTCGCTCCCACCCACAATTACCTCCGTACCATCATGCACCAACTTCAAAACTTTATTAAAAGTGCACCTAAAAACATGCTGGCTATGCCCTTGCAACTCCCACTCTAATATCATCCACTCCATCCAACTACTACCTTTCTTTCACCTCCACTAACTACCTTGATGATAGCAAGCTCTGAAGCTCATAAGCCTAGTACTTATTATACAGCAGGAACTTCTCATTGTTACATTTGTTAATGCCTGGTATGTACTTCACAGATAAAGATTCTAGTTGTCTACTGATGTACTATGTTCTTCATCTGTAAATATGTTGTAAGTAATTTCTATGTTAAATTGTTAATCGCTATGTAATCCAATGTAACTACTGTCTGTTTATTTTACTGTGGAGCTTTTCTCCCAGGGCCTCCGCTGAAAATGGACCCACGTCCAGTCGGACACTCCCAGTCAACAAATTTAAATAAAATAAATAAATAAATAAATAAATAAATGTTGTCTGACTGAATTGCAATAGTCCCCGGAGGAAGAACAGTGTGAAAGGCTTGCAACACTAAAAGCACTGTTCTCAGCTCCAGAACACTGATGTGCAATCTGGTCTCAATCTGGGACCATGTACCTTGGACCGTCCTCCACAGATAATGCCCCCCTCCTCACCTGAGCTGGGAGGCGTCCGTGGTCACTGTGGCTTGGGCTGTGGGTGAAACAAATGGGTGTCCGGTTGGGATCTCCAGGGATTAGAGCCACCAGAGAAGTGACGTCCTGCAGGCTTTGCTGATTTGAATTGGATGTTCCATGGGGGGATCTAGCCAAGACCACTGTACGGCTAGAGTCCACTGAAGAACCCGCATGTGAAGACGCGCACAGGGGATGATCGAGATTGCTGCAGCCATAGAGCCCAGGGCTCTGAGAACGTCGCCCGCCTTGGGTAACCTGGGGCCAAGAACTATGGATATATAAGATCCATAGACTCTGGACCCTGTCTGGAGTTGGAAAGACTTTCAGTCGAAGGGTGCCCAGCCATGCCCCAATGAAGTCCAAGATTTTCACTGGGTCCAAAAGGGACTTGGAAACATTGATAGTGATCCCTAGCCGGTCTGCAAGATGAAGAAAGGAATCTCTGGCTTGGCAAAGAGGACACTTGATGGAAGCAGTGAGGAGCCAATCATCTAGGTAAGAGAATACCTGAATTCCCTGAAGCCTCAAGGTGAGCCGCTACGACTTCCATTACCTTGGTAAACACCCTGGGGGCTGTGGTGAGACCAAAGGGTAAGGCTCTGAACTGGAAATGATTGGCTCCCAGCCGGAAGCGAAGAAATCTCCTGAAGCTTCTACGAATCTTGATATGGTAATAAGCATTCTGGAGGTCTATCGAGCACATCCAGTCGCATTCTCGAAGGTAAGGTTGAATGGACTGCAGGGTGACCATCCGGAATTTCTGTTTGACGACAGCCAGGTTTAAGGCTGACAGGTCCAAAATGGGCCTGAGGTCCCCTGTCTTTTTGGCACTAAAAAGAACCTGGAGTAAATGCCTGATCCAGACTGATTGGGGGGACCAGTTCGATGGCTCGTTTGAGAAGCAGCTTGAAAATCTCTAGCGCTGCAGTCTCCCTTTGAGCGGGTGGGACCTCTGGGAGGAGCTTTGGTTGGAGGGGAGGGGCAACAAATGGGATGGTGTTGCCTCTGGATATTATTTGAAGCACCCAATGATCTGCAGTTTGGACTCCCAAACCGTTGGGTGCAAAGATAATCTTCCCCCAACTGCCTCCAAAGTAGGACAATCGGGCAACCCCTCAGGGCTGTTGCGTGGGCCTGTCCGAGAAGGGCTCCCTAGACCCAAAGTTCCTCGGACCCCCTATGCCTCTGGGATGGAGTCTGTCATGTCCCCCTCTGCCTCTAGGAGACTAGTTGTCCTGAGAGTCCCAGGAAAACTGTGATTTCCAGAACCACATCTTCTTTTGCCCTCTCTGATTCCTAGAAAGGGACCTTTGAGGACTAGAGAAGGGGATTCCGATGGCAGACAAAGTCTTCCCGTCTTTTTCACTCTGGATAAGGGTGTCACATACACTCTTCCCAAAGAGAGAAGAACCATCGAAGGGAGCATTCATGAAAGACCCCTTGAAGGGGTCCACAAATTGACACAGTCTGAGCCAAGCGTGTCGTCTCATAGCCACGCCGGTCCCAGCCACCCAGGCCGCACCTTCCATAGCATGGGAAAGGAGGTGCATACACATGTTTGATACTGACTTCAGAGTTGACAAATTCGTGGAGAACAGAGACTTGTCCTTCCGGCGACAAAGACTCTGGGGGCGACTCAGCTAACTCCGTGACTAGGTCTTGCTGCAGTCGTATAACGTGTGCCAAATAGTTCAGTGCTCGGATGGAAAATGCCTATGAAGAATACACTCACTTCCCAAATCGATCTACTGTCCTGGACTCCTTGTCTGGAGGGTGGACCGAGGAACCAGGAGGAGCCAGTTCCCTCTTGGTGGCTGCTGCAACCAACATAGCATCCACACGGGATCCTTTATACTAGGCCTGTCTGTCCGAGGGTGGAGAGAGGATCTTGTCCAGACGTTTGGGTATCGGCTCTATGGTGTCAGCGTCTTTCCATGCCCATGTGGTGATAAATTCCACCAAGGGATCTACCGGCGGGGACACCCAGGATGTAGATGGGCCAGTGCCAAAAGCCTCTAGGATCACTGATTCATTCGTAGAAGGTTTTGGGGCTGACCAACTCCCCTTTGGCGGAGGATCTCCATGATGTCTCCAAAGGAGACATCCTCGGGAGGTGATCTGGGGGAACCTTCTCCTTCATCTAAATCAGTGTCTTCTGTCAAAAACTCAGGAGAGTCCAGGTGCCTCCTTTTACACGTGTGCTTACAAGGACCCTCTTTGTTGGGACTCTCTAAAGAGGGCTCGTGAGCCACGGGGGATTCCTCCAGGGGAACTGCCTGGGGGTCCTCTAGCCCAGGCTGTCCCAGGGACAAGCTGAAGTGAGTCATAACTGAATCCGAGGGAGTTTAGGCAGAATCCATTGAAATAGGCTGGGTTCTCAATCTTTGGGAGAGAACCCTCTCCAGCACCTCGAATGCCGAAGGAGAGCACACCTCCTTATCACCCAACAAGGATTAATCTTTCTCTGGGTCCACCGTGACAATCGGGGCTGAGGCTAGGGTTGCCAGAGCTCGGAAGGAATGGCTCGCATCTGACAAAGTCGGAGCTGAAGACACCACCATCCCCTTGGGTCTGACTCCCTGTCCTCGGCCCTGAGAGCCGGTCGGATCTGAAGAACTCGAGGTAATCGCCGGAGTCAAGGTTGAAGGAACCATCGGCGCCGAATCCCCAGCTCCGAAGATCCTCGGATCCATAAACCCCGAAAGTGCTGGCTGGATCGGGGAAGGAGAAATAAGATGAAAGAAGGGCATGGAGGTTCCCCCCTCCAGAGGGAGAGGGGCCTGGCAAGACTCCCATCTGGATTTGAGTCCGAATAATTCTCCTCATCATCCTGTCCATATCCATTTCAGAGAGACTCTGAGTTGAGCGCGAGGAAGCATCCGACTCAGATCTAGCTGGACACTGCGAAGATCTGAATGAAGGCCTCGGTTCCGAAGGCTCCGTCGGCTCTGGGGAGAAGCTAGGGAAGTGGAGCCGAGGAGACACAGGTCACGACACCTTGGAAGGTGGGCTAGGAAAGGACTCCTGATCTGGAGTCCGTTTATGGGGCCTATCCCCCTTCTTCTCTCTATCTCTGTCTTTTTTTCCTTTCTCTTCCTTTTGCATCCCCTTCAACATGTCTAGTGGGAGGATGAGTCCCTGCCTGAGGGGGGGGGGGGGTTGGGTGGTAGCTGTGAAAGTCGAGGCCGAGGAAGATGAGTCCAGCATGGAAGCAGGGAAAAGGTCTTTAGCCGCCAGTTTGGCCTGCCTCTCCTTTATTGCCCTAGGTTTAAAACTGGCACATACACTGTACTGGGTAGACAAATGTGGAATGCCTAGGCAAACAACACACAGAGTGTGACCATCCGTTGGTGAAAGCTTATGTCCACACTCTGTGCATTTCTTAAATATAGGTTTGGGAGGATCAGCCATTCTACACACACACACACAGCCACACCTACTAAATTCCAACACACTAAATCCATGCACACCTAAGAGGAAGGGTGGGCCTACACTAAACTACTTTCACTAACTAAACTTTTTCCAATGAACAAGCATTTGGGGGAGGAAAAGGGAATTAATACAAACTCTCACTACTCACAAGAAAAAATTTTTCCAAAGAGTACTTGCTACAACCCTAATTGCTCAGAGCTACAGAGACCACGATGCTGATGCACGAATTGGCAAACGAGATTTGAGGGAAAGTAGGAGATGGTGATTGGTTATGGGTAAGGGGGAGGGGCTTGGAGCTCGGAACAGATGCTTGAAAAGTTGCCGGCTCCGATCCGATATGGATCCGAATACCCACAGGTTGCAGATAAAATGAAGTTAACTACTTCAGATTATATATTTTATTGTTTATTCCACTGTCCCTATTTGTCCTCATTCTAATAATTCACTTCATTTCAAATGTTTTAGTTATATTCCTAATATCTCTCCCTCTTTCATTAAGGGTAATGGTATCAATGGCTAGGACCTTAAAACTATTAGATGTGCCTATTTGTGCAACATGTTTTGCAAGTGCATTGGCACTAATTCTATTGTTGATGTTATAAACATGTTCCCTGATTCTATCATAAAATCTTCTGTTGGTCTTACTTATGTAAAAAGCTGAGCAGACTGTGCAGTGGGCTAAATAAACTATGTGACTAGTATTACATGTGGCCATTACTTTAAAAGTCAATTCCTTCCCTGTGTCCAGGTGTAGAAACCTATCTGAGGTATCCAATAACCTGCAATAATTACATTTATTGCTCGGATAAGTACCCCATACATTCCTTTTTTCCACTGAGGGATCTATCATTCTAGGGTAGCATAGCCTTTAATGACTTTTTTGTTTTTAAAAAATAAACGTAGGTTTCTCGCCCACTACTGATTTAATTTCAGGGTTAGTAGAATACACCAATGTTTCGTCACTACATCTTTTATCCTAGCAATATTGCTGGAATAAACCATTGGTACTATTACAACAGGCTCATGTTTACGTGGGGCCTGCCTCCCCCAAGGACCACCTGAAAAATAAGGTTTACCTTCAAATTTTCTAGCTCTATACATCTCATCCAAGATTGTGTCTACTTCATTGGAACCATACCCATGAGCTACAAATCTTTCCTTTAAGAGGTTCAGTTCAGTGTGGAACCCCTCATCATTCGGATTAAACCTAGAGGGTAGTAACCCCTGACTCTTAATAATATTCTTAAATATATGAGGGGAGTGCATACTACTTTGGTGCAAAAGTGAATTTCTTAAGCAAGTCTTCCTATAAATGTTGGTATCTATTTTACCTGTGGTGTGCTTTCTTACAATAACATCTAAAAAATCTATACTATTATAAGAACAATTCATGGTAAATTTCAAAAATGAAATAGAATTATTCAAGTAGGCATACTGTGTTGATAATTCACTGTTATGCCCCCCCCCCATATTAAAAATAGATCATCCACAAATCTCTGGTAAAATATGATCTTCTCTTTATAAAGGCCATTAAGAATGTACATTACTTCCCATAAGGGCATGACAGCATTGGCGTAACTATTGGCACTAGATCTGCCCATATCTACGCCATCCTTCTGTAAATACAAGGCATGATTAAACATGAAAACATTAGATTCAAGCACTATTTCCATAAATAAACACAATGGATCTATTAACTCAATATCATATGTGCTATTCTTCTTTAAATACTCCTTCAGCATGCATAGACCCATGTCATTAGGTATCATCGTAAATAATGATTGGATATCAAGTGTCACCAGCATATAATTCACTATATCAACACAATCAGTTCCAACCTGATATAAATCGTTTAAAAAATGTCTGGTATCCTTCAGTATAAAAATACTTTTATCCAATACTGGCCTTAAATGCTTCTCAGCAAACACTGAAATAGAATCAGTGCACCAATTCATACCAGCAACAATGGGTCTGAATGGTGAACATGAAAGGTTCTTATGAATTTTAGGTAGGCCTTGTATGGTAGGTATGAGGGGGTCATTAATCACCAAATAATTATATAATTCTAACTTTATGTGTCTACTTAACAAACAGTTCATCAATGTATTATACGTTCTGCTGACAAGCTTATTCACATACTCTTCAGTTACCTTTTCATACATCTTTCCATCACCTAAAATTTCTTCCATAGATTTGAAATAAAACTCATGATCCAAAATAACAATAGGCCCTCCTTTGTCTGCTGGTCTGATTACTATGGAGGGGTCATTCTGCAGGGTTGTCATAGCCTCCCTTTCTATCTTACTCAAATTATCAGTTGCATTCCCACTCTTACTGCAAAACATAAATAAAGTTTAATCTTCAAAAATCTTTTCAGAGGCCTCTAAAATAGGGTGATTTACAGGGATGTAAGTACTAGGTTTATGAAACTTCATATGTTCAGAATTAGAGTCATTTTTAAAAGTCATTTTCAGCATGGCATTACAAATAATCTGTTTCAAACCTACTGTGACATCAGTTAAATCAGCCCTACATGATGGTATAAAACCCAGGCCTTTATTTAATAGTGAAGTCTCACCTTCCATTAGTGTTCTCGATGAAATGTTCCATATCAAGGACTGGTTACTTGATTCCACATTTTCTTTAACTTCCTGCCATTGTTGGAATCCATCATTAGTTTTCTTTTGGTCCTTCCTCTGCTTCTGGAACAGGAACCTGGATTCCTGGTTGTTTATTGGCAGCGGAAAAGGATGTTTGTCTTTTAATTGCTGTGTCAGTGAACTAGAAGTAGAAGAAGAACGTAAGGTGCTTAAAACACTGCTTTGACGACTCGGTATCTTTTTTCTGGCTCCTAATATTACAGATTTCTCCGGTGCCATTTTCTGTGGTATAGGCAGTGTTTCAATGCTAAATGATGTAATAGGGCCTCTACTCACATCATCATCAGTGGGAGGTGCTGTTCTCTCAAGCTGAGGCTGTTGCCTTGATACCGCTATCACGCAACCAAGTAAAGACATGCCCTGCAAAAAAATCGGCTTTCTCTCTATTTTCTGTAACTTCTGTTGCAGTAATCTCCATTCAAATATAATTAGTGTATCAAGCATTTTATCTAGTCTAACATCAATAAACTCAGCTGGGAAAGTGTCATACAGTTCATTTTGTTTCATACTGATCGTTTTAAGTAACCTCTCTTCTTCCGGTTTAAAAAAATCAATGAGTAGACATATGTAAATGAAGCTTAATTCTAAATTAAGATATTACCATTTCAATAATAGCACTTCATACTTCTCCCTGTAGATGGGCATTTTTAAAATACTCAACCCACGGGGTATTATAGGTTCATAGGTAAGTACTAGGCTATCTGCCCATGGGCATTTATAAGCCTAGCCACAGAGTGATGGCTTTCGCCTCCCCATTAGATTAGTAACCTGGGCCTCTGTCAACAGGGCTCCTGAAGTGATCCCAGGGTAGAACTTGCAATTACCCATCCACTCATCAAGATTTCTCTTGAAAAGGGTCCAAGAGGAGCTCTGTCGAATATGGATTGGGATTCTATTCCAGAGTGAGGGAAGTCGCTGGGACAGGAATCTATCCCTCCAGCATGTCCTGTTTATTGTTGTACATAGGTTCAAGTCGCTAGAACGAGTGATTCTAAGGGATCTCGTTTTTTTGAGGTGAAGCATGTCCATTAGTTCAGGGTGTGACATGGCCCTATAGGTCAGACATAAGTCACCTCTGAGAAGACGGTAAGCGACTGAGAAGAGCTGGAGCTTTTTTAGTCGTGCTTCATAGGGTAATTGTTTAAGGCCCTTAATCCTCTTAGTGAGGTACTTCTGTGGTCTTTCTAGTTGTTGCAGGTGTCTAGTGAGGTACATCCCAAATGGGGCATTGTACTCTATTATGGGCCTAATGAGTGAGGAGTAAAGGGGCACAATCACCTCCTTGGATATGGATGAGAAACCCTTTGTGATCAGGTGTGCCACATAGAAGGATTTCCTGACCATTTTGGCTATGTGGTTATCAAAGGAGAGCATGCTATCTACTTGGGTACCCAGGTCCCTAATTACTTCTTCTGTACTTAATGGATTCCCATCTATGTGGTAGTTTGTAGGTACTTTGTTTTTCCCAAATGGGATTACTATGCATTTTTTGGCATTTAGCTTGAAGCCGTGACTTTGACACCAGGTGTTTGTCTCTGTGAGACCCTTTTGCAGGATGTCTGTGTCAGCTGGAGAGTCAATTATTGCACCCAATTTACAGTCATCTGCGAACTTGGTTAGCCACAGTCCCTCCGCCTTTGCCTGTACTTCGGAGAAATATATACCGAACAGGAGGTGTCCCAAACTGAGCCCTGTGAGACTCCGCTTGTGACTGGTTTAGAGTCAGACATGGCGCCTGCCACTCTTACCGTGTGGGTTCTGTCTGAGAGCCAGTTGGCAACCCATCTCGTGACATAGGGGTTAATATTTAAGCTGGTGAGTTTGTCTATGATTCCTGAGTGTGGGATGGTGTCGAACGCCTTAGCGAGGTCCAGATATGCTGTGTGGACCACCTTCCCTTCATCTATGGCCTTGGTGACTGTTTCGAAGAAGTCGACCAAGTTCAGGAAGCAAGATCTGCCTTTAACAAAGCCGAATATGTGCAGTTTCAAGCAAGCTTCAAGATGATATTGCCGCATTTGCAGTCTTTTTAACTTAAACAAATAATTCTCAAGTCTATATAATTCCTTAAACAGATTCTGCAAATTACCTTCACTCACCATATTCGTTTCAAGCATCTGCTGATTGTGAAGGTTAAATAAAGGATTCTCATTATTCTTTAAACAGTTGGTTAATCTCTTTGCTCCTAATGCAGAACCCGTTCTATTCATAATGGGATTATAGAAAGTGCTCACAATAAATATGTATTGTTTTTACCACCTTGAATTGTTTTGTGCTGACCAGCTACACATGCTTATAGCTTTTGCCATGGTTTGGTTCACAGTCTTATTCTTTGCTACAAGTTTTTATATACTAGGACTTAGTGGACCATTTATCCAGTTTGCTGTTGTCTTTTACTGGATTTGATTTTTGTACCTGGAGCAGATTTGAACCATGACAGAAGGAGGTCCTGAGAACCTTGAATTGGACTATAATCCCATTACGAATAGAACGGATTCTGCATTAGGAGCAAAGAGATTAACCAACTATTTAAAGAATAATGAGAATCCTTTATTTAACCTTCACAGTCAGCAGACGCTTGAAACGAATATGGTGAGTGAAGGTAATTTGCAGAATCTGTTTAAGGAATTATATGGACTTAAGAAAGATTTGTTTAAGTTAAAAAGGCTACAAATGAAGCGATATCATCTTGAAGCTTGCTTGAACTGCATATAATACCCCATGGGTTGAGGATTTTAAAAATGCCCACCTATAGGGCATGAAGTGCTATTACTGAAATGGTAACAGCTTAATTTACAATTAAACTTCAATTACATACATCTACTCATTGATTTTTTTAAAACCGGAAGAAGAGAGGTTACTCAAAACGATCACTATGAAACAAAATCAACTGAATGACACTTTCCCAGACAAACTTATTGATGTAAGACTGGATAAAATGCTTGATACACTAATTATATTTGAACGGAAATTACTGCAACAGAAGTTACAGAAAAAAGAAAGAGATAAAGCCGACTTTTTAGCAGGGCATATCTTTACTTCGCTGCGTGATAGATGTATCCAGGCAACAGCCTCAACTGAGAGAACAGCAGTACCTGAAGTACCTCCCACTGATGATGACGTGAGTAGAGGCCCGTTACATCAGTTAGTACTGAAACACTGCCTATACCATAGAAAATGGCTCCAGAGAAATCTGTGGAATTAGGAGCCAGAAAAAATATACTGAGTTATCAAAGCAGTGTTTTAAGCACCTCACATTCTTCTTCTACTTCTAGTTTGTCGACACAGTAATTAAAAGACAAGCAGCATCCTTTTTCACTGCCAATAAACAACTGGAATCCAGGTTCCTGTTCCAGAAGCAGAGAAAGGACCAAAAGGAAACTACTGACAGATTCAAACAATGGCAGGACATTAAAGAAAATGTGGAATCAAGTAGTCAGTCCTAGATATGGAATATTTCATCAAGGACATTAACAGAAGGTGAGACTTCACTATTAAATAAAGGCCTTGGTTTTATACAGTCATGTAGGGCTGATTTAACTGACGTTATAGTAGATTTAAAACAGTTTATTCGTAATGTCATGTTGAAAATGACTTTTAAAAATTACTCTAATTCTGAACATATGAAGTTTCATAAACCTAGCACTTACATCCCTGTAAATTACCCTATTTTAGAGGCCTTTAAAAAGACTTGTGAAGATGAAATTTTAGCTATGTTTGGCAATAAGAGTTGTGGGAATGCAACTGATAATTTGAGTAAGATAGAAAGGGTGGCTATGGCAACCCTGCAGAATGACCCCTCCATAGTAATTAGACCAGTTGACAAAGGAAGCCCTATTGTTATTATGGATCGTGAGTTTTATTTTAAATCTATGGAACAACTTTTAGGCATGAAAAGGCATATGAAAATGTAACTGAAGAGTATGTGAATAAGCTTGTCAGCAGAACGCATAATACATTGACAGACTGTTTGTTGAGTAGACACATTAACTTAGAATTATATAATTATTTGGTGATTAATTCCCCATCATACCTACCATACAGGGCCTACCTAAAATTCATAAGAACCCTTCATATCCACCATTCAGACCCATTGTTGCTGGTATGAATTGGTGCACTGATTCTATTTCAGTGTTTGTTGAGAAGCATTTAAGGCCAGCATTGGATAAAAGTATTTTTATACTGAAGGATACCAAACATTTTTTAAATGATTTATATCAGGTTGGAACTGATTGTGTTGATATGGTGAATTATATGCTGGTGACACTTGATGTCCAATCATTATTTACAATTATACTAATGACACATGGGTCTATGCATGCTGAAGGAGTATTTAAAGAAGAATAGCACATATGGTATTAAGTTTATGGATCTACTGCGTTTATTAATGGAAATAGTGCTTGAATCTAATGTTTTTATGTTTAATCATGCTTTGTATTTAGAGAATGATGGCATAGCTATGGGCAAATCTAGTGCCAATAGTTACACCAATGCTGTCATGGCCTTATGGGAAGAAACATATGTCCTCAATGGCCTTTATACAGAGAAGATCATATTTTACCGGAGATTTGTGGATGACCTATTTTTAATAGGGGGCCATAACGATGAAGTATCAACACTATGTGCATACTTGAATAATTCCACTTCATTTTTTAAATTTACCATGAATTGTTCTTATAACAGTACAGCTTTTTAGATGTTAATGTAATGAAGGACAATACATGTAGAATAGATACCAAGATTAATAGGAAGACTTGCTTTAGAAATTCACTTTTGCACTGATGTAGTATGCACCCCCTTCATATATATAAGAATATTATAAAGAGTCAGGGGTTATGGGCCTCTAAGGTGAATGCGAGTGATGAGGGATTCCACATTGAACTGAACCTCTTAAAGGAAAGATTTGTAGCTCATGGGTACTATTCCAATGAAGTAGACAAAATCTTGGATGAGATACACAGAACTAGAACATTTGAAGGTAAACCTTATTTTTTGAGAGATCCTTGGGGGAGGCAGGCCCCATATAAACATAAGCCTGTTATAAAAGTACCAATGGTTTACTCCAGCAACATTGCTAGGATAAAATATGTAGTGACAAAACACTTGTGTATTCTACTAACTAACCCTGAAATTAAATCAGTAGTGGGCGATAAACTTACCTTTATTTTTAAAAACAAAAAAGTCATTAAAGAGAAGGCTATGCTACCCTATAATGCTAGATCCCTCACTGGAAACAAGGAATTTATGGGGTACTTAACCATGCAATAAATGCAATTATTGCAGGTTATTAGATACCTTGAATAGGTTTTTATACCCAGACATACGGAGGGAATTGACTTTTAGAGTAATGGCCACCTGTAATACTAGTCACATAGTTTATTTAGCCCACTGCACAGTCTGTTTGGCTTTTTACATAGGGAAGACTGGCAGAAGATTTTGTGATAGAATCAGGGAATATGTTTATAACATCAACAATAGGATTAGTACCAATGTACTTGCAAAATATGTTGCACAAGAAGGCACATCTCATAGTTTTAAGTTCTTAGCCATTGATACCATTACCCCTAATGAAAGAGGGGGAGATATTAGGAATATAACTGAAATGTGAAAAGAAATGGATTATTAGAATGAGGGTGAATAAGGGCAGTGGATTAAACAATCAAATATATATTACACCTATATTAAAAGCAAGGTCTAAACGGAGATGAGCAGTATTTTTAAAAATTATTACTATCTACTTCTTATGGTATTTTAAATGATGTCATGTAGTAGTATAAAATTATTTTGATTGGTTGATTTGTTTTTTAAAAAATGAAATGGAGGGATGTACTTACTGTCTGATGAAGCAGTAGCTGTTACTGTGAAAGTGCTCACAATAAACTTGTATTGTTTTTACTACCTTGGATTGTTTTGTGCTGACCAGCTACGCATGCTTATAAATTTTGCCATGGTTTAGTTCACAGTCTTATTCTTTGCTACAAGTTTTTATATACTAGGAGTTAGTGGACCATTTATCCAGTTTGCTGTTGTCTTTTATTGTATACAATAAAGCACAAACAATTTAAATTGTGCTAAGCATTGACTACAAACTGCACATTGTAGTCACAGTGCCAAATAAAATTGGATCCATGACATTAAGATTTCACTGAGGCCTGGCCACTGAAATAACAAAGCTGCAAATCCCCAGCATGTGGAAGTCCATTTAATTAAAAATAGCTAGAGCAGTCGATGGCGCATTATTTCCCCGTGGAGCACAACAGGTAAAAGTGAAGGAAAATAAAAAAAAGAAACACCCTTCCAGTAACATTCTCATAGCAGTCCATGTACATATGTTCACAAAGAAAACAAGGACAAGAACATACAGTACCGGTGCCAGCACTAGTCCACTTGTGGACAAACAAAAACTGTGGAATACAAATAACAAAAAGTGTATGGTAAATGCATTAGACATGGGCATCACACATGAAGTAGGAGAGCTATGGTGCATAGGAATTTATCTGAGTTGCAAGACCCTTTTTTATCAATAACATATTGGAAAAGTTTAGTCCTATACTCTCTACCATTTAGGAGATGACAACCGTTAGACATGCGTAGCCTGAGTTCTTCCACATGATTCTGTTTCCTGACAATCACAGAAGTCACTGACTGTAGATCTGGCATTCTCCTACCAAGTAAACAGAGCAGTTTCCTGTACCATGTTTCCACCAAGTTTTGGGTACATAGCAAGAACAAATGGTTTTAAGGCTGCAATGTTCCAAAACTCTACAGGGAATAGAGGAGGAAATATTGCAACAGAAGTACTATGTTTGATAAACTTACAAAGTTTTCATAGCATGTAGATGTCATGAAAGTATTTCAGCAAAGCTTGCCGAGCTGTAGGAAAACCTTTTCTAATGCTGAATAATGTGTTCATAAAAATCACACTCCTCCACAAATGCTAGTGCCATCAGTTTCTTAACCTCCAAATGGAATTGCTTGACATTCCATAAAGTGGGGAAAGTCTTAGATGTTGCCCTGTTCTCCATACATTTTGTGAGAAATGGAAGAAACATCTCTTAGCTATTGCACCATTAATATTACGGCCTATATGTTTTATTGCTGCAAGTTTGAAGTCAAAGGGTCCATACTTTATACTTACAGTAAATGTAAATCTGAGAAGAGAGCAAATATAACTTGCCACAAATATTTATATGCTCTCATTGACTTCCTGGATATTAAACAGCATATTAGTGGCATTGGCTTAGTATAACCACAAAGCCACTTATACTGTATAGCTGCCTACAGATTTTTCCTTTGGCAAGGAATGTTCCATCCATCAGCCACAGCAGCCAGGCAGTTGTGCAGTTGTGGTGATGAGATCTACTAAGTTTTGTTTTGCAGAAAGCACAAACACTGTAATACTGTTAGTCTTTTCTACATATTTTTTCATTAGTAATACACCACACTTTGTAGGAAATCTTTTACATACATTTTTGCTGTTCAAACAAATATCACTTATCACATTAATTAACAGGTATTTTCTCCACAAGTTCATCACTCTTTCTAACATGGCTTTGTGAGACGGCAGACAAACTACACTTTTTAGGGATGTAGACTATAACATCATCCACAATAAGGCAGGATGTATCTCTGAAAAATATTGCCCATACCTGGAAAATAGTACATGCTCTATATTTATCTATTTCATGTGGGTTGCTATTGTGATGATGTGCTACAGACTAACACAGTTGTTCTACAGCTGATATTGACAGCGCCACAGCTCATTCTCTATATTTATCAAACAGTTTTTGTCTGCACACCCAGTGCCTTTTCATTTTGGTCACTTTGTCAAGATTTTACACAGCCATCTTTGAAGAAGGTGTCCTTTCCTCTCTGAGGTATACTTGCCTGGTGCAAGACCCCTATAATTTTAGTTGTACATGGTGTCACTGGTTTGTTGTCCGTGGTGCCAACCTTTCAGGTAATGCAGCTACACTTATTGCCAGTAATGTACCACCATTTACAGTTGTAGAAATGTACTTCAATATTCCAGAGAGTTGCAATATTGTCATTTTGATGGTCCAGTCTCGACAAAATACAGGTCAACTTTGTAGTAAGTTGACTTAACATCATGGATCTGTAAAATTCACTTGTTCACAGACAAACAGAATTATTAGATATTATTACACAGATGTATTTTTTTATTTATAGTGTTCTAGTTGGATTATGTTTATGGTTAGATAGCTATGTGTTTTTCTTGATTTTGGTTCTTGTTACAGACCTGATGAAGGCATTACTGTATTAGTTAGCCGAAAGCGATTTTAGTTAAAAGTCTTTTTATGTACATGTTATGCTTTTATTAATACCTAATCTTGGAATGTGGGTTGCAAATAGATAGGTAATGTTTTGGTTAACTAAGATTTAGTTTGATCTAATCAGTAGTAGTGTATAGGGGGGTAGGCACTTGCTGGGCTAAAATTCATTTTTACGGCCCTGTTTATATTGTTTGCCATGAACAGGCTGGTTTAAAATTAAATATCTGAGCAAGACACACTAACCAAAGGCAAAAAACAGAGCCGGACTCCACAAGTTTTAAGTACTTTTGTTTGCTTTAGTAATCAACAAACTTCTTCAGAAAACATGTGACAAACAAACATCCCATCCTTTTAAACTGAATAAAAAAAAAAAAAAAACACATGACTGAAATCAAAAAAGAAAATAAATAAATCTCTTAGTGAAAATTGCCAAATTTTTAAAGACAAACTGCATTTTGTAAAAAAAGTTTGATAAAATGTATAAATATACATGTATATATATAAAAAAACTTATATATACTCATAAATGTCTACCAAATGTTTAAAACACTAATACAAAATGATACACATTAAACTCTTTGCATTTGTAAAAAACATTTGATGTTAATGGTCTCATTTAGACCTGGAGGACGATCAGCATCTAACAAAATTTGCCACTTACTCTATTTACATTCTAAAATGGTATTGAAGTCACCACTAAACAAATCAGGCACTACATTGTCCACCACAAAACAAGAAAACTTTTTGAAATTTTTGCAAATAGCAGCATGTCTAGCTAAAGCATTGGTCATGTCCTTGTTTCTAATAGCCAAGACATGTTCATAGAGTATTTTTCTTAACATTCTAATCCTCTTTTCTAGGTAGAAACAATTACAAGAATTACACAAAGCTGAGTATGTCACATGTGTTGAGTCACATGTGTAGACATCATTGCACCAAAACACTCTGCGGACATGATTAAATGCAAGTGAATTAGAGTTAGCTAAGTATCTGCATTGCCTACAATGTCCGCAGGCGTAAGTGCCAAACAAAGTGCACCGTTCCATAATGCTATAACAACTGACTTCACCCCTTTCTAGAATCGCTTTTAAACACACCACCTTTTTGTAAGTGAATGCAGGTTTGTTGCCTAAAGTTTTGCCAAATCAGAATAACCCAAAACAACTTTCCAGCTGGCAGACACAATATGTCGAATAGCACCCATGTCATTACACATAGGAATTGGGAAGGCTAGTCTATAATTCTCTCCCCCCCCAGGACTGGACTGAACCTCAAAATAAACATCATCTCTACTTAATAAAATGGGCTTACCGATATTCAACCATAAGCCCATAACCTCATCAACTATCCTCTTTAACCAAATGGAGTCATAACCTCTTTGGAAAAAAATTGTAATAACTTGTCTAGCTCCATGAGAAAAATCTCTTCATCAGTTGTCAAATGACTTAACCTGATTAATTGTCCTTTAATGGCACCTGTCTTCATATGTTCTGGGTTCAAACTGTCCTTATGTAAATACTGATTGACGAAAGTCAATTTTCTAAAAATTCTACTAGAAAATGTTAAACTGACCGTATCAAATTCCAAATGGACATCAAGAAAGTCAATACTTTCACCAAAACCACCCACTGTGAACCTCAAAAACTCAGTCCTCTGATTTATATCAGAAACAAACCTTGAAAAGGTGTCCAAATTACCCTTCCAGAGAAAAAAACAGATCATCAATATAACGCCTGTGAAAAAGAATGTTACAGGCCAGAGGATGTTCTATTAAATACACCCATAGCTACCCGAAATTTGTTGATAAATTGAATCACCAAATTAAAAAAAATTATTCTTCATAACAATGTCCATCAGGACACAAATGGTCTCAACTTTGTCATTATCAAATGAAGTAAATCTGGATAAAAATTCTCTCGAAAATTCAAGACTCAAGTCCTGATCTATACTGGTGTAGAGGGAAGTAACACCCAAGGTTGCAAACATAAAGGGTGTGTCAGTACCATTAAAATTGCTAATCAATTCTAATAGATGCCATGAATCATAGAGGTAAAATCTGTTTTTTTGAACAACAGGATTCAGCTACTCATCAAGCCAAATAGAAATGGTTTCAGTCTTAGAAAATGCTGCTGATACTATAGGCCTAAATGGGGGGGGGGGGTGTAATCTATCTGTGTGCACTTTTGGAATACCAAATAATACTGCCAATTTAGGATGCTCCACACATACATTTTTGTAAGTTGAATGACTTAAACTACCCTGACAAAACAAGTCAATTAACATCACATCCACATTTTTAAACAAATGTTGAACATAATCAGTGTTACCTCTCCTATAATGATTGTCATTACTTAAAAGTGTAACAAGTGATTCCTTGTAGTCATTCACCTTCATTATAACTATAACACAACCTCTGTCAGCCTTCATAATGCATAGCTCCTTATTCTGGGCTACTGATCTTAAAGCTTCTAATTCATGATGGGAAAGAATAGAATTAGACATTGCACCACAACAGACTTTCCTGAAATCCCTTTCACATAAGCCTTCAAATATTTGTAGGGTGGAGCATAATGCTGGATTATAAGTGCTCCTCCCTCTAAACCCATAGGCATTCACTGAGTTAACAGATAAACCATCAAAAATACATTTCAGATTTAACTTTCTTAGATACAGGCATAAATCAATGATCAAATTAGTAACATTAGTCTTATTAGATGGAAAGAAAGAGAAACTATGTTGTAAAACAGTACAAGTTTCATCAGCCAGACTTTCTACACTTCAATTTAAAACATCAATACAGAAATGTAGTTCTTTTTCTTGTTCCAATTGTACTTGTTCCGACCTCTGGTACTGGCCTGAACCTTGTTCAACCATCTCGGGGTCTTCTGATTTCCTGTTGTTTTAAATTTAAGTGGAGAAATTCTGGCTGATGGGTTTAGAAGGAGGAGCACTTGGATGTTACTTCCCTCTTCACCAGTATAGATCAGGACATGGGTCTTTAATTTTTGTGAGAATTTTTATCCAGATTTACTTAATTTGATAATGACAAAGTTGAGACCATTTGTATCCTGATGGACATTGTTATGAAAAAGAAGTTATGTACATACCATAACATTCGATGTTTGTAGTCCACCTTGCCCTTCATTCTTACACTTGGGATCGGAGCCGAACCTTGGCTCCGACTCGGCCATTCGATAGCTCAAAAACTTCTGGTTGGCTCATGGCTAGGAGGTATCCCATCATGCACGGCTAACATAACCCAGATCTTGTTTGCTGCAAGGAGAAACATACAGAGACAAAGAACAAACCATGTTGGAAGGACCCAACATAACAATAAGGCAGTAGTCACCCTACCCCCAGGTCCTCAAGGAAGGGGGCAGGAGGGTGGGTTTGTAAGAATGATGGGCAATATGGACTACAAACATTGAACGTTATGGTAAGTACATAACTTCTTTATGTTCTGTAGTCCTAACTCGTCTTCATTCTTACACTTGGGACAGCGTCCCCAGCACCTTCATCTTGGGTGGCTCAATGGAAAATGCTCCTGAGTACTGTGGAACCAAAGGAAGACCTGTTCCTGGAAGCCATATCCAATTTGTAGTGAGTAATGAATGTATGAGGTGAAACCCATGTTGCTGCAGCACAAATGTTATCTACTGGAATTTTAGCCTGAAAAGCTACCGAGGTAGACACAGACCTGGTAGAATGAGCTTTCACCTTGAAGGGAAGATCTTTGCCACTGGATGAATAGACAAAGGAAATGCAGCTGGAAATCCAGTGAGTTAATGTGACTTTAGAAACTGGAAGGCCCTTCCTTGCATCTAAAAAGGAAACAAATAATTGATCTGACCTTCTGAAATCTTTTGTTCTGTCCAGATAAAAACACAATTGTCTATGCACATCCAGTTGGTGAAATTTATACTCTGCCTTATTAGAAAAATTAGGGAAGAAAACAGGTAATTCAATGGACTGATTAATACTGGCCTGAGAAGAAACCTTAGGAATAAAAGAAGGGTTTGTCCATAAGGAGACCCTATCTTTGTGAAACACCAAATAAGGGTGTTTAATGGAAAGAGCTTGCAGTTCAGAAACCCTTCTTGCAGAAGTGATAGCCACTAAAAATACAGTTTTCCAAGATAAGAACTTAAGATCACATGTCGCTGAAGGTTCAAAAGGGCTTCACGTACGTCTATGGAGAACAAAGTTCAAATCCCATGGCACCACCAGATCCATGACTGGGGCTCTTAACAAGGTGGTCCTTTAAGGAAAGCTCTACACAGTCTATAAGCCATAAGGTTAGGCTCATTAGCCAAATGAAAGGTAAAAATAGCTGCCAGTTGAACTTCAATGGTGGCAGCTGCAGAACCTTGGTGGAACAACTGAGAAAGGAAGTCTAAAATGGAAGAAATGGGAGCTGTGTAAGGATCAAGGTTTCTCTCACGGGCCCAAAAGGAGAATTTTTTCATTTACTAGTATAAATCTTTCTGGTAGAAGGTTTGTGAGAGGATGTCAGAATGTGTACAACCTCAGGGGAAAAGTCATGAAGCCTAACTAGGGATGGAAGTGGAGCAGCCAAGCTGTCAAATTGAGGGTGTGAAGAGAGGGATGGAACACCCCCTGACATGTGCATCAGCAAATCTGGCACTGGGTCCAGAGTACAAGGTCCGTCCATTAGATGAGGTCTAAGAAAGGGGAACCAAATCTGTCAAGGCCAGTAAAGAGCAATTAGGATCATTTTGCTTCCCAAGGATATTGCTTTCTGAATTACTTTCGATATGAGGGGAAATGGAGGGAAAGCATAGAGAAGTCCTGAGGGCCAATCATGAACGAGTGCATCTCTGGGTGTTTTCCCTTCCGGGGGGAATCAGGGTTAAGTAGCTGCTGCATTTGGTATTGAGAAGGGTGGCAAATAGATCGCAGCAAGGCTGACCCCATTTGCGAAAAATTTGTTCTGCAATGTATATGTTCAGGGACTACTCGTGAGGCATCAGAATAGCCCTGCTGAGCCTGTCAGCTATCACATTGGATTTCCCCGGGATGTGCATTGTGACCAGAAAGCGCTGGGAAGACACTACCCATTCCCACACTCGAAGGGCTTCTCTGCAAAGGGGGTAAGATTTGGTCCCTCCTTGCTTGTTTATGTACCACACCACCGACATACTGTCCAAGTGGATCGCAATCGTCCCTAGAGGGAGAAAGCTGTGAAGTGCTTGCAACACCAAAAGCACTGCTCTCATCTCCAAGACGTTGATATGCAAATGAGCCTTGTGTTCCTGCCACATGCCTTGGACTGTTCTCCCTAGATAATGCCCCCCCACCCTATCTGGGAGGCATCCGTGGTCACGATGGCAATGGGGGGGGGGGGCAAATGGTCTGCCTGTGTTTAGTTTGCTGGTCTGGGTCCACCAGCAAAGATCCTGTTTGCACAAATCTGTTATCAGGATGGGGTGAGAAAGAGGTAGATACTGCAGTGTGACCATTGGGCAAAAAGTAACCACTGCAGGACCCTCATGTGCAGTCTGGCTAATGGAACTAATGTTATTGTAGAAGCCATTGTCCCCTAACAACTTGAGCACCATCTATGCTTTGGCTTTCCTTAAAGGAAGTAAGCTCAAAACGTGTTCCCTGAGGTTCTGAATTCTTTCTACAGTAAGGTAAGCCCTCACTGAGATGGTGTTTTTTTCAGCGCCAATAAAATTCACATGCTGAGAGGGCGATAATGCAGATTTTTGCCAATTTACTGTAATCCCTAACTGCAGGCAAGTTGAAATGGTAGAGTCCGTGGCCTGTAACAGTAGATGCCTGATGGTGGCAGTCAGGAGCCAGTCGTCCAGGTATGGAAACACTTGGAATCCCTGACATCTCAAGTACGTCGTAACCACTACCATGCATTTGGTGAACACCCTGGGGGCTGTCGTGAGAACAAAGTGCAGGGCGTGAAACTGATAATGACTGGTTCCCAGCCGGAAGTGTAAGTGACTCCTTGATGCCCTGTCCATTTTGATATGGTAGTATGCACCTTGGAGGTTTATGAAGCACATCCAAATGTCCTTCCCTAACAATGGGAGTATCGACTGTAAGGTGACCATTCGGAACTTGGACTTCTGTACAGATTTGTTCAATTTGCTGAGATTCAAGATGGGTCTCAAATCCCCTGTTCTTTTTGGCACCAAAAAGAATCTGGAGTAAGTCCCTAATCCTACTTGGTCTGCGGGGACGGGTTGGATGACTCTCTTTGTGAGCAACTTTTGGATTTTTAGAGTTGCTGAATCCCTGTGATTGGGTGGCACATCTGGGATTCGTCTGATCCGAGAGGGTGGAGAACAGAAGGGAATATGGTAACCTCTGGTAATTATATTTAATACTCACTTGTCTTGAGTGATATCGTGCCAAGCTTCTGGGTATAAAGAAATACGACCCCGACTGGCTCCAGAGATGCACAGTCGGGCCTCCTTTCAGGAGCGCTGATAGGGACGACCATGAAAGGAATCACGGTCTCCCTGGTTCTGCGGGCCTCCTCTGCCTCTAGAGAGGCGTCTACCATTATTTCCTCCTCCTCTGCCTCTGGAGAAGGAATCACCTTGTGAGTCTTGAAAAAACCTCTGTGACTTCTTGAACCACATTTTACCGCCCTTCTGCCCTTTGGAATAGGGTCTAGAAGGAACGGAAAAACGGACTCGCACAGCAGACAGGGTTTTTCCTTCCTGCTCGCATCTGGTGAGTGTGTCCTTTACCTTGGTTCCAAACAATGAGGATCCGTCAAAGGGGGCGTTGGTAAAGGTAGACTTAATGGCCTCTGCAAATCCAGGAGTGTCTTCTAAGACAGACACCTGAACCCCTCTACCCTACTCACTCCATCAGCTGCGTAAGATATCAGCCTAATGGAGGAGTTCACAATAGAATTTAAGGTAGATATCTGTGCGTTAACTTTCTGAGATACCGTATCAGATATGTTACCCTGCAGAGTCTCTCCCAGCTCTTTTAAGAGATCTCTCTGCAGCTTTGTGAAATGAGACAGGTAGTTCAGCGATTTAAGTGTAAAAGCCGCTGAAGAAAAGACACGTTTCCTGTACCTATCCATCGTTCGAGACTCCTTGTTCGGTGGATGGATTTTCGGCAAGTTCCTTTTTGGTGGCTGCTGCCACCACCATGGCATCTACAGGAACACCCTTAGTAAGAAAGTCTTTGTTCTGGGGTGCTGAGAAAAATGTATGTGGTCTTCTAGGAAACGGTTCCATAGAATCAGGAGATTCCCACACCTTTCAACTCACTAGATCCAGAAGCTCGTCAAAAGGTGGAGACACCCAAGAGGCAGAGGGTTGAGACCCGAAAGCCTTCAGGTACACTGACTCCTCATCAGAAGGGGATGTGGTGGGCCAGCCGCCTCTCTGTTTCAGGATCTCAAGGATATCTGCGACTGAGATATCAGCAGAGGACGACTTGGGGGACCCTTCTGACTCCTCGAGGTCAGTGTCTGATGTAATGGACTCATCAGGGGAGTCAACAAGTTTCCTCTTACAAGTTTTCTTCCTAGGTGGCTCCTCAGAAAGGTATTCTGGGGAGACCTCATAAGACTAGGGACAACTCATGGAGGTTTCTTGAGGCTGAGAGTCTCTGCTGTGTTGGGAGAGAGAGGGAGCTGATACTGAAGTCGGCGCTTTAGGGGGAACAGTGTCGGTACCTCTAGTTGAAACTGAAGACCTGGACAGCACACTCCTCATTACCTCAAAGGCCGATCCTCCTGGCTCCGAGGATGGCCCCCACTCCGAAGATGCAGAGGCGGTCCTCGGAGCCGAGGAGATGGGCTCCGAGGCAGATGTGGGGTCCAAGCTTACCCGCGCTGAAGCACCGAGAGGTAAGCTCGGAACCGAAGAAGTTAGATTCGAATCGTCCCCCTCGGGCCCGAACAGAGAACTGAGGACCCTAGACCCCATGGACAGCACTGAAAGGGTTGGAGCGGATATCGGAACCTAGAGACCAACTGGGCTAGCTGGAGCCGACCTTTCCACAACCCGAGGCACTGACAACTCTGGCTCTGACAGCCCAGAGTGGGTCAGCAGAGGAACATTGACAGGGTGTAAGGGCACATTAGGCACCGGAGCTGACTGGGACAGAGCCGAAAGTAAATTTGTCAGCGCCGAAGTCTGAAGCAGCCTATGCACCACTCTCTCGATATCCTCTTCAGAAAGGCTCCTAGAGGACCTGGAAGATAGAGTGGGGGACCTAGATCACTGGAAAATAGGTGACCTAAGAGTCGGGGAGACTGGTCGGAGTTCAGCTGACCGGCTCCGAGATACAGGTTCAGTTATTGGCTCTGAAGCTCCTGGAGCCAAAACTGATGGATCCACAATGGAAGCCTCTGTCGGCACCGAGACCAGTGAAGCCGACGAGGATGTAGTCATTTTGATAATTCTGTCTGGCGGCTCCGATGACACAGAATGGGTGGAAGACTGCCTTTTTGTAGCTTTTGCTTTGTCTTTCTTGGAAGAGGAAGGAGATTTAGAGCTGGAGGATGAAGATGTCAATTCCTCCTCAAAGGAATGCTTCAATAGTCCTTTCAAAATAAGTTTGTTCTTCCTCTCCTGAAGAACATGGGGACTAAATACATGACAAAACAGGCAAGACTCTTGGAGATGAATAGCTGCCAAACAATAAGCACACGGATTGTGCCCATCCGTTAAGGACATTTTCTGGGCACATTTTGTGCACTTTTTGAAGCCTGATGGCGTATGATCCTTAGTATCTTTGGACATAGTGCAATAACCTTTAAGAACAAAGTACGACAACTATCTCCAAACAGATAAACAACAGCACAGACAAACAGGCAAACAGAGGACTAGGTCCTCTAACTTAAATGGGCCTAGCCCTAAGAAGAGAAAAAGAGATAAAGCGAGGAGTAGGTCCTCTAATTTAAACGTGCCTAGCCCAGGGAGAGGCAAACAACAGAACCGAGGACTAGGTCCTCTAACTTAAATGGGCCTAGCCCAAGGAGAAGGAAAACAGGTAACAAAACAAGCAGCACAAGAGAAGTGATGCAGGGATACAAAAGGCCAGTGGAAGAACGGCCAAAGTACAAACAGTACAGGTAGTAAACAATGAAACAAATAGTCTAAAACAGACACGGACTGCGAAAACACTTTACACTATCAAAATAGATTATTATTAGTCAACAATAACTAGTCAAAGATATTGAAAATTTTCACTTAGCCACGGCCAAGAAGAATCACGTCTGAGCTGAACGAGCGGCAAACGAGATCTGGGTTATGTTAGTGGTGCATGATGGGATACCTCCTAGAAACGAGCCAACCAGATGTTTCTGAGCTATAGAATGGCCGAGTCAGAGCCGAGGTTCGACTCCGATCCCAAGTGTAAGAATGAAGGCAAGATAGGACTACAGAACATGAATAATGTTTCAAAATTTGGTGATTCAATTTATGAACAAATTTCAGGTGTAGCTATGGGTTCCAGGGTGTCTCCGTCATTTGCTAATTTAGTGATGGCAATGTGGGAGCTTAGATATTTAATAGAACATCCTCTGACCTGTAACATTCTTTTTTACAGGCGTTATACTTATGATTTGTTTTTTCTCTGGAAGGGTAATGTGGACACCTTTTCAAGGTTTATTTCTGATTTAAATCAGAGTATTGAATTTTTGAGGTTCACAGTGGGTGGTTTTGGTGAGAGTATTGACTTTCTTGATTCTCATTTGGAATTTGATACAGTCAGTTTAACATTTTCTAGTAGAATTTTTTCGAAAATCGACTTTCGTCAATCAGTATTTACATAAGGACAGTTTGCACCCAGAACATATGAAGAAAGGTGTCATTAAAGGACAATTAATCAGGTTAAGTCATTTGACAACTGATGAAGAGATTTTTCTCATAGAGCTAGACAAGTTATTACAATTTTTTGTCCAAAGAGGTTATGATTCTATTTGGTTAAAGAGGATAGTTGATGAGGTTATGGGCTTACAGTTTAATATCTGTAAGCCCATTTCATTAAGTAGAGATGATGTTCATTTTGAGGTTCAGTCCAGTCTTGCGGGGGGGGGGGGGGATTATAGACTAGCCTTCCCAATTCCTATTTGCAATGACATGGGTGCTATTCCACACATAGCGTCTGACAACTGGAAAGTAGTTTTGGGTAATTCTGATTTGGCCAAAATATTAGGCAACAAACCTGTATTCACTTACAAAAAGGTGGTGTGTTTAAAAACTACTCTAGAAAGGGGTGAAGTCAGTAGTTATAGCATTAGGGAACGGTCCACTTTGTTTGGCACTTATGCCTGCAGACATTGTAGGCAATGCAGATATTTAGCCAACTCTAATTCAATTGCATTAAATCATGTCCGCAGAGTGTTTTGGTGCAATGGTGTCTACACATGTGACTCAACACATGTGGTATACTTGGCTTTGTGTAATTCTTGTAATTGTTTCTATATAGGAAAGATGATTAGAATGTTAAGAAAAAGAATCTATGAACATGTCTTGGCTATTAGAAACAAGGACATGACCAATGCTTTAGCTAGAACGCTGCTATTTGTGACAATTTCAAAAAGTTTTTTTTTTTGTGGTGGACAATGTAGTGCCTAATTTGTTTAGTGGTGACTTCAATATCATTTTAGAATATAAAGAGAGTAAGTGGCAAATTTTGTTAGAGGCTGATTGCCCTCCAGGTCTAAATGAGACCATTAACATCAAATGATTTTACAAATGCAAAGACTTTAATGGGTATCATTTTGTATTATTGTTTTAAACATTTTGTAGACATTTGTGGGTATACTTAAGTTTTTTATATATACATGTATATTTATACATTTTACCAAAAGTTTTTTACAAGATGTAGTTTGTCTTTAAAAATTTGGTAATTTTCACTAAGAGATTTATTTATTTTCTTTGTATTTTCTTTGTTGATTTCCGTCATGTGTTTTTTTTTTTTTTTATTCAGTTTAAAAGGATGGGATGTTTGTCACATGTTTTCTGAAGAAGTTAATTGATTATTAAAGCAGAGGAAAGTGCTATAAACTTGTGGAGTCCGGCTCTGTTTTTTTTTTACTTTGCTTGGTGTGTCTTGCTCAGTTACTTAGATTTTTGGAACTCGTATTGGAATTGGTTGGTTTAAAATTAAACAATACATATATTTTCCAGAGCTACTTCTAAGTATATAAAAGCTGATATCTTTAACATTGTTAAAATATTTCTGAATTTTTGTTACTGAGGATTGCTTGTCAGTGACAAATAAAGGCTTGTTGCTTTGGAACACTACCTGGGTTTCATGATTTTTGAAATTGTTGTGACTGAGCTCATCAACAAAGTTTTAAGACCACTAGTTTCTCTGTTTTTTTTTAATTTACTTGTCCAAACAGTGACAAAAAGCAAATATATGCCCTTAAATCAAATACAAACCTTTTAAAACAGCATGAATAAGCATTTACTTAGAGATTCCCTTATCAGAAATGAAAAAAAATCTAAACAGAAAATGCAAATAAAGAAATATGAGGAAAAGTTGCGACTTGAATGCTAAAAAGGTATAGCACTGTGTTAAATCAGTAATAAATATAATAGAAATGAAGAAAAAGGTGATTGCATGCAATATTTTCCCGGAAGAACGTCAAAATGAAGCAGATAAACAAGAGAAACAACAAGCCTCTTGGCACCCTGTGAAGAGTCAGTCCCTAGTATTTAACTGATAACATAGGCATTCAGTTTTCTAGTAAAAGCCATAAACATTTTGGAAAAGCTCCATAACTGCTTAAAAGCAGTATTAAGCATAAGACATGCTAGTAAATTAGAATTCCCAATGGAATTAACAGCAGTAGTAAATAGAAAATATATTAAAATAAAAATTAACACAGATATATTATTTTTAAAAATAAAACAGAAAACAAAAGTATATAATAGTAACGAGGAAGGGAAGCTCCCAAAGAGACCTTATCTGATTCTAGAAGCTTTAATCCACCAATGCAGGCTGCTGAGTAGATTAAACTGTGTAAATCCTTCAGCTGGCACTAAAGACTTAATATCTGACTCTCTGTGACAAGAGTTAAGACTTCCACTGATGGGAGGGGCTTAGCCAATCCCCTATCACAGAGAGTCATAGAAGGGATTTCTGAGCTCTGAAGAGCTGCCAATGTGGGCTGACTGTACAGGCACAGAACCTATATGCAACTGAGGCTCTGCAAATAAAGAACATCATTCCTATAGTATATGTAAGATACAAGGATGTGAGGAGCACAGCCATCCATATCAGGGGAGAGGGGGTGCATGGGAGGGTCAAAGCCCTCCTACAAAATACTTTAATCATTACAGCAAGGTTTCAAATTTACTGTATTTAGTGGCCAACTGCACATTAATTTTTGCATTTGTAGGTCTCCCGGTTGTAGGTCTCATACTTCTCACAGAAGTAATGATTTAAAATAGGAGAAAAATAAAAAAACATTAGTACAACAACTTGTAAGAGACTTTATATGGTTGGGGGGGGGTTATAAGAAACAGAGTGTCTTGTGTAAGAGTTTACAGGAAAAAATGAAAGGGTGAACAAGTTCTGGACATCAGTTAGGGATGGTATTCTTAAAGATATTATCCAGGTTTTGAATAAATGGAAAACAATAACAGAAAAATGGTCAATATTGCTGTGGAAGAATATGTTATTAGTAATGAGGATTAAATAAAAATCATACACGGAGTTAAAGTGATGGGCTAGAGTGAAGCAGAAGGCAAAGTGCAAAGAATCATGGAGAAGGGTAATGAAGGAGGTGACAGCAGTAAATGCATAAAATAAAAAGGAAATTAAAAGAATGAAACAAAAAGGAGAGTTGAGGTATGTTAGTTTACGTATCTAAAAAGTAAAAAAAAATACATGGTTTAAGTTAGTTTAACTAAGGAATGTGAAGGAAATCAAGGAAGATAAATAAGAAATAAACATAGAGAATGACCACTCTGCTTCTTTGCAAAGGAAAATGACAATAGATTGCCTTATTGGGAGGCTGTAGGGGAACAATGAGCTAAGATCAGGACTGAGAAAGAGACTGCTGCAAAAGAACTGTAAACTCTTAGGATAAAGCACAAGGTCCAGATGGACTGTGACCTTGGATCCTGAAGAATTTCTCAAATGTAAAAGCAGAATCCTAAATGAGATCCTCAACAAATTACAGACCAAGGAAGAAGTAAATGAGACCAGGTGGATGGTAAATGTGGTAGCCCTACACAAAAAGAGGAGGAAGCAGAAAAATCCATAGAATGACAAGCCTGTTATTTTCACAGTGATGGTAGGAAAAGGTCATGTAGACCTTTTGAGGCTGCATCATACTACTGACTGTAACAGAACATGCCAAAGTTAGGGTTGAGTTCTGGGTTAACAAATTACACTGTGCCACTAGTAGAAGTAGTAGTACACAAAAAGGTACTGTAAAAGCATTTGCGCCACATATCTATTTTCTATTTATTTTTCAGCATGCATTTATCCAGTATATTTCAAGATATAATAATCAGAATCAATATTTTTTACAGATGACACAACCGTAGGTAGAAATGTAAAGGACGGTGACGTATTCTGAGAAAGAATTATGAGAGTCTGAATAGGCGATCAGAGACAGAGAGAGAGAGATGACACTTGAAATTAATTGAAAATGTAAAATTCTAACATGGTCCACACAACAACCCAGATCTACAATATTTGATGGAAGGGATAGAGCAAAAGGTGGCAAAGTAGAAAAAGTGGGTGATTAGCACTTTTAGACTGAGGCATAAAGAACAAAATGAGAAAGCTGTAACAGTAGCACATAAAAGGCAGGGATGTATTCTGAGGAGTAATGGTCCCTGTGTGCCAGGCACTGATGAAGTCACATCTGTAGTGCTGAGTGCAGTTCTGCTGAAAATTTAAGGGAAAAACAATCAGATTATAAGGTGTTTTTTGAAGAGTGCTAGTGGGTGGAAGAGAAGGGGTATTAATAAAAATGAAGCAGCTGGGACCTGTCTCACATGAGGATATAAGGGATACATGAAATATGACATGGTTGTACAAAATTATGTTATAGCAATATAAGATGGTTGCACTTAATAGGAAGGAGAGTATATGGGGAAAACAGCACAAAACTTCTTTCATGACTTGAGCACATATTTTGTTATGGACAGGACCGCTGGCTAAAGAAACCAGTAATCAGTGGCAGCTGGTGACTTCAAATCAAAGGGGAGCTGCAGAAGACAGCTGATGGAAACAAAAAGGTTGTGAGGCATGAAAAAAATAAATTACTTTTTAAATACATTACTGGAATGCCAGTCGAAATAAAGTATAAAAAAACAAGCAGCACTCAACGCAAACCACTTCTTGCACTGCAGTTCTAATTATAATTTATATTCAGCTTTATAAAAGTACCAAGTAACATGCTGAAAGTAGCAATCTCTTTGATACCGATTACCCCCACTTGTAAAAATGTTTCTTATCTACAAAAGACCTGGTGCAGTGCTGCCTGACAACAACTATCTACTTGTTTCTTGGGGAAAACATGATCACAGTAAAAAATGAACAGCAAAAAGAAACAAGTTCAAGATAAATTGCTTCAAGAATTATTGCACAGGTTCTGGACCACACATGATAGATTAGCATTCTGTTTAGTTTACAGGTAAAGCCTGCAAAGATGACTGGAAGTCTCCAACCAATGTAATGAGACTCTGAAAATACTGTAATCCTGTTCTTTATTACAAATACTGTCATATGCATTTCAATACCTAAGGCTTATACGTTATCTAGCTATGTAAATATTCTCTGTATGGCAACAACAAAAAGGCTTTCAATGTTGATATGCTTATTAAAGCTTACTTGCATCTTACAATCCCAGACAACCTTACCTGATGGTCATTAAAGCATTGCTACTTAAACACAGAGTAACATGTACTGCAACAGCATGTATTTTCTGAATAACAAGAAGCATAACTCAACAGTATAAAAATATGACAGAAAACCAGAACATTCTGCAAAATCAAGGATAGATGAAAAGTCACTGTAGTACTTGTGTCTATCTAGGGTGGGGGATACTTTGCACACTTACACTGCATAACTGCTCCTTGCCTTGCTTGGACACATTCAAAGTCACTATATGGGGGAGTGGGGTACAACGAGTATGTCACAATTTGAAATGTCTCTGGTTGATGGTGATGGCCCTGACATATTTGTCATACCTCTCAACCTCAGAGCAAGAAATCTGGAAAAAAACATAAATAGAAGTGGGACAAAGGCCCAAAAACAAGGACAATCTTTAAATATTGCTCTTATAAACTTAGAAAGATAACAATAGTAAGTCTTCCATTAGTGTAAATTTTCTGACGGGTATGAAATCTGAAACTCAAATGTCTGTCATTATTTTCTAACTTCAATCTTTAATGATTTGCCACTAATTTGCCAGAAAAAAACAATTTTATGAAAAACGGACCAAAAATGTGATGCAAAAATATAGGCCCACAATACAGCTGGGAACCTGCCAAAAAAGGGACACTTTTTTAAAATTAGTACTGTTAAGTTGAGCAGCTGACAAAGTAAGAGAATCTACATGCATTTCTAAAACAAAAGCAATCTGTAACTCCAATCATTACAATTATTTATTAATTGCAAACCCTCCACGTTTCTTCCAAAACTGCCATTTTGCAGAGGGATTATTAGGGGGAGGGTAACATTTTGAGCCAAAATTGGGGAGAGTTGAAAGGTTTGGATATACCTAATTCTATAAAGCGATTTGTTTGTGCATACCTCTCAACCTCTTAACACAGGAAATTTGGACAAGGCCAAATATATTGGGAGAACAAACAAACAGAACTAAAAGTTGTTCTTGTATAAACATAAACAGTTGATAGAATAACTGGTCTTGCTTAGCATGCATTTTTCTGAAGGGTATGAAGTCTGAAACTCAATGTCTGTCATTATTAAGTGACTTCAATCCTAAATGATTTGCCAGAAAACCACAAATTTTATGAGGAACAAACCAAAAATAAGAAGCAAAAATCTATTCATTCTGCAAAAATCTGGACAGTTCAGAGGTATAGTTTAACCCGGAGAATTGTGCGGCAGAAATCCTACACGACGGACTTAGCTCCCTAGGTGTGGACAATAAATACCCCCCCCCCAAAAAAAAAAAAACCCTGAAGATCTAAGAGAAGTGATTGCTTCAATCTGGCGGCTTTCAGTAGCATTCAGACTCAGTGAAAATATTCAGTAACAAAAAAAGTTTGTGCTTGTAGACAGTTGATTTAACTGGTTCCTAATCAAACACATCCGACCAAGAATTGGGAGGGGGCGTACCTCAGCTGATCAGATAATCAATAAACACCTCCCTGACTTGTATTAAATTATATTCCTTGTATAATACAGTAGAGTTGTTAGAGGGCATTTTAAATTTGTTCTGAACATTTTTCCAGTAAACAATGAAACAAAATGCATGCACCAATAATGACAAAACTGCCCAATTCAGAACATTTCCTTCATAAAAGTCTACTCAAACTTCTACAATCTACCAGTATCAGTAAATATGCACAATCTCTGCAGAAGTAAAAGTCATCTAAATAATTCCACATTAAAGAGATCTATAACTAATGAAGATGTTGCTGTTAGCAAACAACTTTATATTTCATCTACAAATAAAGTGCCTGCTGCCCTTGAGGAATACATTGCCTATGTTACATTAAAAACAAATGATAAGCTAGTAATATTGCAATAGGGAATGGATGGCAAACTGATAACAGGTTCATAGTTACTAGGTATCTCCACCAAAAAGGACATTCTCAGGACTGCAATCAGTATCAGCAACGCATCTACATACTGTGGGAGTAGACCCCACAGCCTTTTGCATCAAAAGCAAGTATGCTATGCTATTAACAATGCAAACAGACTCAACATAAGCAGCACTAAACGTCTCTTCAAGCTCTTAGCTCCTTGTAAAATCCACTTGACTCTCAACTTTCTGGAAAAAAACAAAATGTACTGGGGGGGGGGGGAGACAAAAGCCCAACAACCAGAGACACAATTTAAACATTGCTTGTATAATCCTGGAAAGTTGCAAGAATAAAATGTTATGTTACCATGATGCATTTCACTGCCAAGTCTTGAACCCAGGACTCTATACACTACAGTCCGAGCAACATACCATATAAGCTGTTTCTTGAACAACATGAAGACTGAAACTTAAATGGCTATCATTTAGTGAATTCAGTTCTCATCATAGCTCTCAACCTCTTAGCACAAAAAAAACTAGACAAAGCCAATAATGGGGGAATACAGCCTCAAAAATAGGGACAATTTTCAAATACTGATCTTATTCTGTCATTAAAAATCCAGAAAACCACAAACATATGAGGCAAAAATCTGCAGTGGTAGTGGGCAGGGAATTCAGGCTCTTGCTACCTGTATCCAAGGTACAGGGTTTGAGCCTGAATAACTCTAGCCACCAGGAATATCTAATTGGGGCATCACACACACATGCACACACACACACCCTAGTTGCAAGCAAAACTAAAGTCTGAATACACACCAGTTCCCTACTGTTGCAAAGTCAGAACTTGCTTCCGAACACACACACCCTTGCAGAGTACCTGTATATATTCCCGAGTCAGAGCTCTAGTAGCAGAGCAGTCAATAAAGTCTGAGCTGAGAATGGTTGCAAAGCTTTCTGACAAAAATAAAGTCCAAGCCATCATTACTCTCTTGCAGCAGCAGTCCGAGAGTGCATGCATGCTGGGAGCCAATCACAGTGTGCCAAATGTGCCAGGGAATGCCAGGAGCCAACCAGTTGCTATGTAGACTGCAGACATTGCAATTCGTTCTCCTTGCAGTCTATGCGGTTTGTAACCGCATAGACTTTTGGGGCATCTACACTGAGCCTTTCTTTTATCTGGATTGGGTAAACGGCAGTCCAGATAGGAAAGCACACATGCACAGGACTGCAGCTAGTTTTCTGTTCTTTATAGCTGGGGGGGGGGGGCTGCAGTCCAATAGTACAAGTCGCCCCTACCAGTAATGCAGTCAAAAAAAAAAAGTACACAGGATAGGTGGAAAATAAGAAGAAAGATATGAAGGCAGCAAACTGCTAAATGCTTTCTAACATCAGACTGCAGACGATATCTCCTTCTGCCATTCTGCCATCAGAGGAAATTGCATCGTAACCAGTGAAAAAGAATAAAAAGGGCTGGGTTCGATTAGCAGCTTGAGCACCTGATAGAGCAGTAGGGAAGGGACGGGCATGCCCATCCAAGGCAAGAGTGGGCTCAATGATGCACTCCATAAAGGGTGGTATGGTCCAAAGAGGGGAGTTGTCCCTGGATGTAATCAATGAGAGTAGGGGTGAGGAAAGGGAGTGGGTAGGTCACACATAAAAAAATCTTCCCCGAATGAAAGCAGAGATGATCTGAGTCACCAGGATACCTTCAGGATTCATGACCAGCTCTAACAAATTGGAGTAAATCTGGGGTTTGGAGAGTTGCTGGCAGACCCAGCATGGACATTGGTACAGGGACTAGGCAAGTAAAAATGAGTTCAAAGGGGACCAAAAAAAATGCTTTACACTGGAGAACATGTTACAACATAAAGTCAGACGTCTTGGGTGGAATGTATCACGTCCAGGAAATATGAAGGGACATATATACAGGGTCATCTGAATGAAGGAAACATTGAGAGCAGTAAATGAAGACACAAGAACTCCCTACAAAGTCAATCGGATAGAGTAGTTTCAGATTATTAGATCATTAATAAAACACATAGTTAAGTTTAGAGTTAGTACATATACCAATCAGAGATTTCGCTAGCTAGTTTTGCACCCAGGGCCATAACTTGTTATGGTGCCCTCCTCAACTTTAAGTTGAGGAGCAAAAAACAAAAATAAAGCGTGCGCGCGCGCGCACACACACACACACACACACACACACACACACACACACACACACACACAAAATCAACTAAAGCTCCTTTCCTCGCACACTTCAGGAATGAAAAAAAAGCTCCTCTCCTGGGGCAAAAAAAAAGTATTTTCTCCTTTTAAACTGTAAAGGAACTATGGTGTTTCCTTTCTGACTGCAAATGCAATATGCCAATATTCATTGAAGTCTCATAGGGATCTGCAGATTGTACCCTCCAACACTTTGCACCATGGGCTGGCTGCCCCTTTGCCCCACCCTAGCTACACCTTTGATACCAATACTCGTAAGAGTTGATTGTATAACTGTGCCTGGATTTTTTACTTGCTTAATTTGGACAAGGCATACCACTGTAGGGAAAACAAAAGAGAGAGAGAGAGAGACTACAAAAGTAATGACATAAGCTGATTTGGAACAGATGGTTAGGAACACAAAAATAATGACAATTATTTTGACCCAGTGTGTATAAACATGGATAAGAACTTGAAGATAGCAAAAAATTATAAATGATCCAAAGAGAAAAAGTGACCAGACATCCAAGGTGCCTATACACTGATGGACAAATTAATACAACCTTTCCTAATGTGAAAACTGCAATGAAAAAATGACCAAATTGTCACTGGCTTCTATTTACACTGCTTAGATGGCAGCAAAGAAGAAAGCTGGAGAACACAACATAAAATCAACCAGAAAAGGATAAGAGAAAACTCTCTCGAGACAGAATCTTGTAGCTGTTCAAAAAAAAAAAAGTTCAGTTTCCAGCTTTGCTGCAGGAGATAACTTTCAGTAATACAGAAGAAAAAATAAATCAGATGCACTCAGAGGTGTTTAAAACAAGTGGAACACAGAAGGAATATATATAAGTTGCAAAAGGATGGAAAAAAAAGAAGTTATGTGCTCACCATAATGTTCCATCTGAGTAGTTATACTTAATTTTTCTGCAACCTGTGGGTATTCAGATTCATATCGGATCCGAGCCATCAACTTATTTTCTAGCATCTGCTCCGAGCTCCTTCCCCTACCCATAATACACCACCATCTCCTATCTTCCGTCAGATCAAGTTTGCTGCAACTATACACTTTAGCAACTCAACTAGATAAACCTAACAAGTTTATTCACATGAAAAGGTCAGGGGGACGGAGGGTGGGAAGGTTGCAGAAAAATGAAGTATAACTTCATGGTTAAGAAATGGTTAAGAAATGACTTACAGTTTCAGAGCAGTCCTTGGTCAATTGTGACTGTTTCTTAAACACAAACTTGTCTTTGCTTTGGCTCATTAACAGCAGTACAAAGAACTGCCTGCTCACACCCTTGTTCTCCCCTCCCCCTTCCCTGTTTATTACCTTAAGACAATCCCAAAGTTAATAAATATTACCTTTGGCAGGCACCATTTTTAAAACTACAACCACCCTTGTCACTATCATATGTTCATTTATCAGTTAACTCTGTTAACTGATTGTTTCCAGCCACCTCATAAGAGCAACTAACAGGGTCTCTACCCGCTTCGCTTCCAACCGTGCCCCCTATTTCCTCCCGCCCCCAGTGGTCCCACCTTTATTACACTCACAAACCCCTCCCATCTTTCCAATAGCCAACCACAGTGCTAACCCAACACTACCTCCTCCATCTTCCCACTACTATCACACCTCCTCAACTAACATGTACAAGCATACTTTACCTATGCTCACTGCATGCACTCTCCTTGCATATCTTACATCCTACCAAAGCTCCATCATTCCCCCACTCAACCACTACCACTGTACTACTACTCACACCACCACTCATGTCTCATCCTCACTCAGCTCCCCTCCCATCAACTCAAGAACCATCCTTATGCACCCCCCACATATTCTACCAACTATATTACTCAAACATAAAGCATCCCTACAACTTAACATAGTAACCCTTCCACCATACCTATTACCCATAGAGCACAATCATAAAGTTTCCCTTATAAACAAACACATTCAAAAACTTAGAAAACTAATAACCTCATGCATATCAAAACTAGCCCTAAGTGGAGACATCCACCCCAACCCTGGCCCTACCATCTCCAACCCCAATCCTCATAATCAGACTAGAAACCACAACTTCTCCCATATTACAGCCAATAGAAAGCCAAGTGACTTCCTTCTACTAAGCCTAAATATTAGAAGTATAGCCAACAAAGTCCATGAACTCCATGCCACCATAGACTTGTACTCCCCAGATATAGTCATCCTGACAGAAATCTGGCTAAAACCTCACATTACCAGTGAGCAAATCCTCCCTACAGGTTATGGCATACTAAGAGTAGACCGGCTAAACAAGAAAGGAAACGGTGTAGCTATAATATTTAAACAGCTTCTAAACATCCAGATGTTAAAATCATCAGCTCCACAAATAGGCAATGAAGAAATAATATATACCAACCTCAAAATAAACAAAAACAAAACCATCAACATAACTGGATGCTACTTCCTACCTGGCCAAAACATCCCTCCACTAGAAAACCTCCTCAGCTGGTCTACCCACCATCTCCCCCAAGAAACTATCATTTTAGGTGATTTCAATATTGACTGGCAATCCTGTTCTGGCAACCATCCAACCCATCATGTAAACCTTCATGGCTTCACCCAACTAGTCCAGTCGCCAACCAGGATAAATAAAAACTCCAGCAAGCACACTACCCTGGATTGGATACTAGTCAGTAAGAGCCCCCAGTCATATATAACAGGCTGCTTATCAGATAGCCTCAGTGATCACGCCCCAACATTCCTACTCAAAAAATACCTATACCAAGCTAAACCTGTCATCTACCATCAAATACGTAAAAAACTAAACTTTAACCCACTCACATTCATCTCATCCCTCAAAGAATGTAACTGGCATCCTCTAAAGTACCTCAGTCTTGATGACGCAGTTGAATTTTTTAATACTACCTTCCTGAGCATCCTTAATTTCCATGCCCCCATAAGACTTTCCAGAATCAAAGCACAATCCTCCCCATGGCTACAGAAAACCACTAAGTCAGAAATGAAAAACAGGGATAAAGCCTGGGAGCACTGGCGCAAAACCAAAACCCCCTCAACTAGACAGAAATTCCTAGAACTACGCAATAGAGTCAAAAAGCTAATAAAACAGGACAAATTCCAATACTACCAGTTTGCCCTAGACTCCTCCCAACACAGCCCCAAACAATTCTGGTCCTCCATAAACTCCATCCTCCACCCAGGTAAAGTCAGTACCCCTCCTCCTAACATCCCTCACTCCTCAGAAAATATTGCTGCCTCATTCAACACACACTTCACACAAACCATACTATCACTAGCTAAACAACACCCCCCCTCCCCCTCCAACCCACACCTTCAACTAGTAATCTCCCCACTGCCTTCTCTTTTTCTCCTGTACCTAGCTCCAACATAAAAAAACACTTAACTAAACTTAAGCCCACCAAATTAGCAGCAGACAACCTCCCAAGTAAATACCTACAAATCGCAGCTGATGCTCTGGCCTACCCAGTATCCATCTTGATTAACCGATCTCTGTCAGAAAGTTACATTCCCACACTGTGGAAAGTATCACATATAATTCCCCTCCACAAAGGCGGACCCTCCACAGAACTAACCAATTACTGCCCCATAGCTATTCTCTCTCCACTCTCCAAAATACTAGAGAGATGCATACACTCTCAGGTCTCAGACTACCTCCTTACTAACAACCTCCTTTCCAATACTCAGCATGGTTTCCGACGAAACCATAGCACCACCACTGCCTTACTCTCCTTTACTAACACTATCCTTCACCATAAAAACAATGGCTATCTCTCCTCTGCTACTTTCCTAGACCTATCTAAAGCATGTGACATGGTCCCACACAAACAACTTATCTCTGTCCTCAGTAACCTATCCTTCCCACAATCAGTCACCAACTGGTTTCAGAGTTACCTGTCTGACCGCCAACAATCCATTGTATGGCAGAATGACATATCTCCCCAACTACCCGTCTCCATAGGGGTTCCCCAAGGATCCATCCTTGGACCCCTACTCTTCTCTGTTTTCACCACTAATCTAGCCTCTGCCACCAAACATGGCACACTCATACAATACGCAGATAACTCAACCATCATCTGCTCAGCCCAGTCCCTACCCAAACTGCAAAAAGTCACACAGGAAGCCTTTTCCTCTGTTGAAACTTGGTTATCCGATGCCCAATTAATACTCAACCCAAACAAAACTAAACTACTCATCTTCCAACCCACCAAACATACTCAAAACAACTCTCACTTTAACATCACAGCAAAAGACAATACCACTATATACCCAACTGAACACACAAAATTGCTAGGAGTGGAAATAGACATTAAACTAAAATTTGACATTCACATATCCATGACCATAAAAAAAGTCCACAAAAAACTAGGAGTGTTAAACAGAAATAAGCAACTTCTCACCAAAGCAGCAAAGATTTCAATAGCAAATTCCCACCTTATCTCCACCCTACTTTATGCCTCTCCAATATATACCAACCTAAGGCAATGCGATCTAGACAAGCTAGAGACCTGCTACAACAAAATCGCCAAATTCGCCACAGGGGCATCCTACCGTAGTCACCACTGTCTCTCACTTGCTGAACTGGGCTGGCTTGAACTCCCTCACCTCCTTCAATGGTATCAACTCTCACTCACCTACAAACTAGTAAACCATCCACTAAATGTCCCATCCCTCCTGAATCTACTTCAACCCTATCGCAAAACCAGACCACTAAGATCCAGCAACAAAAATCACTTTCAGATCACTAAAGCCAATAACTCTGCTGGTGAAGCACTATTCTCTTGCACCATAGCCAAATTATGGAACTTCCTCCCACCCACAATTACCTCCGTACCATCATGCACCCACTTCAAAACTTTACTAAAAGCGCATCTCAAAACATGCTGGCTATGCCCTTGCAACTCCCACTCTAATATCACCCACCCCATCCAACCACTGCCTTTCTTTCCACTCCACTAACTACCTTGATTATAGCAAGCTCAGATGCTCATAAGCCTAGTACTTATTATACAGCAGGAACTTCTTATTGTAACATTTGGTAATGTCTGTTATGTTCTTCACAGATAAAGATTCTAGTTGTCTACTGATGTACTATGTTCTTCATCTGTAAATATGTTGTAAGTAATTGCTATGTAAATTGTTAATCGCTATGTAATCCAATGGAACTACTGTCTGTTTATTTTTAACTGTGGAGCTTTTCTCCCCGGGCCTCCGCTGAAAATGGACCTACATCCAGTCGGACACTCCCTGTCAACAAATATAAATAAATAAATAACTACTCAGATGGAATTTTATGGTGAGTACATAACTTCTTTATCTGAAATAGTTAACTTCATTTTATCTGCAACCTGTGGGACAGAGTCCCAGCTACTCAACAAATCCTGGGAGGCCCTCATGGAAGGATATTCCTGAGCACCGCAGAGCCAAAGGATGCTCTCCCTCTGGAAATCAGATCTAATTTGTAATGGGAGATGAAAGTATGTGAATTTGCCCAAGTTGCTGCTGCACAAATGTCATCCAAAGGAATCTTAGACCAAAAAGCAGTGGAGGTTGCCATGGACCTGGTAGAGTGAGCTTTAATCAGACCAGGAGGAGATAAACCCTTGGCTTTGTAAATATGTAAAATGCAAAGAGTGATCCATCTGGCTAAAGAAACCTTGGAAATGGCCTTTCCCAAACGAGCTTTAGAAAATGAGACAAATAATTGATCGGCCTTACGGAAGGATTGTGTTCTAGGAAGGTAAAGCGAAGTTGTCTATGAACATCTAACAAAAGAAGTTTGTATTCACCTTTGTTCTGAAAATTTGGAAAGAAAACAGATAGATTAATTGTTTGGTTTATGTTTGATTGAGATGCCACTTTGGGTAAAAATGAAGGATTTGTACGGAGAGAGACCCTGTCCTTATGGAAGACCAAATAAGGAGGCATGGCAGACAAAGCCTGTAGCTCAGAAACCCTCCTAGCCAATGTAATACCGACTAGGAAGGCTGTCTTCTAAGATTAAAAACTTTAAATCCACTGATGCAGCAGGCTCAAAAGGAGGAGTTACTAATGACTGGAGAACCAAAGTGAGGTCCCAAGGAGGAACTGAATCCTTGATGGGAGGACGCAGAAGAAAAGTGCCTTTTAGAAGGGCTTTACATAGCCTAGAAGAGGCCAGGGCAATCTTATTTTTCACCGGCATGAAAATTAGAAATGGCTACCAGCTGTACTTTCACCGTGGAGGAACTAGCTCCTTGCTGAAAAATATTAGTCAAGAAATCCAGCACCGCTGGAACAGGGGCTGTAAAAGGATCCAGGTTTCTCTGAGAGGCCCACATAGAGAAACGTCTCCATTTACTACGATAGACTTTCCCAGTGGAATCTTTAAGAGAAGCCACTAGTATAGATTTTACAGGGGATGAAAGACCGTGAGTCCTGGCAATCAAGCGAACTGGAGCTGCCAAGCTGTCAGCTTGAGACTGTCCAGATTGGGAGGGTAGGCACCCAAAGAATGAGAGATTAGATCCGAGCAGGGATCCAGAATCTACGGAAGCACTAGAAGGTGAGACCAAAGGAAGGGGAGCCAAACTTGCCAGAATGGGGCAATGAGGATCACTTTGCACCCCAGTCAGCAAGCTTTCTGAGAAACTTTGGAATGAGTGGTAATGGTGGGTAAGCATACAGTAGCCAAACATGGACTTGAGCATCTCTACGGGCATCCCCTGGTGAGGGAATCAGAGCGAAGAACTCACTGCACTTCGCGTTAGAAGGAGATGCAAAGAGATTGCAGCAAGGCTGTCCCCATGCAAGGGATATCTCCTCCGCTACTGACTGTTTCAGAGACCACTCGTACAGCATCAGAATAGCCTGACTCAATCTGTCCGCTTAAAAGTTGGAGCATCCCAGGATGTGAGTTGCGATCAGAAACCGACCAGTGGAAATCGCCCACTCCCACACTCTCACGGCCTTGCGACACAGGGGATAAGATCTGGTTCCCCCCTGCTTGTTGATATACCAGACAACCGACATGTTGTCTGACTGAACTGCAATCGTACCCAGAGGAAGGACAGTGTGGAAGGCTTTCAACATTAAAAGCACTGCCCTCATCTCCAGAACATTTATGTGCAACTTGATCTCTATCTGGGACCACGTGCCTTGGAACGTCCTTCCCAAACAGTGCCCCCCCCCCACCCGAGTTGGGAGGTGTCCGTGGTCACTGTGGCTTGGGCTGGAGATGACACGAAAAGGCTTCCTGCTGCAAAATCCGGTGAGTGGAGCCACCAAAGAAGAGACGTCCTGCAGGTGTGACTGATCCTTATCAAAAATTCCATGGGCAGGTCTAGTCAAGACCATTGGACAGCTAGAGTCCATTGAAGGACCCGCATGTGAAGGCGTGTACAAGGGAGAATAGAGATTGCAGCAGCCATGGAGCCCAGGGCTCGGAGAACATCGCTTGCCTTTGGAAATTTGAGGTCCACGGTTAGAGCGATGTGGTACCTGAGGTGTAAGATGCTGTCTGGCATTAAGAAGACTTTTAGCTGCAAAGTGTCTAGCCTTGCCCCGATAAAATCTAGAATTTGTACTGTTTGCAAAAGGGATTTGTGAACATTGACTGTAATCCCCAGCCGATCTGCCAAGAGAAGTAAATAGTCTCGGGCCAGACAAAGAAGATGCTTGGTGGATGCAGCAAAGAGCCAATCATCCAGGTAAGGAAATACCTGAATTCCCTGAAGCCTCAGGTGAGCTGCTACTACTGCCATTACCTTGGTAAACACCCGGGCTGTGGTGAGACCAAAGGGTAGAGCTCTGAACTGGAAGTGACCTGCTCCCAGCTGGAAGTGAAGAAACCCCCTGGAGCTTCTGTGGATCTTGATATGGTAGTAAGCATCCTGGAGGTCTAACGAGCACATCCAGTTGCACTCTCGGACATAAGGTAGAATGGACTGTAGGGTGACCATCCGGAACTTTTGTTTGGCGGCAGACAGGTTCAAGGTTGACAGGTCCAAAATGGGCCTGAGGTCCCCGGTCTTTTTTGGCACTAAAAAGAACCTGGAGTAAAAGCCTAATCTGGACTGGTCGAGGGGGACCGGTTCGATAGCTCGTTTGTGAAGCAGCTTTGAAACCTCTAGAGCTGCGGCCTCCCTGTGAGCGGGAGGGACATCTGGGATGCGTCTTGTAGCACTTGGCGGGGCAACAAATGGGATAGTGTAGCCTCTGGATATTATTTGTAGCACCCAACAATCTGCAGTTATGGACTCCCATGCCACTGGGTGCAAGGACAATCTCCCGCCAACTGCCTCCAGAGTAGGACAGTTGGGCAACCCCTCAGGGCTGCTGTGTGGGCCTGTCAGAAAAAGGTTCCCTAGACCCAAAAATCCTGGGACCTCCACTACCTCTGGGTCTACGTCGATCCTGTCCCCCTCTGCCTCTGGGGGAAGAGTTGCCCTGAAACTCCTGGGAAAACTGAGATTTCTGGAACCACATCTTCTTTTGCCCTCTTTGGTTCCGAGAAAAGGACCGCTGAGGGTTAGAGAAGCGGATCCCGATGGCAGACAAAGTCTTCCCGTCTTTTTCGATCTGGACGAGAGTGTCACGTACTGTCTTCCCGAAAAGGGAGGAACCATCGTAGGGAGCATTAGTAAATGACGCCTTGAAAGGGTCCGCAAACGGACACAACCTGAGCCAGGCATGTCACCTCATGGCTACGCCTGTCCCAGCCACACTAGCTGCTCCTTCTGTGGCGTGGGAAAGGAGGCGCATGGACCTGTTTGATACTGACTTCAGAGTCAACATTTTCACAGAGAACAGTTGTTTGTCCTGCTGCGATAAAGACACTGGGGGAGACTCAGTGAATTTTGTGACAAGGTCTCGCTGCAGCCATATAACATGTGCCAAATAGTTCAGCACATGGATGGAAAAGGTCGTTGACGAATAAACGCGCTTCCCAAACCTATCCACCGACCTGGACGCCTTGTCCGGAGGGTGGACTGAGGAACTCTCTTGCGCCAGTTCCTTCTTGGTAGCTGCTGCGACCACCATAGCATCAATGGGGGCTCCTTTAGACCAAAGTTGTCTGTCGGTGGGAGGAGAAAGAATCTTGTCACGGCATTTGGGGATGGGCTCTACGGTGTCAGGCTCCTTCCATGCCCGTGTGGTGATAAGGTCCACCAAGGGGTCCACTGGCAGGGACACCCAGGAAGTAGATGGGCCCATATCAAAAGCCTCCAGGAACACAGACTCATCCGTAGAAGGTTTTGGGCTGACCAACCTCCCCTCTGGTGGAGGATCACCATGATGTCTCCAAAGGAGACATCTTCGGGAGGTGACCTGGTGGAACCTTCTCCTTCATCTAAGTCTGTGTCCGTAGTGAGGGACTCAGGAGAGTCCAAGTGCCTCCTTTTGCGCTTGCGCTTACGGGGGCCCTCTTCAGTGGGACTCACTGAAGAGGACTCGTGAGCCACAGGGTGTTCCTCAAGAGAAATAACCTGGGGCTCCTCTGGCATGGGCTGTCCCTGAGACAGGATGAAGGGAGTCATAGCCAAATCCAGTGGAGTCTGGGTGGAATCCGAGGAGATGGGCTGAGGTCTCAATCCCTGGGAGAGAACCCTCTTCACCACTTCAAACGCTGAAGGAGAGAACACCTCCTTGGCAACCAGCAAGGAAAAAGCTCTCCCTGGAACCGAAGTGGGGATCAGAGCCGAAGCGAGGGTAGCCTGAGCTCCAAGAGAACGGTTCAGATCCGAAAAGGTCGTTGCCAAAGATGGATCCATTCCCTTGGGTCCGACTCCCTGTCCACGGCTCCAAGAGTCGCTCGGATCCAAACTAGCTGGATCCGAGGAACTCAAGGTAACAGTCAGAGTCAAGGCTGGGGGAACCGTCGTCGCCAACCTACCAGCTCCAAAGAGTCTCAGATCCAAAAACCCCGAAGCAGCCTCACAGATTGGGGAAGGAGAAATGGGATGAAAGAACGGCATGGAGGTCCCCCCTCCGTAGGGAGAAGGGCCTGGCAAGGCTCCTATCTGTATTTGGGTCTGAATGAATCTCCGCATCATCCTGTCCATGTCCAAGTCTGATAGGCTCCGAGTCGATCGCAAAGAGGTGACCAACTCGGATCTAGCTGGTCTGCGAAGCAAAGGTGAGGAAGGCCTCGGATCGTAAGATTCCATCGGCTCTGGAGAGAAACAGGGTGAGCTGAGCCTAGGAGAAGCTGGCCTCAAAGTCTTGGATGGTGGACTAGGGAAGGGTTCCCTAACCGGAGACCTCTTGCGAGGCCTATCCATCTTCCTCTCTTTGTCTTCCTTGCGCCTTTCTCTGTCCTTTTCTTTTTCTCTCTCTTTTGCTTTTTCTTTTTCCTCCCCCACACCAGCACAAGCGGGAGTTTGAGTCCCTGTCTGAGTGGGTGGTTGGATGGGAGTACCAGAGACCGAGGCCGTGGCAGAATCCAGCATGGAGGCAGGGAGAAGACCCTTGGCAACCAATTTGGCCTTCCTATCTCTGAGGGTCCTCGGGTTGAAGCCTGCACAAATTGTACATTGGATGGATGAATGGGGCACTCCCAAACAGATTACACGCAGAGTGTGACCATCAGCCAGTGAGAGCTTATGGCCACACTCTGTGCATTTTTTGAAAACTGACTTAGGCTGATCAACCATAGCCTAAAACTAACCGCCACTCCCTAAAGAGGAAACACAACACACTAGCACACACTGAAGGGAAGTGGGGCTAGAAACTAATCTTAATAAGAAAACTTTTTTTTTTTAAGCTAGAACCGATGAACAGTGTACACTAAAAGGGGGAGGGAGGGAAAACTAATGACCACTTTCACACAGACTATAGAAATAAACACACTTACAATCCCTGAAGCTCAGAGCAAAGGAGACCACGATGCTCACTATGGTGCAGCAAATGAGATCTGGGGGAGGATAGGAGATGGTGGTGTGTTATGGGTGTGCTCGGAGCTCAGAGCAGATGCTCGAAAATAAGTTGCCGGCTCGAATCCAAATACCCACAGGTTGCAGATAAAATGAAGTTAACTACTTCATATCAGAAGTTTTAACTAGCTACTCAGATAAGAAGATAAAGCTGCAAAAATCAAAAGGTTGAAATGAAGAAAAGGCTGTTTGAGCATGAAATTTCTCAATAAAACTTGTTCCAAACAAAAAGTAGCTTGAAGATACAGTGCAAATGGAAGAAACAGACTGCAATAATTTTATGAAAGTACAAATGAGTAGCTGAGTTTCACAGCAGAACTTAACTGAAAGGGCACAAAATGTGTATGCCATAAACCCAGGAACAAGGAACCCAGGAAGTTAGGGTGGGCAGCTCTATCTCATCCAAAAGATCTGTCACTACTGGTGTACCACAAGGTTCAGAACTTTGACCACAACTCTTTGCTATTTACTTTTTAGAGGTCAAAGTTAATGTTACGGCTTTGTGATTGGCCTAGTTTGTAGAGGACTATAAACCTGGTGCCATCATAAACCCCTCAAAGGATATCAAAATCATCCAAGATGGCCTAACCTGAACAAATACCTGGTGTCAAAACTTTGACTAAAACTAAATGCCAAAAAGTGCATAACTGAGCATAATGCACCTTTTAGTATGCACCCATCCAAAAACTTGTCACAACTGGAATGACCACAACACTTTCTCCCTAAAACAAATTAAGGGTCTATATCATAAAATATGCAGGCCATCTCAAAGCCTTAGCCCTTTTCCCACTATAATAGAGCCTAGTGAGTGGCAACCTGTACCTCATGTAGAAAACTTCCACAGACCCTATTTTCTCAGACCTATTACATATTACTAAGTCCAATGGTATTATAACCGCCCATTCAAGGAATCTCAATCTCTTTTGCAAAATGAATACAACATGTTGGAAGGATAAGTATGTATTACAGAAAATGCAACTTCTATGGAGCCATTTTCTACTCCACATAAAGCAAAGTACTTCTCTTACTTTATTTAAATGTAATTTAAACAAGTGGATGGGTAACCACAAATTCATCCCAGGTTTAGCACTGCCATCCCTCATGGATAGGGAAAATGTGTAAATGTCACCAACATATCACAGTATCATAGGAGGTTACTAGGGTATTGGCCCTGAGATCCTTATAAGCCTAGCCAAGAGTTTAGCCCATGTTTAGACAAGTCAGCACCCAGAGCCCTGTCCAGCAGGGACACAGGTGGAATCCCAGGAGTGTATTTTCTGTTTCCCATCCAGTTATCCAGGTTGGGCTTAAAAAGGGATAATGAGGTACTCTGCTTGACGTGGAGAGGGAGTCTATTCCACAGATGGGGGAGTCTATGGGACACAAATCTGTCCTGCCAACAATTCCTATTGATATCACAGACCAGGCTGAGGTCACACGTACGGGTTGCTTGAGTGGAGCTTGACTTGAAGATATGCAGCAGTCCCATCAAGGCAGGGTTTGAGATTGTTTTGTATGCTAGACAGAGGTCACCTCTGAGGAGTATGTATGAAACTGAGTAGCGGGACAGGGCTTTTAGCCTCTCTGTGTAGGGTAGGTGTTTGAGGCCCTGGATTCTTCTGGCAAGGAACCTCTGTGGTCTCTCCAGCTGCTGCATGTGCTTTGCGAGGTACATGCCGAAGGGGGCTCTGTACTCAATAATTGGCCTTATAAGGGAAGAATACAGGGATTTTATGACCTCTTTGTCCCTGGATGAGATACCCTTACTTATGAGGTGGGCCATGTAGAAAGCTTTCCATACAATGGAAGCAACATGGTGGTCAAAAGTCAGGTTGCTATCAACCTGGGTGCCCAAATCCCTCACTACTGATTGTGTACTTAGAATGTTGTTATTAATGTGATATGTGGGGACGTCACTCTCCCCAAAGGGGATGATGATGCATTTTTAGCATTCCGCTTGAGGCCATGTTTTGGCACCAGTCATTTGTTTGGGTGAGACCCTCTTGGAGGATGTCCACATCACTTGGGGAATGGATGACTACGCCCAGCTTGCAGTCATCTGCAGACTTGGTCAGCCATAGCCCACTGCTTTTGGCCTGCACCTCAAAGTATATCCCAAATAACAGAGGCCCCAAGACTGATCCCTAGGGTACACCGCTCGTTACAGGTCTACTGCATGAGGTGGCTTCCCCTATTTTGATTAGGTGGGTACTATCAGAAAGCCAGTTTGCTACCCATCTGGTTAAATATGGATTGATGCCTAGTTGAGAGAGTTTATCTACTATGCCCAAGTGGGGAATTGTGTCAAAGGCTTTGGCCAGGTCAAGGTAGGTGGTGTTCACCGTCTTCCTTTCGTCCATGGCTTTGGTGACTGTCTCAAAGAAGTCAACCAGATTTAACAGACATGCCCTCCCCTTGACAAAGCCAAACTGTGTGGGGTCGAGTGTTTGGAGGTTGCCAATGTCCCTGTTAATGAGGTCCATGATAATCCATTCCATGGCCTTGCAGATCAGGCTAGTCAGGCTGATGGGTCTATAATTTCCTGGATCGGTGGACGGTCCACCTTTGTGTAAAGGGATGACAGTGGCTGTCCTCCACTCGGCTGGAACAAAGCTGGTACTCAGGCTTTGGTTGAATAGGGTGCCTAATGGTGCTGCAATGTATTTGAGAGGGCAGTGATGACCTGTTCCCTAGAGATAAGGGGTGGGGAGCAGGGACTGGGGATGTCTTGATTTACTGATGGGGGGCAGAGGGGAGAAGTTTTCACTGAATCTGTCAGCCAGTAGATTGGCTATATCTACAGCATTTGTGTATGTGGTGTCCCTGACCACCAGTTCTGAACAGATCTGGGTGCTTCCTTTGAGACTGCGGGCATATGTGAAGAAAGCCTTATGATTGCCTCTAGCAGATGTGGCCAGTTTGGACTCAAAATTGGCTTTAGAGGATTTCACTAGTGCTTTTATTTGCTTGTTCAGGCTAAGAAGAGATTGCTTCCAATTGGGCACCTGCTCCTTCTTGGTCCTGGACAGCAATTTTTTTCCTTTTGTTACATAGTTTATTTATTGCAGATATCCACCAGACAGGTTTACTCTTCCTTGCGCATGATGATTTTGTCCTGTCAGGTATTCCTGATTCCATGCATCTATATAAATGCTCGTATAGTACTTTGGTGTAGATCTGGTCATTGGTGCCAGTTCCTACAGTGGGGAGGGGGCTGTGAAGCTGTTTGTACCATCCCTCAGCTTTGGAGAAGTTTTTTTGTTTGACCTTAGCACTAAGGGGGGTCAGGGGAGATGGTGACTTCGAAATTGACCACTTTATGGTCGAATCTTAAAAGGGAGGATGATACAGTAGGGGTGCTGCAGTGGTTACTCATGTTGGTTAATACGAAGTCCAAGATATTTTCACCTCTTGTGGGGGTATCAACTAGCTGTTCCAAAGCATTTGCATTGATAAAATCGAGGAATCACTGGGAATTTGTGTCCTAGCATGAGTAGACTGTCCAATCTATGGTTGGGTAATTAAAGTCACCCGGGATCAGGGTAAAGGGTTGAATCTTGATAGATTTGAAGAGGTCCAGATAGGTGGAGTGGCCATCTTGAGTCAAATTTGGGGGCCTCATTACTATTCCTAAAAAAGGCACTATGGGGAAAGCAAGGGCCTTTGCCAGAAGCCTGAAGCCCAAGTGAGACAGATGCGGTCCATCTCTAGCAAAGCATTGTGGTCTGTCAATCATATCTTCCCAGGCTGTCAAGTACTAGATCCCACTGGAATGACACCAGAAACTAAGCCAATTGTTAAAGGCAATCATTTTCTGTTTGTATTAAGGCATAATTCTAGGTGACAGCAGAATGCTGCTTAAGGCTAAGGACATACCTGCCTGGGACACATATTCAGCAAGCTCAATCATGTCTCTCTTCATATAGTCCAAGGAGGTATGTCTCAAGTCATTCTCGCCAACATGGACTATGACAGAGTCATAACAGTACCTGTTGTTGAGAGACTTGAGTGTGTGTGTGTGATATGGTGGATTCTGGCACCTGACAAACAACTAACCGTGACTTTCTCCTTATCCAGCCTGGTGAGAGGCACATATATGTGTCTTATAATGCAGTCTCCTATGACTAATATATTGGCCCATCTCTGAGTTAGTTTTATGCATAATATAAGATCCAAAACCTGCAAAACGCATGTAAGGCTAGGCTTCTTGAGATTGTCAGAGATCACTAGAGTAGTAAATACCTATGAACCTATGAAAAAGCAACCAAAACCTATTTTACTAAAGATGCAATCATACCAGCAGAAAGAATTGCTCTGGACAAAATTGTGGCAGAAAGAAAAACTATTAAAAGGACAGACAGAGTATTTCTGGAAAATTATTTACTTTACACTAGGCAGAAGAGAAGCAAGTATATCCCAGCAGTCGGTGCATGCTAAGAAGCAGGTGTGAAATTCAAGCTACTGTGTTTAACTGGAGAATCAAATACATTTTTGGATGCAGAACAGACTAAGGAGGAAATAAGTTTAGCCAATAAACAGTGAACCAACAAACAGAAGGGGACTTTACTTTTCATTCTTTTCACTATAACAAAGCCCACAGGGAGACTTTGCCAGTGAAACCCTTTTCATTGTTTTAAAGGAAAATGCTTGACTGCCATAAAAATGCACTGTAGCTGAAAAGAAAAATAAGGAAAACTTTGGATTTGAACCATAGACTGGTGTTGGGAGATGAAGATGAACAGGAATAGGATCAGTAACATTCTTGAAATTAGTGAATAAGTGACAATAAGGCATTACTCCCATTAGATAAATCATTAGACTTGTGAAATGTGGTCTTGCAAAAAGTATGTGAGAAAGACTGGAATTTTGTTGACTGTGCTAAACTGATGGGTGAACTGTAAAGCATATGCCTCACTTTATGTCATAAATGTTTAGAAGGATACTAAATGGGCTGGAGAAGTAACTATAAGCATATATTTTTTGTTATTATTAATATGTGTATAAAACATCATGATATAAATTGTATATTAAATTGTAAAGCAGTTTTGAAAAAGGTAAAATCAGTGGTATTTTAAATGTGAGGTAGGAGACTCCTACCAGTGACTGTGGTATATGCTAAAGATATAAAAGCAATAAAATATTTTCTTAGCTGTAATATATCCACACAATAAAATATAGCTAGGTATAAAAGTCTGGAAAGACATAAGTTAAAAAGTCAAGATAATACTGTGATTTTGGGCTGCTGGGGTAGAGGATGTAAATGTATACTAATCATATTATATGTAGAATTAAGACAATGACCCCACTCCTTTTATCAAGGGTAGACACCTAGATTAATGTCAATTTTTAAGCTTTAGACATTTTTAAGCAAATTGATTTGAAAAGTAAAACAAAATAATGAAAGGCATAGAAATGGTAGTTTTCTTATATTTGCAAAGTTGTTATCCCTGTTTCCATTAGCAAATGCTCTCAGTAGGAAAGAAGAAGTTTTAATCAAAGAGGTCTAAATAGTGTGTTCTGAGTGAAATTTACAACAATTCTTTCATGCACCTGTAAAGTTACTAGCTGAATTTTCTCCTGAACAACTGCTTTTACTTGGAAATGAGCTGTCTGTAAGTGTCTGTAGGTGTAAGTAATTAATAAGACTTTGCAACACTCTGTGTTGACGTAAATGTATACGTTTCAGTGCAATTAACATTTAAACATGCATTGGCAAATGCTTCAATGAAAAATAAGTTAACTCTCAAACTAAGGGAACTGAATTAAATATATAAGTAGTTGCTTCCCCAGTAGCATTAGTGATTTAATACATATAATAAAACAGTGCACAATTTTTTAACTATTTAAAGATTGACAGTGCACTTTTTCTATCACTACAAGTTAATGTTTACTGAAAACATGAAAACTATTTTCACATGTGGGAGGGGAAATAGAAATAGGAAAAGAACTGACAGCAATTAGTGTAAATGGGAACACAGGTAGTAGCATGAGCTTTATCAAGGGTAGCATTAATTTTAGATTAGGTAATGCCTGTGGATGCGGCATCAGTTTGGGGCAGCTGCTGGAATCTGGAGGTGTAAACTTTATGCTTTGAAATAATGTACATAGTTGCATGTGTTTTCTTTTGAAAATGTACATAGTTTTGAGTGTTTTTGTAAGTTAAGATGACTGGAGGTTTCATGATTTAATTTGAGCATTTTCATTGAAGCAAAAGATCTTGGAAAAAAATGTGATATAAGAGATGAGAAGAAGCAACTGTATAAGAGATCAACCTCCCACACATTTGTCTGTAAGCTAAAAGCTGAAAATGTGAATTCAAAAGTACAGTCATGTATAACAGGTTGGAGTAAACAGGTTACTATTATAATGCCAAACCTGTCCATATTATCATAAAATGCAAAGAATTTTACAAAAAGCAGAGTACTGACATATTAAAAAATGCAAGATGCAAATAGTCACATTTTAAAAGAAACACTTGGATAGAAATGAACAAGTGAATTTCACAAAAGAATGATTTCAGGGTAGGCAGTTAGCAGAATATCAGGAACAAATGAAAATGGGAAAATAAAACTGATTGCTAGAGGGGCTACAATAGCAATAGAAACAATAATGGTGTATTTCTGGTAGTAACTGGAGGTACTGGCAGATGCAGAGGACTACCAAAAACTGCTATGATAAGCTTAATAGAATTTTCGGAGAAATAATCAGCTTTCAGCAGGGGAATACTACTTATATGAAGAATGAAACTTGATTTGCAATAGTGAGGTTACATCAGGGGGGACATACAAGAGAAATATAACCAAAGAGGATACATTTCTAATGGAATATATGAAAATATTTAGTATGGTATGGAAGATGTGAGTTCAGTACTAGGAACACAAACAGAATTTATACATTATCAATCACATTATGTTAACTGGTTTGAACTGGCTAGAACTGGGTCTACTTCAAATGAGCAAAAGCTCAATTGAATGAAACTCATATTATCGAGATGGATTTGCCGAAAGTGCATAACAGTGAAAACGTAAAACAACAAATCACAGAATATTGAAAAAAAACTCACCTGATACTTCTCACCAATTTATCAATGGATCTCCTTATAAAAAATAAACTAACACCTTCCGGTAAGATACATATTCAAAGAAATCACCCTGATCCGCTATCACAACATCCTACTATAACTCTTTCTATAATTCCACTGTAAAAAAGCATTACAGTAAACATACTATAGTAAAAGACTATAATTGATTTGTTACATCATCCACCTTACATGTGGGGAGCTCTGCTCCCCACACACCTACAAATGAAATATATCAACTTCAAGACTGCACTACCCTGTGGAAAAGGGCATTTGTACATCTATTTTACTACTGCTGCAACTGACTATAATTAAGTAACAGCTTTTTGATTTTCTGAGATTTGTTGTTTTACGTTTTCACTGTTATGCACTTTTGGCAAACTTGTCTCGATAATGTGAGTTTCGTTCAAATGCTCATTTGAAGTAGACCTCTAGAATTATATTTCACTGGGACATGTGTATTTCATTGAAACCTCTGACAGATATCCAATAACTATGTCAGACTATGCACTGATAAAAACTAAGGTAAATATGCAGGTGCTTTCCTACTTATCTGTCACAAAGTAAGGAATTTAAGGAAGGGATATTGTAAATGGTTCAACAATTATTAGGAAAGATAGAAATCTCTTCAGAAGGGATAGCTAGCAAGTGGAATAAAATGAAAAAGGAGTTTAAAAACACAGTAGAAATAAAAGTGAAATGAATATAGGAAAGACGTAACAGAAATTATTTACAGGGACTAGATAAAGGTTAAAGTATTGCAGAATAAGGGAAATATCACAGAACAAGAAGAGGAGTAACTGCAGCAAGTTAAAGGCAAAATAAGGGAGTACTTTGCTAATATGCATGAGTTTAGAAAGGTTGTTAAGCAACTACTTCTTGATAACAACTACAGAACAAAAACTTTTAGGATAATAACTTGGGCAACACAAAGTAGAAAGTGTTGTCACCAAACTTATGGAAGTCTATGACAAGAAAAATAATCAGAGATCCAATAGAGGTATTTGACATATTTTTGAAATGTTATGAAAGTTTGTATAAAGCAGAGCAATGCTGAAGCCAAGAAAAGGTACAAATGGAAATATTTAAGGTTGACTTAATTATGCCAATGTAAGAGGAAGATGGCATTCAACAACAACAGCTAAAATATGAAGAGATGAGATAAAAATGGTGATGTGTGATCAATTAATGGGGAAGTCTCCAGGAACACAGTATTCCTATGGAAGCTGGGAGGGAAGAAAGTGATAAAGATCTGGAAGATTGTAATTTCTATTTAAAACAGTGTGTGTGGGGAGGTGGGGGCAGGTACCAGCATCTCAGCAGAAAGCTGTGGTAGCTTTATTAACCAAAGATGGTACAGACCCTTTAGATACAGCATCATACAAATCCATTTCACTTTTAAACCATAAAAAGTCCTTATGTCTATACTATCTAACAGAATGACAAAGGTGTTGACACAATCCATTAAAGTTGAATAATAATAATAATAGGAGTAATAATGTGTTTAGAGATGAAGGTGTGGCTAATTTTGATACACCTATTAGTGAAGCAGATGGTCCTGGACCACTTCCATTCAGACAAGAAAGAGTACAGGTGGAGGAAAGGGAGAGGGAAGGGCAATAAATGGTGATTGTACCTAACACTAATGGCATTATGATTTCCTGTAAAAGTTTTAATATTTTTAATTATAGCCATGTCACCATTACATTAGACCATTTCTCTTTGCTCACTAAAGAGTATAAATTTATTCCAGCCCCCCCCCCATTTAATATTGCTGATTCGATTATTGAACTAAAACTTTTTACTAGAAAGTTGAACTTTGTACTTTGTAAAGAATCAGGAAATTAGCTCTATATCACAACAGAAAGGATATTTGTGTAAGAACAAAAATTGTTTTAATCCTAAATTTACATCCTGTCATACAAGTGTTTGAGAAAGCATGCATTAATATATATATTAGAATATATTTTTAGAAAAAAAACTTTACATTGTCTGAAAAAAAACATTACTGGATTCACTTAGAAATGATAAAACAGTTAGGGTCATGAGACTGAATAAAGCATGGGGAGCTGTTATTATGACTACATTTGATTATTCTACTGCTATGGTGGATATTTTACATGATTCGGGTACATATATTCAAGTATTCTGTAATGAAATCAATATAGCCCATCAAAAAATTGGGTTATTTTTGGAAGAAATGTTAATTGATGGGAGGATCACACAAGATTTACAGTCTTTTCTTCATGTTAAAAAACCCTGGTTCCAACAAATTTTGGGATACCAAAAATTCATAAAGGTATCCAGAATTTGAAATTCGGAATTATATTTGCAGCCTCAAGAATATTACATGCCATTTAGCTACTTTTTATTGCAGAAAATTGAAACCTTTTTCTTAACTAGAACTCATCTTTTAAGAGATTCATAGTAGTTTCTGGGGAGATTAAACCTGATGGTGTGGTCTAGGAATCTAGCTTTTTTGAGAATTGACATTGTTGACCTTTACACCTTTATTCCCAGAGAGGAAGGGTTAGAACTATTTTACAAGAGTCTAATATCTTATTCATTTTTGACAGCTCAGGACATACAACTGACTATTGATTTGATGACCACAGTTTTAGATAGCAATTGCATATTCTTTGAGGGCAAGTTTCACAAGCAAATTAAAAGATTAATTTCGGAGTTGTTTGGCTTCTGCTACATACCTACAATCAACTCCATTACTAGCTGAGTTAAGTACAAACTTGCAGTGTTAAAGATTGTACTGCATTTTATTTTATTTTTCTGTGTATTTAATTTTCATTAGTCTGTGTCTCTCTATAGTTATTTATTTTTCTATTTAATTGTTTCATAGAAAACTGTGGTCTCTCTCTTTGTCTCTGCAGTTGGTGGGGGCTATTATGTTTCACTTCATTGATATTCAGTGCTAAATTCTTAACCAAGAGGGTTTCTGCGTATTTATAAGTGTTAGTCACATATCTTGTAATTTATTACTGCTCAATTTCTGAGTTGTTTTGCTTCTGCTACATACCTACAATCAACTGCATTACTAGCTGAGTTAAGTACAAACTTGCACTGTTAAAGATTGTACTGCATTTTATTTTATTTTTCTGTGTATTTAATTGTTTCACTGGTCTGTGTCTTTCTGTAGTTATTTATTTTTCTATTTAATTGTTTCATAGGATACTGTGGTCTCTCTCTGTCTCTGCATTTAGTTTCCCACTCGCCCTCCCTGTTCTTGTTTTGGTATTAATCTAGGTGACTTTGGAATTACCCGCCTCTCCTGTAAATTTGTGTTTGTACACTCCTCCTGGGTCTATCTTATTTGCTCACTCAACCGAGTATAGTGAGATCATATTTTGACTTCAGACACTTCTACCAGTCCCATCTGTTCAGCTCTATCCCAGCTCTAGTCCAGTCTAGTGTCACTAGCTCATTCTACCTATAACAGAGAAAACATTTGTGAAGGGCAAGCCACTTAGGTCCTTAATTTTGAATTTTCTTCTGCTTCCCCTTTCTCCCTTTCCACTTTCCCAAAAAAATAAATAAATAAAAATTTCTAAGCTTATTTCCTGCCTTTCCTATAACTAGTTTTGTCCAGATACAGATTTACTGTAACCAGGACTGTTTGTAAGCTTCTAAGCCCCCAAAGCCTTTCTGTGTTGGAGAGAAACCTTCTAGCTTATCAGTGGGAGAGGTAAGCACTAGGTAGCCTATCTACCACAAGAGTGGTTTCTAGCCCAGAAAGTGTAGTTTACTGGCCGTTTGGGCAGTTTTTCCATCTCTTTCAACTTTCTGGTTTAAAGGCCTGCATTTGCGCTTGTTTCCCACCTTTCCTCTAACTAGTCTAGTCCAGATACATATTTGCTGTATCCAGGACTGTTTGTAAGCTTCTGAGCCCCCAAAGCCTTTCTGTGTTGGAGGGAAGCCTTCTAGTTTATCATTGGGAGTGGTAAGCACTAGGTAGCCTATCTACCGCAAGAGTGGTTTCTGGCCCAGAAATTGTAGTTTATTGGCCATTTGGGGAGTTTTTCCATCTCTTTCAACCTTCTGGCTTAAAAGCCCGGGTTTGCGCTCGTTTCCCACCTTTCCTGTAACTAGTCTAGTCCATATACAGATTTGCTGTATCCGGGAATGCTTGTAAGCTTCTGAGCCCCCAAAGCCTTTCTGTGTTGGAGGGAAGCCTTCTAGCTTATCAGTAGGAGTGGTAAGCACTAGGTAGCCTATCTACCACAAGAGTGGTTTCTGGCCCAGAAAGTGTAGTTTATTGGCCGTTTGGGCAGTTTTTCCATCTCTTTCAAATTTCTAGTTTAAAAGACCATGTTTGCGCTTGTTTCCCACCTTTCCTGTAACTAGTCTAGTCCAGATACAGATTTGCTGTATCCAGAACTGTTTGTAAGCTTCTGAGCCCCCAAGCCTTTCTGTGTTGGAGGGAAGCATTCTAGCTTATCAGTGGGAGTGGTAAGCACTAGGTAGCCTATCTACCACAAGATCCAGGTACAGATTCTTACTTTTAGCACTTGAATATGCTTATTCGTGCTCAGCACGTGTTCAAAACTTGTTGTTAGCACTAAATAAGCTACAAATTACTACAGCACTCAACCTTCCTCTTTACCTGGAGGAAAACAGTTTTGTACTTATTTTCCTCACTTGCTTAGAAAAAAACAGCTCTTATACTCACTTTCCTCACTTGTCTAGAGGAAAGTAGTTTTTCTTTCAGGCATGTTCAAGGGTCAGCTCCCAGTGTTCTCTCCTGTCTATCTGATGAATCTGGGTATCTTGAGGCAATGTAGCAATTGCCTCATGTACACAGACAACCCTCTCCTCCTACCACCCAACACCACAACCTGTGAGAGATGCACTTATCTAGCCAAACTGGAGATAAAGCTCTCTCTAACCAAGACTGAACTTGACAGTCAAGAGGAGAAGGTAAACACTTACACCACAACACACTCATCCACATAGTCCCACTAAACCTACACCACCAAAATCCACACAAAGAAACACAAAAACATTCGCAGAGGCTCTCAATAATAATCTGCTCAACAGAGACCCCCAAAGCAGAAACGCAAGCAACCTCCACCCCCTCAACACAACCCAAATGACATATAGCTCACAGACTCACTGTGCCAATAAACCACAGCCCATAAGGCAAACCAATGTACCCACACTAGTCATAGGTGACTCTATAGTCAGGCACACTGATGTCCCACTCACCAGGCTAAACAAGGAGAAGGTTACTGTCAGCTGCCTGTTGGGTGCCAGCATCCGTCACATAACCCACATACTCAGGGCACTCCAAAATAAGTACAAATATGACTCTGTCATTGTCCATGTTGGTGTGAACGACCTGAGACGTACCTCCCTGGACTACATGAAAAGAGACATGGAAGAGCTCTCCGATCATGTAGCCCAGGCAGGTATGACACTAGCCCTGAGTAGCATCCTGCCATTGCCCAGAACGATACCGCAGTACAAAGACAAAATGACTGACTTCAACAATTGGCTTATCTTCTGGTGTCATTCTAAGGGGATCCAGTATCTGTCTGCCTGGGATGACATCATCGACAGACCACGGTGCTTTGCCAGAGATGGCCTGCACCTGTCGCCCCTGGGATTCCAGATACCGGCTAAGGCTCTTGCCACCCCTATAGTGTCTTTTTTAGGCAAGGTTCAAAAGACAAATTCACCACCGTAACAGGAACAGGCAAGCAAAAACTGAGAGTAATGCTACTCAATGCTAGAAGTTTAAATCTTACAATGCACTCACTCGAGGCACTCCTTAAAATGGAGAACATTGATATCTGTGCAGTGACTGAGACCTGGTTCAAGGCTCTAGAGAGCACCCCTGCATTAACAGGATATAACTCATACCACACTTTTCAGCCATCTAACCTGGACCAGAACACCAAAAGCGGACGTGTGTCCATATTCATTAAGGATATCCACACCTCCAGGCTAGTTGCGCAGCATAATGCATCCGAGGTTATCCAAGTGCAACTAACTCTGGGCAAAACTGCAATCCAAATTGTAGCTTGCTACAGATCCCCCACCATGCCCCAGGATTCACACTCCTCTTTTCTTGATATACTGTAAAATATTAGGGTTCAACCAAACACCCTAATAATGGGTGATTTCAATTACCCCACCATTAACTGGGAAAACTACTCATGTACCAACTCCTTCTGTCAATACTTTCTGGAATTCATAAATTCCAATGCCCTGGATCAACTTGTCCACACCCCACCAGGGGCAATAACATCCTAGACCTAGTAATTACCAACATGAGTGACCGGTATTCCACACCTGAAATCAACTTCTCGTTGGTCAAATCCGACCATAAGCTAATCACCCTAAATATCCGGGTCCCGCCCCCATCTACCATTAAGGAAACCATGGTAAAAAATTTCTCCAAAGCCAACTTCATGCTTCTTAAAACAGAAGTAGCGAACGTCATGACACCCATGCAGATGGACAATACAGTTACGACTGCTGAATCCTACACAAATGCACTCTATAAGCACTTACACGAGTGCATGGATCGTGCTATCCCAAACAGAACCAAGACGTTATCCTCCAAAAAAAGGAAGCCAATCTGGTGGTCCCCTGTCATAAACAAACTCTACAACAGAAGGAAGAAACTGTTGCAAAAGAGAGTAAAATCCCATGAGTGGGGGTGCTGCCTGGTCAGCCTCAGTAAGAAGCTGAGATCTTTTATAAGCTCCTACAAAGCTAGCTACGAAAACAAAATCGCCACTGATTCTAAGGGCAACCACAAAGCATGTTATAGCTATGTCAAAAATCTCAATGGCAACACCCAGATCTGCTCTGAGTTACAGCACAACGGCATGGAAATTACAGAAGCAACTGATATTGCCAACATCCTGGAAGATAGGTTCAGTGCTAACTTTACCCCCCTCTCATCCCCTAAACGGCCTATATCTATAAAGGAAGAATGCAGAGTCCCTGTAATCACATCTATGCAGGTAAAAGCTGCACTCTCTAAAACCAAAAACACAGCATCCATGGGACCTGACAACATCCCAGGCTGCGTTTTATATGAACTTCAGAACGAATTGGCTCCCCACCTAAACACCATGTTCAATCATAGTCTCATGTCAGGATTTGTGCTCAATGAATGGCGCACAGCAACAATTATCCCACTCCACAAAGGTGGAGCTACCACTGATCCTGGGAACTATCGCCCTATTAGCCTGACGAGCCTGGTCTGCAAGGCCATGGAATGTATCATCATGGAACTCATAAATAAAGACATTGGTAACCTCCAAACTTTGGACCCCACCCATTTCAGGTTTGTAAAATGCAGATCATGCCTTCTGAACCTGAGCGACTTCTTTGAGGCAGTCACTAAAGACATAGACGAGGGTAAGGTGGTTCACACAGCCTATCTTCACCTCTCCAAGGCTTCCGACACCATCCCCCATTCTGGAATTATAGCTAAACTCACTAAACTAGGTATAAATCCCTACGTCACAAGATGGGTTGCCAACGGGCTCACTGACAGAATCCACACTGCAAAAGTTGCAGACTCCAAATCTGACTTCAAACCAGTGACAAGTGGAGTACCGCAGGGTTCAGTCCTGGGACCTCTCCTGTTTAGTATCTACTTCTATGAAGTACAGGCTAACACAGAAGACCTCTGGCTAATGAAGTTCGCAGATGACTGCAAACTAGGAGCCATAGTCAAGTCCCCAAATGATGTGGACATCCTACAGAAGAGCCTCACTGAGACAGATGACTGGTGTCACAGTCATGGCCTCAAGCTCAATGCCAAAAAGTGCATTGTCATCCCCTTTGGTAAAAACTCTTTACCCATGAACTACCACATAAATGGCAGTCTACTTAATGCCAAATATGTGATAAGAGACCTTGGGACACAGGTGGACAGTAGTCTCTCCTTTGATAATCACATCGCCACAGTAGTCAGGAAATCCTTTTATGTGGCACACCTCATCACAAAAGGGTTCTCATCCAGGAAAAAAAGAGTCATTGTTCCCCTCTACTCGGCACTCATTAGACCCATTGTAGAGTACAACGCCCCTTTTGGAATGTATCTCACAAGACATCTGCAGCAGCTGGAAAGGCCACAGAAGTACCTCACAAAGAGGATTACTGGCCTCAAACAGATGCCCTACACTGACCGTCTCAAAAAACTCCAGCTTTACTCTGTAGCATATCGCCTACTCCGAGGAGATCTCTGCCTAATACATAAGGCTATGTTAAACCCAGAGCTGCTGGATATGTTACACCTTAAGAAATCCCAATCCCTCTGAGCTACATGCTCTAGGGACCTAAACCTTGTCACCACAATAAACAGGACATGCTGAATGGATAGATTCCTGGCCCAGAGCCTTCCTATACTCTGGAACAAGCTACCCATCTATGTCAAGCAAAGTTCCTCATTAGCACTCTTCAAGAAAAATCTTGATGAGTGGATGGGAAATAGGAAATACACCTCGGGGATCACTTCTGTGGCTCTGCTCGACAGGGGCACAGGAAATTAACTTTCTTGTGTGCCGTAAGCTAGGGAACCTTGTTGGCTAGGCGTACTTAAGCCCTTGGGCCGATAGCCTAGTAGCTATCTATGAACCTATGAGTGGTGACAGGGCAGTATGTGCTTCAGTTTACTCCAATTTAATTTTACTTGCCTGGGAGAAAATGCATGTGTTCAACTCAGTTTTTTACAAATATTTTAAACCAGGTCTGAGATATTTAGATGATATCTCTATTCTATAGGATTAGTTACCTAAACAACATCACAACAAATTTAAAATTTTCTTGGAATTATAATACTGAGTGCCTGCATTTTTTTTGGATACATGGATTTCTATGAATGATAGTGGCTTTGAATCTAAAATATTCAGAAAGCCCACCTTTAGCAACTAGTATTTACATTTCAATAGTTACCATCCAATAAGTTACAAAAGGACCTTAATTAAGGGGCAAAGTATCAGAGTGGCCAGGATGGCCTACAATAAAGATGATTTGAGAAATTATTTTACAACTCTAGAAGGTATGTTTTTGGAGAGAGGTTATCCAGTAAATCTTATTACAAGGATTATGGAAGACGTTTTTAAGGAATGAGGAAATAAATATAAACCCCTCCTAGGAACAAGTCTGGATAATAGTGTGGAGCTGCACACTGATGTAGTAGGGGGGACAGGAGAATCCACTTATGAAAGGGTGCTTGTTTTGGAATACAATGACTGGGCTAAAAAATCAAAGCTGTAATTAGAAATAATTGGAATAGTTAAAAAAAATCAGCTATTTATGAACATTTGGCTAAGAACCTAATTTTGTTTTTAAGACAGCCCCAAACTTTAAAAGTTGTTAGAATATGGGAAAAAATTGTACAAATACAGATGGATTTATTAATAGGTCAGATGTAACAAAATGTGGTACATGTAAACAGTGCCTATAAACACTGTCTGTAGACAATTTTGTTTTAGACAACACTTTAAAAAGTAATGTTAAATTAGTGTAAAGCAACTGTATAACTATGGGAGTGATATACACACACACACACACACACACACATATATATATATATATATATATATATATATATATATATATATATATATATATATACACACACACACACACACATATATATATATATATATATATATATATATATATATATATATACATATACATACATACATATATATATATATATATATATATATATATATATATATATATATATATGCACATACATATATTTTATACATATATATACACACACACACATACACATTTTATATATATATATATATAGTTGGCTGGGTTAGTTCTACTAGGCTAATGGACTCTTTTCAGGAGACTAGAGGTGGTATTCATACCAACTAGGGGTAACTTGACCAGTTCACTTCCTATCTGCCTCAGTGGCATTTTGGGTTATCTGTCAAGGTAACCCCGTACAGACCAGCTTTCAAAAGCTTAGATTCCTTCCTTGTCTGTACATGTGACAGCTGATTAGCTGAAGTGTGACAGGAACTGAGTGTTTAGGCTTTTTTCCTTTAACAAAGAAGGAAAGAAAAGTACCTGAAGCCAGAATCATCTAGAAAGAGTAAATTTGCAGCCAATCACAATATCATATGACAACCATTGAGGCAGTAAGTTATTTGAACAGCTACTGTTACAACTAAGTAGGACTTAAACAACTGCATTATGTTGATCATTCTCACTGCTTAAGTGGCATTTTTCATAGATTTCCAAAGGTTATCATATCCGAGTTCCTATTAGAACCTCGAACACTTGAAATGTCGAATGTTCAAATTCTGAAGTTCCAGAGCAGGCTTTGCAAAGTTTGCTCTCTACGGCAATCCTCCCTGCACCCCCCCATACTTAAATATACCAACTCCGAGATCGCACTTCAGTGCAGAAAAGGGAAATTCTCCCATTCTGCACTGAATGGCACCGTTATACTTAACCTCTGAACACTTGAAATGTCGATCATATGGTGTCGATCATATGACATTCGACATTTCAAGCGTTCAAGGTTCTAATAGGAACTCAGATATGATAACCTTTGGAAATCTATGAAAAATGCCACCTAAGCATTGAGAATGATCAATATAATGCAGTTGTTTAAGTCCTACTTAGTTGTAACAGTAGCTGTTCAAAAGTTTTTTTTTTGTTTTTTGTTTTTATTATATATTCGAACTTTCAAAATTCGATCATATGTTGTCGAACATATGGGATTCAAAATTTCGAAAGTTTGATTATATAATATGGACCCTCATATCTAGTAGGTGGAAGGATAAGGATTCATGAGTCCCTGGAAAGTGGTCCCAGCAAAGTCTGCTCTGGACCTTGA